>NC_091546.1:15526500-15834500 GCF_030788295.1 Drosophila virilis | reverse complement strand
ATAGTGTGTGTGGGTAGTTAGTCTATCACTAGCATAGAGCCAATCGCTGCTTGGATTGGTTAACAGTCAACTCAGCTTGGTTATGAGTAGTTGAAGAACGAAACCTTTAAGAGTAATTCTCTTGCTTTCCTTGCCTTTTAAAAAATTATTAACTTAACTCACAAATGCTCTCAGTCTTAGTCACAGCATTAGTGACAAATGCACTTAGGATGGGCATTAAAAATCATTCGAGTAATTTAGTTATAACAAAACACATAAATCAAATTCGCAGCAGAGCATTACGCTTAAGTTGAGCTCACGTGCGTCAGTTATTAGGTATTAAGGGTAATTTTTTAAAGAGCTTTAAGGGAGAAGTAAAGCTTTAAGCGAGCTTAGTTGCATTGACTGAATGCAGCTAAGATGACTTCGAGCGCATATCTCCACAGCTAAAGGGCAGATCAGTAAACTTAAAAGCTCATTAAAGCTTAACGAGCTTTTGAGCGTATGCATGCGTACATTCTTATCATTTTTAAGAAGCTTTCTCAATGGTCCGTTTTTTAACAAGTTCTACGCTCTAAAGATTTTCTTTTCTTATGCTGATTTTTCAAGTCTTCAAGTTCAAGCTACTTACGCTGTTTTTACTCTTCTTTAACTCAAATTTGATAAAAAAAAGAATTTATGGCAAGCAAATGAGAGCTTTAAGAAAACTTTAGCTTATGTAATTAAGCTCAACGTAAAGCTTTCACCTGGCTCTTTATACTTCTCTCTATTTAATTATATGGTTTCTATGCCTAACAGTAAACTGACTCGCCTGAACTCAACTTGAAAGCACTGTCAACAGTCAGCGCAAGCAGTATGCGACCATGTCCAATAGATGCCCAAGTTATTCGCTTACTCAAAGTTCTCTGCGCCACCGTTGTTAAAGCGCTCGCACCAAGCGAGCAGCTCGCGCACTTCCCGCGCGTACAGCTGCTCCTGCGCCTGCGTCTGGGCCGACAGCTGACCCAGCTGGGGTCAGACATTGTGGCAAGGCTGCTGATTGCTGCTGCCGCTGCCGGAGTTGCTCAGCAAACTGCGCTCGCTAGCCACACTGCCGGGCGCATAGATCAGCTCGCTGGCCTCCTTGGCCAGCGGCTCCTCGGCGTGCGCCTTGCGGCCGCTGCGTGTGCCTTGAGCACGCCAGGATTGCGGCTCGAGCGGCTGCTGATGTGGCTGCGAGTGCGGCACCAAGGGCAGTAACTGTTGCTGCTGCTGCGAGACCGGCTGCTGCTGATCATCGACCTTGACATAGAGGCGCTCCATGTCATCCAGATCGCCATCGGCCGTGTGATAAAGCGCCTGCTCATCCTCGTGCGACATCAGCATGGCCATGGGCGAGGGCGAGCCACCGCAGCCAGAGTCCGCCAAGCCATTGTAACAGAAGGAGGAACCATCCAAGTCAAGCAGATTCTGCTGATGGCTCTTAGCCGGCGTCTGATCCAGTGCCTGAGCCGGGCTGGCGTTAAGCACCTTAAAGCGCGCACTGTCCCGTCCAATGCTGCAGCCATGTAGCAGCTGCTGTCGCCGCACGCTGGCAAATTGGGTCGAATTGCCGCCAGTCGATACCAGCTGCTGCTGCTGCTGTTGCTGCTGCTGATGGCCGCCATTGGGCGCCGCCTCATAGGTGTGGCAGTTGCTCAGCTTATTCTCCGTGATGTGCATGTGCATGTGCTTGTCCTTGGGATAATAATACTGATCCGAATAGACGGAGCGCGCGCCGGCCGTATTGCTGGGATAGATCTCGCCGGTGGTGGACATTTGCTGATAGATGTTCGCGCTGGAGTGTGGTTGCTGCTGCAGCTGCTGCTGCTGTGGCTGGTAATGCGGATGCATGGGTCGCTGCATGCCATAGGATCCGGGCAGCGCAGCCGGGCCTGGACGCTGCTGATAACGCGGCTGCTGTTGCTGCAGCTGCTGCTGCTGGCCGGGATTGAGTATGGCCGAGGTGGCATAGGGCGCTGGTGAGGCATTGCCGTGACGTCCATACTCGCTGGGCGCCTTGCCAAAGCTGGACACCTCCGCATAGTCGGTGGGTATATTGGAGTATTCGCCCACGTAGCTGCAAATGAAGAGATAAAAACAAAAAGGGAAAAACATTTATTGCCGTCGCTTGTTTATTACAATATTCCCACGCCCAAAACGTACGCAAGGATTGTGGAAAAGCAGCAGGGAAAACATTTTTCGGTTATAAATTTGTCGGTTCGTATGATTTTTGGGCAGCGGGCAGTGCGCGGTCGCTGGTTGGCTGGGAATTTATGGCGTGCGGTCTGCAGTCGGAGCGGAAATTTGCATTTCGCCTGCGCCCGGAACCAGATCCACGAGCAGCGTTCATGCAGCGGCGCGTGCTCATGTGTAAAAATGGAATTTATTTCGGATTTAACATTTTACATATTCACACCTGAGCGACCAACTGCTCCGCCCTTACACCCACCCGCCCAGCTGCCTGTTAACCCAACTAATGTTGTGCAAATGGACCCGGCTCTAAGCAGCGATAATACTTATCACCAGCGCCAACTGACTCCACTTTGAACGCGACTCACGCACTCAGATAAATAAGCAGGGGCAAAAAGTAAAGAAAAAAAGCTAAAGCTGAAAATGCTCGACTAGGAGATACTTAGTTATCAGATACAACGTTTCCTGATTCATATTGTATTTCATTTAAATGTTTATTATCTGCAAAATTAAACATGAACTGATGAGAATAAGTCAGATATACCCTGTCAGTCAGACACCAAATTTCTAGGGTCTAGCCCATATAGTTCCTGAGACCATAATGATGGGTCTATGAAGTTTGATTGGCAGTTGGACGGACAGACAAATCAACATTTCGAACTATGTTAAAGTCAAAATGGCCCCCCCATCCAGTACCGAAGATACCCATTCCAACGTTTCATTTAATTACAGGGTATGCAAAAGAAGCGAAATGTTCACCGTCAAATACAAAATTTTTAACATTATTTTCGTATTTAAATACTGAAAGCGGATTAAAAAGCAGCCGGAGGGAATGCGAAAAAAATATATAAGCGAAACCAGCTAAAAGCTGACTAAAATATGTATGTATATACGGCGTATTGATGGAGTCGCCATGGCGCAGTCGACGTGAAAAAAAACTCCGGTGCGTGCATTTCAAAATACGCTTTTAATGCCCTTAATGAGTTTTCATTTGGCGAAGGGAAATGTCTGCACTGAATGAGTCCTTTGTACCGCACTAAAAGGGGGCCAGCCGGGGTCAGAGTTAAATGTCAGTGGAAACTATGTTAAAAAAAAAAATAGCTGAATGGACTATAAGTAGTTTAAATGGAACGCAGTTTGGGCAACTGTAAAGAATTTTGTTTAATTCGAGCGAATTTGGATAACAAAAACGTGGAGGTGAATAATTGGGAGTATGAAAATGGCAAAATTTTGAGTTATAATTGAAAGTATTTTGCGGTAAGCGACGAGTGAATATCACTCGCTGGAATGACTCGCTAGACTCTGCGAGCGTTGCCACCTGGCTGGAATGCGGTGAAGCATGTAGTCAGAGATGCCACAGTTTTTGATTATGACACGAATTAGTTTGCCAGGCTTAAGTTTTTCCCCTAGACTTCCTCTTCACAAGTTTCTCATTATGAAATTGTTGCCTCAACTTGACCCCCACATAAAAACATACTTCTAGATATTATTATAACTCTTGAAATGCAAAGTAAAAAGGGCTTTAATCTATCTATTTACTATCTACTGATTGCCAAGATTGCATTAAAAGTGACCCCATCTCATAACGAATGCTGCTTCTTGTTTTTATTCTCACATTTTTTATTTTCGCACATATGACACTCATTATATTGTGATTACTTTTATATTGTTATTGTTATTACAATTGTTATTGTTGCTGCACATTTCGCTCGCTCGGACAATTTTGTTGCAATTATTATTAATATTTGCGTTGAATTGCGCACATTTTCAATTTGTGTTTTTAATGACTAATTAAGTGTGCGAAAATAATTTTAATTATGTCCGGCAGAAATTTATGCGCACAGTAGTCGCACGGAAAATTGCATTTAAATTATGGATAAATCGTAATTTATTTAAATTTATATTTATTTCATTTCCTGCTGCTTTTATTTTTATTGATATATGCTACTAGCTGTTGCTGGGGTGCACTTTTTTTATTTTTATTTTTATTTTTTTGCTGGCTGGCACACTTCAGCTTTTTACGCTTGATTGGCATTTAATTGCCATTTGGCAGACAGACAGCTGTGATTTTTGCTGTTTGGCCAATTCGAGGGGAATTATTATGAAGCACACTCTGAGCGCAGCTAAAACTTTTTAAGCATTTATAAAATTGGGTTTTATGATGTGCTTCGGCTGTGCATCAATTATTTAATTGCATTAAATCTGTGACCTCTGCTATGCGTAATTTGTGGCCAGCACAAAATTAGCCACAAATAAATAACATTTACGATTTTTGGCCATTTTGGCCGAAACAGCGCAAACATTTTGAACAAAATTCAACAACATCTACAAAACGCAAACAATTATTTTATGCCTTCTGATTGCCAGACAAATAAATTAGCCACGCCTGCAATTGCTGTGTTGCATATTATGTTACCAGCTTTGATTAACCATTCCACGGACGAAGCATAAATGAATTATGCGAAATGTAACAGAAAAAAAAAAAACATTGAAATAAATAAAATCAAACAACATGGAAAACATATTTCGGGCTTTAGTCCAAAATGTTTTGCACAAATTAAAGCTGTCGGCGGCAAAATAAAAATGCAAACACAACTGGGGAAAGTTGGATTGAATATTTAATACCCTGTTTTGTGATAAATGGTACTAAATATATTTAACTAAACTATTTATTAAAAAAATTTAAAATTTCGTAAATTTTTCTGAATAACTTATTTTAATATTCGATCGAACGAAGAACGTATGAGGAAATAGTTTTTGCTGATGGTATTTTACATTTCATCAAATGACTAAAACAACTTTCACGCAGGCTTAGCACATATGCCAGACACTTTCGCCACCCAAAAAGTATGCTACATTTGGCGGCAAGGACAAGCTTAAAGCTGTCCAATTTAAAGCCAGACAAATGGAAAGGTAGCTGCAGCTACCAGCCCGACACCCCGATAATTACATTTGTGCCAACGGGGGAGCCAGAAACTACTATGTGAGCTGTCTGTCCACCGGGAGCTGGCCGCCGCCGGGAACTGTCCACTGGCTGCTGCAAAAATCAACATAAATAGCGCGGCAACATCTCCATTTCTAACTTGATTTTGCTGCCCGGCGCCGTTGCCAAACGAAAACAAAAATCTCTCTCTCAAAAAAAGAAAGTTGCCGAAAACATTTTTGCGACGCGCCAGAAAAATGCAATTTCACAGTTTGGTGAATTTTTATTGTCGTCCCCTTTTGAGTGGGTCCCCAGTTTCATTTTTTTCTCTTTGCCCTGACATTTTCCGGCCACCTAACTGTGTAAAATCCAAAATAAAAAAAAAACTTACCGCTGATGATTGCGTTCGCCAGCGTGTCCATGAATATCATCGATGCCGCCGCTGCCGTTGCCGTTGCCATTGCCGCCGCCGCTGCTGCTGCTGCCGGTGGCGCCGCCAGAGCTTGCACCACTTGCACCGCAAACGGGCGCGTAGTCGGCAATATGATCCTTCTGCATGTCGAGGGTGTCGCCGCTGGGCGAGGTGCGCCACACCATGCCGCCGGTGGAGGCATCCAGCCAGTAGCCGTTGCCATTGCGCGTCGATAGACTCGGCATTTTGAGCACGTCGCTCGTGTGATTGCCTGCAGGTGAGAGAAACCAGAGAGAGAGAGAGAGAGAGTGTGAGAAAGAGAGCGAGACAAGAGAGTGTGAGAGACAGAGCAATTAAATGTTTTGCAACAAATTGGCAACCAAATAAATTGTTGCCGGAAATTAACAAAAAGACATAAAAACATAAAACAAAGGCTAACGCAATGTTTGAGCTGTTCCCAAAATCAATTTCGCTGCAAAAGCAAAACACTTTTCTATATATTTTATTCAATTTCATTTAGTTTTCATACTTTAAGTGCATTTATTATTTTAAAGCTTAAAAAAGAGTTGGCGAAACTGCGGCGAAAGTGATTTTGGTTAGCTTATGGGATTTCAATGCTGCGCGCGCGCTGCAGTGCTATAAATTCAGCGCATTAAAATAATATTATGCCAGGGGTCGAGGGGGCGTATGCGCAATTTCTCCTATTGTCACCGAGCGCACGCACACACACACACACACATTGAAAAATCAAATAAATTATTGTCAATTTTCCAGTTGGCGCCCGTCGCTTGCGCAAAAATGTGTTGCATACTTTCGAGCAACAAAAAATTATTGCATAAAAAATGTACCAATTAAACTGTCCCCGGGTTATAACTGCGCATCAAGCGAGTATTTTATGGCGCTTGTTGCCGTCGCGGGGCAAGGTTGGGCGCGTTTTTATTGTCTATGGCTGTTCAGGTGAGCTGCATGAAAAGCTTTGCGCTTTTTGCTGCTTAGTTTATGTGCAACTGGCGCCCATGAATATGCAATGCACTTTTTTGCACCTCTTTTTCGCCCACTTTTCGCCCTTTTTCAGCGCTCGTTTTAAAATGTCGGTTAGCCGCGGCTTGTTGAACAATGCCAAAGTTGAAAAGCAATGTTGTTGTCTACACTTACGAGCGTGGACACGAAAAAAGAAAGGGAAAAATTCGCTAACTATTTTGTAAACTATAGAAATTGAAAATAATAGTCAATATGCGGGCTTGTTCTTAATACGCTTTCGTTGCAATTTCGCTAAAAGTTTACATATATCTGACTTTTCAAAGCGCTTTCAAAAGTACATTAACTACTTGTATGCTAACAGCTATTGTTAGATGTTTAATAAAACATTGCTGTTGTTAAAATTTGTGAGATGTAGTAAAAAAGATAGTGCCGTAATGGTAATAATAGTAGAAGATAGAAACGTTAACAGTAGAAGTAGTAGTAGAATTAACAGAAGTTGTAGTATAAGTAAAAGTAGTAGAACTAGTAATAGTATTAGTCGTAGTTGTAGATGGAAGCGGTAGTAGTCAAAGTAGTAGTAAAAGTAGTAATAGGTAGAATCAGTAGTAGAAGTAGTCGTCAAAATAGTAGTAAAAGTAGTAGTAGTAGTACTATAAGTAGTAGTAGTAGAAGTGGTAATGGAACAATAAGTAGTAGTAGATATAGACGATAGTAGTAGAATTAGTAACAGATAAACTGGATAGTAGCAGTAGTTGGTAGTAGTAGAAGATGATGGTAGTAGTTGGTAGTAATAAAAAGTATTAACACTAGTTGGTAGTTGTAGAAGTTGCCATTACTCGAAGGCGTAGTAGTAGGAGCTAGTAGAAGTAAAAGGTAGTAGTATTAGTCAGCAGTAGTAGAGTTAATAGCGTATTTTCTAATCTGCTTCATTGACAAAATCTAATTTTTAATATCAATTGCCGAATCCTATCACATCTTTAGACCGATATGTAATGCCCTGTTCAATTTGCACGCCCACGAGTTTAATTTGCCGGTGTCCTGTTCATTGCATCGTGCCACAAGCCAACGCGCAGCGTTTACTGTGCAACCAGCTAAACCGAAAGCCTAAGCATCAGTGCCACATGCGGTAGTTTACAGGCGAACCGCTCTGTCCCGTTCCCCCATCCACAAGTCCCTTGCCCGATTTGGTTTCTCGTAATGCTGCTAATTTCAATTAGACCACAAGCTGTGCCCCCAACTGCCAGTGTTGAACATTGCCAGGGACACACCACACACACACACGCGCACTCACACACAAACACACACAACTTGTTGGTTAATAATGCACACAAAACTAAATGCATAATTGCAGCTGTAGAGAGGCGGGGGAGGAGGAGACGGTTTACTCCCGAGCATAGAACGTCACGTGCAAAATGTTAATTTCTATTATGTGCCCGGGATGAAAATTTGTGCTGCGCTGCCTGCTAAAATATTTATTCGCACCTATTTTGTAGTGTGTGTGTGTGTGTGTGTGCATGCATGTGTGTATGTGGCGCCAACAATGGAAAATTAGCGTTATTTATAAATGCAAGAGTAAATCTGTATGTGTGTGTGTGTGCAAAAATTCTAGCTGGAAGGAAGCGCCGCTGGCTGAACGTAACGGATGCGGCTCGGATGTGGCGGGGAAGAAAAAAAAAATAAAAGAGAGCTGGTTATTTTGGGTACTCACCTCGCATGGTATTCAGCGCGGACTGTTTCATCATCATGTGCTTGCGCTTCACAAAGACCATCGCGCCAAAGGATAACATCATGATGGCCAGTATGGCGCCCAGGAGTATTATGAACCAGGGCTGTGTCAGCACGTCGTTCACATGATCCTGATTGATGGGATAGCTGCGGAAACACGATAAACGATAATCAAATAAATTAATTAAAACAAGATTGCTTAATTAACGAAAAATCTAAACGATCTGGCAACGCTTAAGTGCAGAATGTGTTTGTTAAGTTGGCTGCGCCTAAACAATTCTTGTTTGTGTTCAATGGATATATTTTGCATACGTTGAAATGTCATTTGTCGAACGAAATCCGTTAATCTGTCTTATAAAAAAGCTCCTTTAAATATATATATTTATCTTGTTGAGTAAACAGGAATGCCTCTCTAAGCTTAAGTCTTCGTATTTTAAGAAAATGTGCTATAAACGATGTATTATGCAGTTTCTCCCTTTACAGTAAAGATCCACTATAAGAAACATCTCTGAAGAGATTTTATAAATACTTCTTCAGCTTCGAGGTTCGGATTTCATGTCTAGTATTTTCTGTGTTACAAACTATTTTCTACATGGAACATTTCACAAACTCAAAGTTTAAATATTCTGAAAATCTTCTATAAGAAGGCTTCACTGTAGCTTTACAAAATTCTTGTACTTACCGCTGATTGATAAACGGATCGAGACGCTTGGTAATGGGATCCAGACGCAGTGTGGCCGGCACACAGTAGGGTCCAATGCCAGCATTATTGCCCGCTGCCACGCCCACCGTATACATGACGCCCTCCGTAAGATTGGCCAAAACGAGCGTGGGTGAAGCTGCATCAATTGTCACATTGGTCAATATGCGCGAGAAATTGTGAGCCGTATCGATGCCGCGCACAATTACGTGATAGTAGAGCAAAAGACCTGCACAAGGGTTAAAGTCAGGGGTTAATGAGCGGGAAAGGGTTTTAGTGGGGGGTGGTGAATATACATACCATGCTTTTCCTTCAGTTCGGGTGCCTTCCACTTCAAAAAGACCGCGGAGGCATTTAGCAGAATGGCCTCCATGCCAAAAGGCGCCTCATTGGGCACTAAAAAAAAAACATATGAAAAAGATGAGTTAGGATGGGTTTTCCGGGGTTTTCTTGGGGTTTTGGTTGGAAATGCGTTTTTGATTGTGGCGCCAGCTGCTGGCGGCGCGCTCTAATGAGCCGCGTCTGGTGGCGGCTGCTCTAATTAATTGCCATTTAGTGGGTTAGCTGCTGAGCAGTAGTTGGGTTTCGGGCACAGTTCCGGGTAGCGTCCATTTTTAGGAGCGGGACGCGCATATGAAGTGGTTGCATTCATCACGGCACCTCACGTTGCCACACTTCAAAAGCTCATCTTCATTTGTTTATATATTTCCTGCTGTCGCTGGCATTTACCTCCACCCTAACGCAGCGTACCCCCAGCAGCTGCCGCTAACTAACCCAACAGATCTCTGAATGTGTGTCTGGCGACGGTTGAAGCAATTTCTTTAAATAAACACACGTGCGAATGCGAAACAACAGCAACAACACATCTCTAAATAGGTGCCTGTCTCTTCTGGGTATATATATGGTTAGCCTAGGTATACTTAGGAGCGAGTGCTGCTGCGATTCCTCTTTTATTTTCATTTTGGCTTTGTTTCTTTTCCTCCTGCTGCTGTTGTTGTTGTTCTGCGACATGCTAAAGTGCTTGTCAGGCTTTTTGTCTATGGCAGAGAGGGCGGTTTTTCTCTATCTTTTCTTTACTTATATTTTTCTGATATTCTTTTCTTTTTTTAGCCGTGTCTGATGACGCGCTTAACACGTAGCTGCCATTGTGTGGCATATACGACCTCGGGGCAATTGTAGAAAAAAGTGTTGCACGTCACATTTGACAAACCAATTGGAAAATTGCAATCGAAATGACGGTTTCCCGTTGCTGCTTAAACCCATTTGCCTGCTGTGTATTAACCAAAGTACTAAGTGGCTGATCTGTCAGACGAATGATGCTGGCAATAAAATGATACGGTTTTCCAATCTTAACTCAGCTAAGGTCTTACTCGACCGAACTAAATGCTACTTTTTAAGAAAACTTAGTTCAACAAGTGTTGGGCAATGTTCTAAAGTCGTAGGTACCATATTTTACAACACTTTAATATCAGTGTGCTAAAGTTGCAAATTCATAAGCATGTTTTGTATTCATTATTTACATCCAATTTCGAGTATAATTTTTTTCCTCAAAGAGTTACCCCTATTTTTTTTTCTGCAATTATTCATTGTAAAAGCTAACTTTTTTGGCCTTTTGCATAATTTCTCAATAAGTTCTCAATTTTTAAATTGCAGAGCATTCACTGGACGCCTTCAGACGCTTACACATTTCTTTGCACTCCCCCCAGCTATTTTTGTACCTACGTCCTTTATTTGCCCAGTTCCGTTTTCGCTGAAGAACCTGTGCCAAATGCTTCCTGTGTGGATTTCCATTTGCCCCCGTTCTGCTTGCCGCCCCCAAACCTCTAACCTAATCCTGTGCGAGGAGGACTAGCAAACGCGCATCAAATTTGCATTGCAAGGCACTGCAACATTTTGCAAGGAGGGAGGCTTTGTTAGTGATGGTTTGAGCGGCTGCTCTTCATATACCTAGCAGCAATAATTGTTGTTTATCTTTACACAATTGCGTTGGCAATTTCTTTGAGTTTTTGCTGCTGTTGTTCTTGTTGCTGTTGTTGTTGTTGTCGGCAAAAAGTCACAAGTGGAAATGTGATGCATACGAAATGAGTTTTGATTTGCGGAGCAGACGCCGCAGATCCGCGGCATGCTGCAGCGACGCACGCCGCCGACTTACCCCCAAAATAGGGGCAAAAGCGACCCAAACCCACGAGCCGCACTTTCGGGCAGACAGAGGGCGCTTTGGTGCCGAGGCGCGACGTTTGTGCATTTCATATTGCAGCAGCAGGAGCAACGTTTGTTGACTTATTTGCGGCACTGTGTCTCCGCCAACTTCCACGCCACGCCTTCCTTTTATAAACCAACTCGCATTCACGGTTTGCCATGACATTCCCAAAGCCCTGTCATGTGTTGCCAATTCGGCTATTTTAAAGCTAAATCTGGCTATTTTTATAAGTCGCCTTAATTGGGGGAAATATTAAAATGATTTAGCTGTTTCTAAAACAAAATTATGACGTTTTAGCAAACAAAAAGCTAATACAGAAATTTATAGCTATTTTTAACACTGCATTCAGCTTCTTTTCAATAGCTACGCTTGACAACACTGGCCATGGTCGCAACTCTACTGCTCTCTCTTTCTTTCGTTTCTCTTTTTTTGTATTTAATTATTTTGTAAAAAGTCGCCTCATTGAGAATTGTTCACTTTTTTCAGCGCT
Organism: Drosophila virilis; assembly: GCF_030788295.1. NCBI lineage: Eukaryota > Metazoa > Arthropoda > Insecta > Diptera > Drosophilidae > Drosophila > Drosophila virilis. Next base: position 15,822,879 of record NC_091546.1, on the reverse strand, counting down.
TCTTTGAAGTTTTTTCGGTGATAAAATGAAGTGATAAACCTGTCTGCAAAGTTTCGCTCACTGAGTTTGGCATCTTTGCAGAAAGAGAAAAGAAAATGGTAAAGGAGGAGAGCTAGCTTGCAAAAGTGCCGAGTTGAAATTTTGGACAGTCTTATCGGAGAATATGTGTCTCAGTCACAGTGAGGCTTACGAACAATGTCGGTAATACGCCAAGTTTTCGCTTAGATATGCCGAACTTGCGTGAGTTTCTTAAACCTAGCAATCAAAGATTTTAAAGTGGCGAGAAAATAAAACATATGTATGTGTTGTAGAAGTTTGGGAAAGCTAACAACACTGACGGGCAACCGCAAAAGATATTCAACTCAGTATAAGAAGAAAAGTTTAAGTTAGAGAAAAACCGAAAATAGACTTTTGTAAGAGGCAGCACAGACTTATGGCAGGCACATGTCAAACTAATGCGCTCGTTTAAAATTCCCAAACGGTTAAAGCGTCTGAATTATGGTGATATGGGACTTGGGCAATGTGAACTTTAAGAACTGTTGCATAGCTATGAGTGCCTTAAGCTACTCCATTTGACACATATCTTGTGAAAAGGTAAAAGACGGGTCACTTTTAAGAACTCTATATCTTTTTGCTGCTCTTAAGAAAGTATGTTAATCTTAAATTCACCCAGCACAAATAAAGTTCTTGCGGTCTATTCCACTTGATCGCGAGGTTCCCAATATTCCTTTAGTTATTCCAGACCCTGTAAGCATGTGCTCTAAGAACGCTTGCTCAAGATACACCTACAATAATTCCCACGTTTGTGTTTGGTCCTAGGCACCTTAGCCATTTAATATTAATAGTATCGTAAGTTCCTTGCCCAATCACAAGTCTCTAGCCTGACATTGACATAATGTATTCCATTTCTTGTGTTTAGCCTCTATTCCAAACGTTTACCCTACCTTGGAATATGGTAGCTCTGCTATTTTTAAAATATTTTCAGGTTTCTCCCTGCGCAAATAATTACAAGTTTAGCTTCTAGGCACATTCCTTAGGCACATGTCGAGTCATTGAGCGAATCCCTTCACCTGTCTGCCACATGCGACACATGTAAATCGCCACATCAAGTATTCAACGCACTCAACACACACAGGCACACACGGATGAGTTACTCTCGCTTGACAGCCGTGTGTGTTGGAACCTGAGCCTACGTGCTTGCCGCGTTATCCTGCTGCTTGATATCCCTTTTGCATCGCTTTTTATTCCTTTTAGTTCGCATTCCACAGGCTTTGCACACGCATGATTCGCTTTTTGCAGTGTTCAATGATTGACATACTTTTTATTTGCCATATCCGAAAGGGAACCCCAACCTTTTGCCAGTTTCCATGCTCGTTCACAAAGTGATAAAAAGGGTATATTGGTTTTGTGTCCCGATAAGGGACGATAGGGCCAACTTATTGTGTGGATAAAGAACACTCAGCCAATCGGAAGCTGGACTTGCGAAATAAAGATTCCCGATGAGCTCTTCCAAAAGCTAATCAATAATTAATCGGCAAATCGGAATAGCTAAGTTCTTCCACAGCTTTCGAGCTGAGGAATAATACTTTTCAATCAAATCATATTTTCAGGTCTAGCGAAGAAGACTGAAGCTGTTATTGAACTCTGAGCGAGTATTTGGCAGTCGTTGATAGACCAGTGCAACATTTTCGCTGGTTTGTTCTTTTTTGTTTTTTTGTGCGACCCTCAAATTATATGCGATTATGCGACCCGCATAGCAGCTGATGCCAGCTTGGGATAAGGCTCGGCTAAGGCTCAGGATCTGGCCTGGCCTGGCCTGGCCCGGCATTTATGTGACGCAGTTTCCGTTTCGCGCACATATCCTTTTATTGTATTAGAGGTTATTGTTGCAATGCGAACAGCAAGGCCCCAACCCTTAGCCCAGCTGTTGCCGCTGCTGCATTTGTCAGATGGAAGAGTCGACAGAACCACCACCCCCCGCTGCGGAGGGTTGTTGCTGAGGGTTGGTTGGTTGTGTAGGCATTTATATGGTTTGTTGGATTTCGCTGCGATTTAGCCGGTTCATTAGGCGCCGGGCGGGCATAGACAACTGCATATTTGCCTACTTGGCTCCACATAAATAATACATCAAAGAAGCAAAGGATATGGAATACTCACCATCTTCGAGGGTGCGCGCCAGGCGCGAATTTGAAGGTTTGCCCTCGACGGATTTGTAAAATGGCACAATAAAAAATTCATAGAGCGTATACTGCTGGAGTCCTGTCAGCGTACAGGACGAGGCGCCGCCGCCGTTCAATATGGTTAGCATGCGATATTTGTTGGCATACGCGGATTGGATTTGGCTCTGGGTCTGCTCTTGCTGCTGCTGGGCATCCATTGCATCACGTTTGCCGGCAGCGGCAATATTTGGTTTTGTCGAAATCAAAGCCGAGGCGGATGCGGAGGCAGAAGCGGAGCCCAGCAATGGATTCGCATTGGCTGTTACCATGTTTGTTATGGGATTTGGTAGCTGGCGCGCATAGATATAGAAGCCCTCGACGTATTTGCCATTGATGATCTGCATGTGTAAACGAAGCGGTGAGGTTAGACTGGGCTGGGGTCGGTTGGTTGCTTGGTTAGTTACAAACCTGCCAAGTGAGTTTCATGCTGGTGGAGTCCACAACGCTGGCATTGGTCAGCTCCACAACATCGCCGGACAATAGGCTGGCGCGTGCCTCGCTCAGATCCAGGCCGCTATTGAAATAACGCTGTTCAGAAGGGAAGGAAGGGAAGAGAAAGTTAGCTAGTTATGGAGGTAGGCTTCTCTACGGCTCCTCTCGACTTACCGTGCCCACAGCTATGGGCTCCGACATGGGACTGGGCAGGGACAAGCCGTGCGAGTTCTCGGCGCGTATCAGAAAGAAGTAGTTCACGCCCGGCACCAGACCCATCTGGGTGTACGTTGTATTCTGTATGCGTGTGCCCACGGCCAACCAGCCGTCCGTCTCATTTTTGCCAAACATCTCGACTACATAACCCACCAGACTGGAGGCGCCCACCTTGTTGCTGCGCGTCCAGCTTAGGGTAACCGAGTCCTCGCCCTTCTCCACCAGCTGTGGCTTGCCCGGTGGGCCCGGATACGTGGACAATTCCGCGGCGCGATAGAATTTGATGTTCGGATTGGTGGGCGTGTCCAGGCGCAAATAGCCGCTCCATGAGGATTTGCCATTGCGATTGCTGGCCACACAAGTGTACAGGCCCTCATCCTCGTGTCGCTGCAAATCCGAAATGGTCAACGTGCCGGCATCGGATAAATTGCGACGCTCGTGCTCCTGCACATCGATGGGTATGCCATCCAAATACCAGGATATCTGGGGCACCGGTGTGCCCAGCGTACGGCAGGGCAGCACCACAATTGACTTCACCGGCAGTGTCTGATTCACCGGACCCTGTTCGATAATGGGCGGCGGCAGCTCGAACTGTGTATCCACATTGACCACAGTACGGCTGCTGACGCTGCCGACGGCATTCAGGGCATTGCAGACGACCACCTTGCCGGAGTCCTCGCGAGCAAAGCGCGCAATCGACAACACCGAACGACCCTCCGGTGTAAGGGTGACCTCCAGTCGGCCATCCCGATAGCCGGGCAGCAGCAGGGAGCTGTTGCCCTCGACGGACCAGTACAATGTGGGACGCGGATGACCGCTGGCCTGGCACTCGAAGAGCACCTCATCGCCGATCTCAACCAGCTGGTTCTTGGGTCTTGTAATGAATTTGGGTGGTGCTGTGCGAAGAGTGGATTCGTGTTGGAAGTTTAGTTGGGGAATCGCGTGGGGGTTGATCAATTAACTTACCGTGCACGGTGAGTATGCCCGTGGCCGTAATTGAGCCAACCGCATTGTCCGCCTCACAGCTATACTCGCCCATGTCCTCGAGCGTGACGTCGTCCAGCTTCAGACTGCGGTCCTCAAGTATGTGCACACGACCTGTAAGTGGAGTAAGTAGACAAGAAGAAGGGAGTGAGGCGCTGGTGCCATGTGAGTTCAAGCCAAAAACGAGCAACTAACTCCAACGTCATCAGACGCTGTCTTCTTCAACTTCGTTAGTAGTTCAAGTAGCGTAAAAATGGCCAAGACGGCGCTGCTGAGCAGTTCAAATAACCGCAGCCAACTAAGCCAAGCCAGAAGTGCTGCAGCAGCAGCTGGCAGCAGGGTTGAGGCAAGGGGGTAGTTACACACATTGAGCCAGCTTTTGTGGTCGTGTCTTACAATAAAAGATAGAGGACAACAGCAAGCACCAGCAGAGGAATAACAAGAGAAAGTAAATGCTAGCCAAGCCGAAGCTGAAATGCTCTACCCCTTGATTTCAATACTGAACCATTCTGGATGGAATATTCGGTTGTAATTTATTTTTACAGCCAATTGATGCCAGTTTTTTAAATAGTTATGTTACCCTGACTTGCTTTTTTGGGAAATTCAATCCATAAAAATATTGCTATGAAGAGAGAAGCGAAAAAATGGAACATAAAAATTGACTGAGCTCGTGAAGGAATATTATTCCTATGGAACATAGAATATCATGGAACATAGAATATCATCATAAAAAGAACTTGGAATCTATTTTCTAGTTAAATTCAAAGAAAAGCCTCTGCCTCTGCAATTATCTACTAATGGAATTTATATTCACAGTTTGAGACACAAAATAAAATACGTAGCTGGTTACGTAACGAAAATACCCTTCGGAAGGACATTAACAGAGAGCTTTGCTTTCTTTTTGGTTGGTTGCCTGACTGCGAAATAGGTCTCAGCTGTTGTTTTTGTTGTTTTCCCCAGTTGTTGTTGTTGTTGTTGTTGCTCCTTCAGTGGCCACTGTGCCAATTGTTTGCTTAACAAAAGTTTAGCCCCCAAAGAGCTGAGCCACCTTGAAGACCCGTTAGCTGACGGAATGTGTTTTTACCGTATTTTCTTTTACGGCTTTTGGCTGCGGAGGGCAGTTTAAAGAAGCGTAACTAGCTAGCAGAGAGGGGAGATGGGGTGCATGGTTTGATGTGTGTGTGAGTACTGAGCAGTTACCCACTATCTGCCCGCCGGACACACTCCCCTCGGCTGGATGGTTGCACTCTTTGGGGGTGCGTCCTGTCCTGTCCTGTCCTCTCCCGTCTGAAGGACAACATTGCAACAGTCGAGTGTTGTGCAAGCAAAATTGTTGATTGCTGCCAACAGAGATTGGCAATTAACGGAATTAAAAGTTACAGTTGTGTTTACACACAGTGTGGTGAGGGGGCGGGGCGGGGCGGGCTGGGCTCACACTATCATCAACAACAACAACAACAACAACAACTGCTAACAGGCTGTCACTGCACTAGGTGTTTATTACACTGAGAGAAAAAAGCACAAAGACTCAAATGTCCTAAGGTTGCAGAGAGAAATGAACAGATAAATAAAACTGGGCTCAGCTACTAATCGAAGATTGTTACCATCGAATATGGAATATCGCTGACTGCACCTTAAGTTTAAACGGGTTTTATAGTATTTTCTTATCAGCAAAGTTCTAGTTTTCTTGCGTTTCTTTCAGTGTAGCTCAGCAAATGCTGGCTGTGCAAACATGCAAAACCACAGGCCAAAGGCCAAAGCAACCACATAAAACCAACTATTTTTTTTTTGTGACGTTTTCCACTAGCTTTTGCTGCCCCTCACCCCCCTCATTAGGGGGGCAGAGCTTAAATTGCAAACTAGCAAAATGGCCGACGGGCACTTCCGCTTAATTAACTAACTATATGCTATAAAGATATATTCGTATAGACACTTACGCAGAGGCATATTGCCGCCGGAGGCGGTGCGTCGCCACAGGACATCCGGCAGAGGATCACCGCCAATGCGACACTGAAATACAACCGAGCTGCCCACGACAGCCGTCTGATTCTGTGGACCGCGTATCAGAAAAGGACGCACTGCAGAGAGAGCAAAAGAGTCAGACTGAGGCTGCGATTAATGCGGCTAGAACTTACCGTGCACCTTGAGAAAAGCGGTGGCCGATTCACGAGTGCCAACCACATTCTTGACCACACACTGATACCGTCCGTCGTCCGATTGACGGGCATCCTGTATGGCCAGATTGCCGCCATCGACGATGCGGATGCGCTTGTTACCGCCGCCGCCGCCGCTCAGATTTAGAGTTTGTCCGTTCTTGCGCCAGGAGATTTGCGGTTCCGGTGAGCCGCGCGGTGCACCGCATTCCATCAGCGCCACCTCGCCCTGGGCCACTCGAGTGTTTTGCGGTTCCAGTCGAAATTCATCGCGCAGAACTGAAATAGAGCAAGCAAGTGTTGCAGATGGTGGGGTTTTTCCGGTTAAGCTTTGATTGATTCAATATTAATAACTGTCGGGCCAAGGATACGCTCAGGTGAGCCTCGTTCTGACGAACGTGCTGCAGCACTTGCTTTATCCCTTTGCGTTTGGGTCAAGTGCCTGCAGTGTTGCCTGGCATAGAGTGTATTCTTCATACTTAATGCGTCTGCCATTTGAAATGACCCCGCCTTGCCCCCCCTCAGCTGCCACTCAATATGCCAATAAAGCCTTGATAATGATGTGCTGTCCAGGCTTTGAGCTGCTGCTGCTGCTCCTGCTGCAATATTAATAAGCTTTGGCATTTGCAATGCGTATTTTTTCCCCCGTTTTTTTTTTTTATTCGTATTTCACAAACAGAAATTGAAAAATTGATAATGTGCAGGTGTGCTCGACAAACAGTTACCCTGCAACTACACATATAACAACGTGTAATCAATAACCTTTGTCTAGATCTGAATTTATTCGTATAAATGTGTTTCACAATCGTCAAAAGTATCGATCAAAGACTTATCGATACCTTTCATTAATCGTGCTAGTTCTTAAACAAGATCGATCATAACTCTTAGGTTTATTATGCGATTATTCTGAAATTGTCGGAACTTGTAGATGGTAAACTTAGATATGTGCATACCAAAAGTTAGAGCTATATTCAAATGTTTTCTTCGAGGGAAAAGCTATTAAATTCCTAAGTATTTAACCGTGGTTTTCACTATCGTACTTAAAGTCATATCTTTTTCATTATGTTTTCTCCGAGGAAATAGCCAGCGGAAAAGTTATTTCTGATACGAACATGAAACCTTCGCCATGTTACCTACACAAACCCAACGTCGAGCGACCTTTTGAATGCCCACAACGTGTACAGGGTATTTAAATGGAGAATACAAAATGTAAAATGCAAAATGCACTTCAATAAACGCATAATGCGCTTCAGTGCACGCCAAAGGCAACAAAGCTGCTCCGCAAACAAGTTCAGAGTTTTACAATCCGAACCGAGCAAAAAGTGTGCTCAACCGTACAATATTGTTAAAGATAAACAATTGTAAGCAGGTGAAGACCATCAACTGCCCACGTTGATAGCCCTTTAAATGAGCTCAAGTACAGCAGAAATTTGAAAACCTTCTCGCAATATTAATTAATCTGCTTGGGCGGCAGCCCTTGGCAACCGCGCAGCAGCCCCAAAAAATGCGCCCCACCTCAACCCTTAGAATCCTAATCGCTGTGTATATCAATTACAAAACATTTTTGCGAAATGTTTCATTTTATTAATTAGAAAGCAATGCGAATGCATGACGTGCCCGTCAGTTACCAGGCAGCAAGCAGCAGGCAGCAGGCAACAGGAACAGGAACTCAAACTGGACATGCAATGCAATTGTTTTTGGAATTGAAAAGGGTTGCTCCGCCTGCCCAAATGCAAGCCACAAAAGTTCATTAGCTGTAAATGTGCAACGTCAATCGATCAAAGTCGTTGAGTGGCTTTTTTCGGACATGTGCCTATCGTGGTTTTTATATAAAGTGCATTTTAAAGTAACTATTAATAATTACTCAAAAATGGCGTGCAGACTATAGGATGTCTGTGAATCAGCTAAGGCAGGCAGACTTTAGGCTAAAAACCCAAATTTGCTTATGAAAACCTCAATTTACTGGATTAACAACCCCTAACTTACATGGAATTTGGCTAAAATTTATAGAATATGCGGAGTATGTAATAAAAAGAGTTTTTACAAAATAAAATGTTTCAATATTCTTAAATCTGTGTATGTTACATGGCGGGCTTTGCCAATTAGGTTCAGTACATTCAGTAGATCTTATAATCCTTTAACTCCTACAAAGTAGACTGAAGACTAAAGAAAGACTAAAGAAAATCGGCTAAGCAACTAGACTGCAAGGCAAAGCTCAAGTTAATAACACTTAACTCTCATAGGATTTGGCTAAAGATTCTAGTTTATGCACAGGAGGTTCTAAAAAGGGGTTTTACAAAAAAAAAGTATTTGTATTTGTAAAGCTGAGAATATTATATTGATATTTGCATTGTGGGATGTGCTAAGAGCTTTCACCTAATTTGCTTTCGATATTTTGTCAAGAAAAGTCTATGCTAACTGGAATAGCAATCCTTAACTCTCACGGGATTTAGCTAAAAATTACAGAATATGTACAGGAATGCTTAAGATGTAGTTCTGCAAAAGTTTTTTCAATGTATCATGCTAATATTTGGAAATAAAGAAATATTCTTATTTGATATTTTAGATGATCTACTTACATGCGACTTGCAATGTTGCATTTCTGGAACGCGCCACGCCGAACTCGTTCTTCGCCTGGCACCAATAGGTGCCCGCATCGCTCTCCCGGCGCGAGTGTATGACCTGCAAGAGCGAGAGAGAGAGATAGAGAGAGAGAGGGAGTTAGATAAGAAGATTAGATACATTATTGGAGTTATGTGTAAGCTGGGGTTGGGCATTAAGTACGAGTAGTTAGGGGCTTAAGTGCGACACGTGTCGCCGGCACAAAGATCAAAACAGAATGAAGCTCGTTCAACCAAAATCAAATAAAACTGAAAGTGAAAACGTGCCACGACCCTGACTCTAGCCGCTCTGACCAGTCCACGCTGCGTATACGCAATTTAATTTAATTAATATAACAACAACAACAACAACAACAACAGCTGAATTACACACAACCAGACGAACACTTGCAACAACCCCAGGGTCCAGTTGAGGTCGGAGGGCCTGTGTTGTGCCTTAATCACTTGGCCACTTCAGTTTTAATTGGCAACAAACTGTAAGCTTGCCGACAAGTCACTTAGGATTGGGGCACGACTCCAAAAATGCCCAAAATGCCATTGAAAACAATAAAAATAAACTGCTGCGGGTGGGTGGGGGGTTCGAAGAGGGCGGTGGGCTGACAGGAACTCATCACGAATTGCCGGAGCTGTTCGGGCCGAGATATGCCCAAGTAACTGTAAATAAGCGAGCGTATGATGCAAATTGTTGCGAGGCCATTTTTAATGATATAACCTCAACAACCCACCCCCTCCACCCGTGCTCGAAAATACTCTTAGTGCGTCCGGCCGGACACTGGCGTCCAAAATATTGCAACCCATTCGCCAGCATTAGTTGAACAACAATTTAACAAAATCTCAATTCAAAACTCGCCCAGCTCGAAGTAATTCGTTAAATTCCAGTCAAAAGAAAAAATTAAATTTATATCAAATAAATTTTTGTTGCATTTAATGAAAATCAACTGCGCGGGGGGGAGGGGAGGGGGGAATGTAATATAAACAAAGCAGCGGCAGCCGAAAAAATAAGAAGCAGAAAAATAAAACATCAACTGACAAAAATTGCAATCTAGGGGGGGTTGAGTGGGCGGAGGGTGAACCCCCGCACTGCGTCTCGTTAGCTAAAATTGTGAAATGTGCACGCACGTTGGGCAAATGGGGTTGGGTGAAAGTAGAGATGGGAACGGGTCGATATTTAAGGGCAAGAAATGAAAACATTGAAAAAAATAATTGAACTGGAAACTCCTAGAAATGTCTGGTTATTTTATGTTTGGAGCATTTTGGGTGAAAGTATCCAATGTAAAGTTTCTTTATGCATTTTTCATAAAAATATTCTCTTCTATGTATTGTAATTTATTTGCTTTGTGGGGTATTTTCTATTAAAAAACTATACAAAGCCTTCCATAGACCTTGGCAAATACAACAAATTCAACCCATGTCCAAAATATTCTTCTCCGCCTTCCAGCGACTGGAAAAGACGTCAGCATTTATATGAAATACTTTCCATTGCAAATTCCCATATTTAGTTTCGTTCCCTTTTACGCCTTTGAAAACAATGTACAGTGTCTCTTACTGTACTTTTTTGTGCCTTCTCTTTGTGTTCCTTTTCTTGAAATGCGCCCATCTCTAATGCTCAGCGACAGCCGCTCACTCGGCTAGACAATTCGCAAGTGTTTCGGGCCTAGGCCGAAGAGTGAGTTACTGCCCCCTTCCCTGCCCCCACCTCTACGCTTCGTATCATGCTCTTGTTTTTATTGTTATGCGCTGTCTGCACTTCGTTTTACTTTCCGATCGAAATGCAACCAATCGGAAGCGCATAAAATAATATGAGCAAAAATTTATGCACAAATGTGTTGCGTTTCTCAGGCGTGTGAGAGAAGAGAGGAAGAAACGTGGAGAGCGAGTGAGGGGCAGGGGTTCCAAAAGAGTTCGAATGAAATTTCGCATGTTATGAAAGCAGCAGCTGTAACCGAACATAATGATAGAGTCTAGTCGGGCCTCTTAACTCACCTTCAGAAAGAATAAACCACCCGCGGGCAGCATTATGCGATGCGAGCCCGCATCCGTTTTCAGTTCGCGTCCATCCTTGAACCATTGGATCGTTGGTGTTGGACTGCCCTCGGCCTTGCAGTTGAACGTGAATGGATCATTTTTTGGCACCGTCGTGTCCATGGGATGTTCGATGATGTGTGGATTTTCACCTGGCAAATGATAAAAGAGAGTTGGAAAATTAACAAATTTTGTTGCTGAACTGTTGCAGGAATTGAAAGAATAAAGTAAACCCTTGCCGTCAACCACTTAGGAGGGTTATTTTCTTTTCTTCATTTGACCACCAAGGGCGTGTTCCGTTATTACAGACTTAAGATCAAACATATGTGTCTCAAGTGGCCCTCTCTAGGGACTGGCAATACATCTTGCCTACTTTAAACAAGTTTTGTCACTTAATGCGCCATTAGAGTTTCTTGGTGGAAAATGAAAATACATCTATTTGCAGCAAATCCCCCCAAGGAGCAAAATCCGAGCTGAAATTATGTTAAGGAGCAATGAAATTCACTTGAATTTCGGTCCACGCATCAAATTCAATTAACTTCAAGAAAATATTTGCTCGCCCACGGTGCAGACAGAACGAGAAGCGGACAGGACGAAGCAGACTAAACATAAATTTACAGCATGTCGATAAGAATGAAACAAAGGACAACGCTAGATAAACTTTATTAAAAGCGGCAGCAACAGTGAAAACAACAGCAACAACAACAACAACAACAACAATGGCCAGCGAAATGGAGAACAGCTGAAATGTAATTACAAAAAGCGCTTAAAGGTGAAAAATATGTGTGTGTGTGTTTTTGTGTGTGTTTTGCGGGAGGACTAGGAATGGGCGATAGTAACATCATTCAGCCGGAAATTAAGTTCTGCAGATTTATTGAAAGCGGATAGTAATGAGTGAGAGAGAGAGAGAGAAAGAGAGAGGGCTGAACGAAAAAGCACCGTTGCAACCTGTGATTGAAGAGATATTACAGTTAGAGAGAAGCGAAGAGAAGAGCGTTTGCAGCTAACGAACGAGTGTGCGAATTGAAAGGGAATATGAAACAGAAGAATGGTAAAATTGAGTTACAAAAGAATTAAATGTGTGCAAAAAATCAAATATAGTTATGCTCGAAAAAGTTGATTCAGCAGAGAGACTGTGAAATGAAACGGCATGCAAATCAAATCACATCGTGACATTGTTATCACTATGAAAAATCACTATTCACTAATTTCGCTTTGAGCTTCACGATGCCATTTATCAAATGCGTGTGTGTGTGTGTGTGTGTGTGTGTGTGTGTGCAGAGGAATTGCAGAGAAGCGCACCTTGGTACATTTGTCAATTGCTTTTGTGCCATGCCAGCAAGCTGGGCAGCAACAGCAGCAGCAGCATCCTTTTGTGCTCTACGCTTTGTTTAATACACAGCTTTGGCTATTGTCTGATTTTGCACTCTACCCCCACTCTCACTTATTCGCACACTCACTCTCACGCTCCCTCTCTCTCTCTCTGTGTGGGCATTGCGTATCCCTTTGTTGTTGTTGCTGCTGCGCTGCCTCTGTCGTCAAGGCGACAGTGTGCTAATTTAAATGATGAAATGCCAAAAGAGACGAGGTGAACATAAAGTAAATGCCTGTTGAATAGTTCTCTCTCATGCTAATAAAGCTCGGCAATGCGGTAGAGCTGATTATTAAAATTGTACAAACAAACAAGTGTGTGTGTGTTATTTTATTCATATATTTTTTTTAGTGCATTACCTTTGGCTTCGTGCAAAGAGAAAATTCTTTGGCCAGCTAACAAAATATTTAATTAAGCAAAAATATGTTGCAGCAAAATCAACACAAACATATGCAAAAAGTAAAAAGCATTTTTTGCATTTTTAACACATGAACAAAGAGAGAGAAAATTGAAGTAACGCAAATACACACAAAAAGGAAACTTCGATAAGCTTCCTAGCAGCAGCAGTAGCTGAACTACAAAAACAACTGTAAATCAGGTAAGTGAAAATATGTAAAATTTACTACAAGAAAATCCTACAAAAAGTCAGAAAGACGAAAGTTTTTATTTGCTTTACTGAATTAATATCTAAAAAGTATAAAGCATGAGTCACATTGACTTTGAAATACCCTGCCTTTGATACATACATGTAAATAATTGGTAGCTGAATGACTAATTGACTCTGAAAACTATCAAACTCTAGTACAGTGCAGTCCCGTTTGTTACTTGTTGCTTTTTATGCGCTTCGTTCTTTCGGTAGCCGAAAACGAAAAAGAAGCAAAAACTGCAGCACAGAGAAGCCGCAAAAATTTCGGTAGAGACTGCAGCAGCTCAGTCGACGTCAACGCTACTTTGTTTTTAAGCTACACGGCAGAAGCAGCGTTAGAGCGAATGAATGAGAGTAAATGGGAGTGCGAGTGGTAGAGCAAGACTTTGCACTTAATTACGCTCATTTGGCGCACGCACTTTACTTGTGTGCGTGTTGTTCCGTGTAGGTGTAGTTATGTGCATATGTGTGTGGGTGGCTGCGTGCGCTGGCAATTTATGCATATGAAATAATGTAAAAGAAGTCTGTGTAAATAAACAGCAAAGTGCTGCCGGCGTTGAAATCATGCAAGCGAACATACACCTAAGCAAACACACGCACGCACACTCACTCACACACACAGGCACAGAAGCTGGAGAGAGTGGAGCGGGCATGTGCCAGCCCATAATGCAATGGAGTTGCGGCAGCACTGCAACAACAACAGCAGCAGCAATAATAACAGGAAGTGCATTTGTTGTTGCCGCTGTTAAGAAATCTACGGCTGCTGTTGTTGCTGTTGCTGCTGCGTTTGTGCGTATGTTATCTTAGTTTATGTGCTTTTGCGCGTTTTGTTGTTGTTTGCAGTTGCTGTTGCCGCAGTTGTTGTTGTTTGTCTGGCATAAGCATAAAAATGTCTGCCTTTGAGACGTATCCCAACAGCAGCAGCAGCAGCTGTTGTGCGCTCTCTTCCCGCTATTCTTCTTCTCTTCTTCTTCTGCTGCTAATTTGTCGCTGTTATTTGACTTTGGCCACTGGCTGCTGGGTGCTAAGAGTTGCGTTCCCAAGCAGTTGCGCCAATATGATCATTATTAGCATGTCAACAACAACAGCAACACTAACAACGCAAAATCACAACTTTCGACAAACACAAACGATGGCGCAAAGAAAAAGCAGCCTTTGGGGAGGGGCAGAAAACAGATGGAGATGGACCCAGCAGCTGCCCACAAATGCATATGCAAATATGTAAGTAGCTGCCCTTACATGTCTCTTCCTCTCACGCTCTCTCTGCTGTCGCTCCACACGATCTTGTTGTTGTGGCACCCACAAGACAGCTTGTAATCAAACAAGCACCGAATAGCTGGCCGCCGTGTAAAATGCACGTAGAGATGGGCGCGTGACACGAACCTTTTTGCAAGTTCGTCTTAGGAAATTTTATTTGGCATATATAAGAAATAAAAGTAATTTATTCAATATTAAAAAATTATGATGAGTTAGCATGCTGTTATATATGTCTGTACATTTTGTACGTTTGCGACACGCGCCCATCTCTAGCTGGCAGCAAAAGGAGCCCAGTGCAGGTGGAAAATGTCCAGACAAACAGCTGTTGGGCTAAATTGTTGTACTTGTTGTAGATGCAGCCCGCCGGAAAACCACTGATTATGATATGTTTGTCTATACGGCAAGCATTCGGCATGCCCCTTCCTCCCTCCATCTCTATATTTGCCTCTGCATGCGTGTGTATACATGTAACTCAATAAAATAATTCTTCAGTTCTTGCATTGCACACACACACACACACGCACAATCAAGGGAAAATGGAAATAAAGTTGTCTTGTTTAAATTTCACATAATTTCCTTAGTTTTTAGCCCCGGGCAAAAATGTAAGTCGAAGTTTGTCGTTGACATCAAGAGATTAGGCAGAAAAGCAAAAGTCAAATTGTGACAGCTTTTCAAAGGCATCAAATCGCAGGCAGCTAACTGTAAGGCTCTGCTCTGGAATCAAGTAACCGTATCGTTCACACTGCTGCGCTGCTTCTGTTGACGTAGGCGTCGCTGTTAAAAAATTAACCAAGCTTGACAGTGCCAATCGAGCTGTTGTTCTTGTTCTTTTTCTTCTTCTTCTTCTTGTAGTTGTTGTTGTTGTTGTTCCTGCAATGGCTCAACATGGCAACTCAACAATAATTTATAAGCTTTTAGTGCAACAGCCAAGCGACTATAACAGCAACAACAACAGCAGCAAAGTTTTTGATTTGCCGCCAGCAGCTGTTGTTGTTGTTCTTGCTATTTCTACTTTTGCTACCATTTATTTATTTATGTTGAATGTTTAATTTTTAATGTGCATGCAACTTTCGCGAACGTTATGAGAACTAACCATAGAAAGCTAGAGGGCGACAGAGCGAGCAAGAGAGAATGAGGGGCTGTGAGAGAGCTGTAGCTGTGGAAAGGGTTTCCTTTGCCGATTGGCAAGTGGAAGGGGCGAAGGGGGAGGCCCTCAAGAGTTTTGTAAGCCTTTGGCACAACTTTTGCCACTTAAGCTTTATGTAAGTAAATATGAGAGCGTAAGAGAGGGAAGTGCGCGCGCGTGTGTGTGTATGTGTGTGTGAGTGTTCTGCATATTTCTGTATTGAGTTATTGTTGTTGTAGTTCATCAACTAAATATGTACATATGTGTGGCGCTTATAATTTTTTAAACCGTTTTTGCTGCCGTAAGCCTAACAAAAGCTTTCAGAGAATCGGAAACTTTTGAATAGTGGAAGTGAAGGATATGAAGTTATGATTTTGAGGTTATGTTGAATCTTTTTATGTGCTGTATTCAAAAAACTGTTTAAACATTAAAAAAAAAAAGGTAATATATAATTAATCATTTTATTATATATCGGAATGCAGTAAAAAAAACTTGAAAAACATACAGAAAATGAAGGTTATGTTAATTTGTGTATTAAATTATTGAGCTTCTTTTCAAAGGAAACGATAAGTTGTTGTAATTTGTTTTGTCTACTTTTCGCGCTTGTTTTCAACTGTCATCAAAATCTTTCAACTGGAAATAACACTATTTCCATACCTGAGGGCCTTACGGGAAATTACGGTATACAAACTCAAATACTTGCTGAGATTAAGCCAAGTGTCTTCTTCTTTTATGCAGTAGTTAAGACGTCTATTGGAAGCCCGTATAATAAATATGCCCTGCAATATTCACGACAGCGAAACAAATGACTCCCCACTTCAGAAGTTGCTCCTGCAAATCTGAGAGTGCAATAAAACTTTTACAAGTGCGCGTACGTGTGTGTGCATGTGTGTGTGTGTGTGTGTGTGTGTGTGTGTGTGTGATTGTTGTTGTTGCCCACATTGCAATGCAAAGTGTAAGAAAAATGGTGCAAAGTGCGCATTGTTCTTCCTGTTCCTGTTTTACAGTGTTTGTTGTTTGTCTTTGTATTTGCGCGCCTCGCTTGTTGTTTGTTTGCTTAGGCGTCGCGGAAAGGAGATGGGGAGGGGAGGGGAGGGCGAGCGACTGGGCCTAGAGCGGAAGCTGCCTGGCTGCCAATTATTTAAATGCTGGTATTTACCTAACAACACGACGCAACGGCGGATGTGGGCCAAGACAGAAGCCTGAACCGGAGCCAGGAGTCAGGAGCCAGGAGTCGGAGTCGGAACCGGAGCCGGCGCATAAATCATTATCACATTTATGTAATATGCACAAGGAGTCGAGGACAAAACGGGAGACAGACAGAGCCAAAATATTTGCCCAGGCGAGCCCGGGACCAGGCCCATAAAAACCGCAATAAACCAACGGGGATTATGGCCATAATGTGGGGATTTCATTTCCCGCAAAGGAACAGAGGCTGAGTGCTGAGAGAAAAACATGTAAGCAAAAGAGACAAAACGAGAAGAACACCCCTCACTCCTTGTCACCCAGACGCATTTTTATTGTTTTTATGATTGCAACAAAATGCAAGAAATCAAAAAATCAAATAATTTATTTAAATGTTCGAGCTGTTATTAATATGAACCCAACACAAAACAACATAAGGATTTAGGGATATAAGCATATATATATATATATATGAATGTATAAATTACATCGACCCTCTGCTAGACCTCAGGCTCACACATTTGATTAGACAAAACCCAGGCAAAACCGCAGCCAGCCCGCGGGGCAGCAAAAGGGTCGACTCTCAAGGGTTTGCAGTACTTGTAGAGTCCCGCCGCAGAACCATTCAACATTTTCAATGTCAAATTTATGCCAGAGCACGCCAAGTCTGGCAACGCTGGCGCCCCCCCCAAAATAAAAGAAATGTGTCTGAGTAGCTGCCTCCGCCGCCGCGCTAATGAGCCAAAACGCCCCAAGGTGCTGAAAATGTTGGAAATACTGAAAATACTGCTCAGACAGCTTTTCAGACAAAGTAATGTTCTTTCTTTCTCTCTGTCTCTCTCCCTCTCTTTATATATCTGTCTCTTTCCATTTGACTTGTTTTTCGCACATTGTACGCATATTGTTAATTTGGCGCCGCCATTGGGTTCGAACCTCAGCCCACAGGGACTCAGTCAACCACTCAAAGCTCTTCGTATACCCTGTTAAAATTGAAAATGTCTGAGAGGGAGTATTGATTAAGCTATACAACGGTATTTAAAAGACAGAGAACATGCCATAAAGTCTGGTCTCTTATATAGACAATATAATCTGCATATCTAATTACTTTAAGCGCTATCTACAGGGTATCCGCTCGTCGAATACTCTCGCTTAGAACACGAACAATTGGGTTATAAGAAACTTAGCTACTAGTTTAACCCTTTTAAATATACGAGCTGCTCTGTAAATTGCATTGTTGTTATCTACTCTAGTCTTACTAAAACTGCAGGGTATCCCGTCGTCGAATACGCTCGTTGTAAACACGATTCACTGATTTATATATAATTTAGACCCTCTTTATATATAGCATATACTCTACATATTGCAATACTCTTACCCAGTCCATTCTTATTCTATCTACAGGGTAGAATATACTCTCGTCGAATATACTCTCACTCGGAACATTCTTGCTTTGTTTTGTCTTCTTTTGTCTGGGGTTTTTCTTTAGCTATTGGCTGTTTGGTTGTGTTTTTGTCTTCGGCTGGGGTTTTCCTTTGCGACTTTTTCAACTGTTAATTAAATTCGACAGCAGCGTGTGTGGAGTCGCCTCCCCCTACCCACGCTCCCTTCCCTGCCCAACCCCATCCCAGCCATATTTCCTAGGTGTAAAGCACTCAGTATCAGGTTTTAAAAAATATGCATTGGCTTTTATTATTATGAATGAACGAATGGCTGCATGCAGCTGCTGCCGCAAAAAAGGGTTCGCTCCGCTCGCTTATCAATAATTTCATAAATGCTTGATAAAAAAAAAAAAAGCAACAACATTGAAATCCTTTTAAAGCTGGCAGCAAAAACCTAAAAGCCCCAGCAGTGGCCCTTTTATCCATAAACATGCGCGAGTTCTCTGTGAAAGAAGACGAGCAGAAAAAAATCTATAGGAAAATATACGAAAGGACGCGCACACATGGGACGGCGATCAATGTCATATATAGCATATTTATATGCCCCTGCCCCCAAACCTCCCCCCATCCTTTAGCATGGCATTTTTTCTGGCTTTATCAACTCCATAGTTTATATCTTTGTATTCTATCTTTGTGCGTTATCTTTGCATTGCGGCGCTTTCGCTTTTGTTGCCCCAACTATTTTTATTTATTTTGATTTTTTTATTGAAAAACTGCAATGGCTGGGTTGGTGTGCGGAGCGGGCTTTTAAGAACTTATGTACATTTGACTGTCCGGCCATAAACTTATAAAGTGCGGTTTATCTCTTCGCATATGCAAATAGCCCTAAAAGTGATGTAACCCAAGTGACTGGCTTAAGTTTTGAGGCCGAGAAGTTGGCTTAGCCGGTTTCGAGTTACGTTTAGACCAAATCTGCATTACAATGTGCGTGCCATTTGTCAAAGGTCTGTAAAATGAATAATTGTTTCGAGATAACAGGTTGGAACTATGAGACGAAATAATGCTCTTTGCTACCAAAGAAAATACTGCTCATTCGTTGACGGACTCTTCTTTGCGATTCTCAAAATAAATGAAATTAAAATTGTAACTAAGCATTATGAATTGAAATGTAAAATCTGTGCTGAAAACATCAGCACAAATAGCTCTGACTAAACCTAATACGTATTCACATAATTAATCTTATTCAATTATTTGTTTTTTTAAAACAATAAGTTTCTTTATAAAAAATCAACTGCTTAACAAGCTGTTCATATGTGGACGACCCGCAACAGATAAGAGCTGACATTAAATACGGTTGTCAGACTTAAAACTGATAAGTCTGTCCTACCCTGACATTTCAATGCGGACAGACGGCTAAATATGGCAAAAAAAAAAAAAAAAACATCAAAGAAAAATCCAATTAATCATTTGCGTAATCTCTTAATTGTATTATATTTAGATTTTAATTTGTTTATTTCGTAAGCCGATTTAAAACAAATTTCATAGTTCACACAACGATAAGCTCTCGAACCTGTCTACTATATAAGACAATATGAATTCATATTTATTTTTCCAGCTATATATTCATAATTTGTCAAATGTGCTTTGTAGTTTTTTAGAAAAAAAAGCTAAAATTAATTAGATTTGTCATTCCCATTGACATTTCGACAACTTTTCTATTAATTATTTTTGATAGATGTTACGAGCAGAGGGAAGGGGCCTGTCGCTTGGCTGATTTATGGGCGCGACACAGTTTCCAAATGCTCCACATTTATTGTACTTGCCTCCACATAGAAATAGATCCCAAGACGTGATCTATTTGGTATGTGTGTAGTATTTTTTTGTATGATCGGTATTTTTTATGGTTTTCTGTTGTGAAATTTTGCTTACCTGCAAATAGACGGAGCAAAAGAGAAATTGAAATTAAATTTATGTTTAAATCATATTGTATACGAAGAGTGCATAGTTAATTAAAGAGGATTGGGTATAGATGCTTATATAGAAATCTAGGAAACGGTAGCTTTATCGACGGGAACTGTCGCATGTGCCGCATAAATGATGCGAGTTTTACGTTTTTGGTTTTTCCGATTTATGTCTTGCCCCTCGTTTTGACAGCCCTGACAGATATGCATCGAACGCGCTCTAACCCCCGGGCCCGGGCCCGGGCACAGCTACCCAGCCATTATACAGCCTGCCCAGCTGCTCTCCGGGCCAAACAAAGAGATCATTATCGTAGCACAGAGCCAGAGGAGAGGTTGAGAAAAAAAATGCACACAGATGTCGTTTATTGAATATCGATTTACGCTGACTTCGTTAGGAGAGTCGAGAAAACGCATGTTAAATGTAAATATGAATAAATGAGCTGAAAACAAAAAAAAAAAATAAAAGAACTGGGCAACATCATCATAAATACCAGAGACCGAGCTGGGTTAGACGAGTGCGCTCTAGTTGCTCTGAGTTTTGCTGTGAGTCATGAGAAGAGTTCAAGTTTTTGGTTTCAATGTCACATGTTGCATGTCCTGCAGGCAACAATTCGTAATCGCAATCGCCGTCATCGTCATCGTCGTCGTCGTCGTCGTCGTCGTCGGCCTCCATGCCAATCCAGACCAAGGGTTCGGGCCACTTCAAGCGCGAAACTCAACACTGCTCAACGACAATGCCGCCAGGGCAAGATTTTAGCAATGGATAAGCGCGCAGCACAGCACAGCACAGCACAGCACAGGGCGAGGAGCAGGACACAGGCCACAGAGACCTGGGCCCAGTCCCGGCGGCCGCAAAAAAAAGGGCTTTCTGTGCAGCCGTCTGCTTCGATGATTGATTTCATGGCAAAGTTGATTTCAATCAGCAAATGTTTATGCAGTTTTTTTTTTTTTTTTGCTTGCCCTTGGTCGCTTGGGGGCTTGCAAACTGACAAGAATTATGACACTATCCATATTTGGAGCCGTCTCTCGGGGGGGAGCAGCTCGGCTGCCAGCCTGTCGTTTAATTGCCAAAAGCGCATAATTATGGAACGTACATTGAACCACAAAAAAGCGACGAAAACAGGCCGAAACAAAGCCGAAAAAGTTAATAGGCTTTTAGGTTCTTACGAAAGAAAAAAAAAGCTTAATCAAGAGCCATGAAATCGCCTTCAACTGAAAGAGAAACCGAGCAAAACGAGAAGCCAGCCTCTAAAACGTCGTAAAAAGAGAACGAAAAATGCTTAGCAAAGTTATTATTGAGCCTGAGATGATGATACAAATTGCAGCAATTATTAGGACGGGGGATATGGCATAAAAGAGAGCGGGATAAAGGGAGAAAGAGCTGGGAACATAAGCCAGAAAAATGAAATTAAAACGCAGGACGAAGCGGGAGAGAGATATCATATGTGTATATTATGATATACGATATGGCAAATATGTTAGCTCAAAAGTGCTACACACAGAGAAAAAGTATAGTAGTAACAATGGAAATGGGAAAAGAAAATGAGAAAGAGAGAGGGAGAGTGAGAGAAGAGAGTTTTATAGAATATAATACAAATACAAGAAAGAGAACGAAAACTGTAATAAGTATGAGCGGGACAGACAGAAAGATGGTATTATATACCAGGAAATTTTGAAGGAATAGAGAAAGAATAAAGTATAAAGAGAGAGAGAGAGAGAAAGAATGTTGATAGAGAGATGTTCTAGAAGAGAAAAAAGGGGAAAGTGAGTGTGGGAGATGCTAAAAGTGACATAGCAAGAGTTGCATAGAAAAAAGCACAAAAAATGTCAGTTTATTTGTAAGAAATTTATAAAACATTTTGAACATTTTGAATATCTTTAGCGTAGCATATACCATTAAAGGGCGCACATCCCTAATTTAATGAGAATGGCTACCCATTGAGACAGGTTTTTTGCGCAGTGTAGCCTCTGCCTCATGCCGCCGTATTACTTAAGCGAATAGCCAGGAGCAAGGAGTGAGCACGGAATCCTCGAGGCCCAACCCCGTCGGCAATGTCCGGCAAACTGATTTAAGCAGCTCACACAACATTTAATAAACGTTGAAAGTAAATGTCATTAGTGAAAGAGATGCTCGCTTCACGAATCACTTGGGTGTGTTTGTGTGTTGGGGGAGACGGGGAGGGGTTCAGGTTCGTCTGGGTCTGGGGGTTTTCGGGTCGGACGCCGTTCTGCGCTGACACTTGATGAGCTGTCATAACATTAGATCAAGTCTGGGCAGCATGTGGAGGAGGCTGCAACAGCAGCAACAGCAGCAGCAGCTCATTAGTCGTGGAAAACTGTTTACTCTGCTTATTATTATAAACATTAAATGAGGCAAAGGGAAAATGGCAGCTGGCGGGGTTGGAGAGCGGTGCGTTTGCTTTAACAGCTAACAACTAAAAATGCACTTTAACTTAATATTGTTGAGCGTACCGAGACAGAGAGAAAGATAGCGAGAGAGAGAGAGAGAGAGAGAGAGAGAGAGAGAGAGAGAGAGAGAGAGAGAGTGGGAGTGAGCGAGAGCGACAGCTGGGCCTAATTGATTGATTGATTGATGCTCTGATGGATTGAGTGTGATTGACTGCACGGCTAACTGACTGAGCTATAGACGCCATATGCCAATGTCAAAGGTGTCAAGAAAAGTTGCTTTCCAAAAATATTTATTTGACTTGTTGAAATATTTTTCAGCAAAAAACAATTTTTATTTTTGCTTAAGATTTTTCTCGCAGCTGTCATTGCTTTTAAGTGATTGGCCCCGAACAGCGGGCAGCGGGGGAAATTCGATGCGCTTAATGAAAGCGACACTTGACGGCAGATAGAGCAGATATTAATACATAACATACACACAGCTGTGGCTGCCTATTTGGTAGCCTGACTAATCAAAAAATTATGAGACGATTTGTTACACCAAATATTAAGTTCATTGGCAGCGTGGAAGTACTTATAAATTGAGGGGCATTGGGTGAGAAATGGAGAAAAAAGAAAATAACTTGATTGAGATGTGGGCGCGGGCAGACGAATGAGTATAATCACAATTCGGGCATTCAAAGAGAGACTGAGATCGGAAAGATGAAAACAATTATACTGGTAGAAAGCAGCATAAAATAATTGCAAAGCTGAAAGTTAACTTTATATGAATATATGAGATTAACCTTGAAGAGAATAAAATTAAAAACTATTTGAACGCCTGTTGCAACAGCTTTAAAAGCGCTGCTTGAAGCTCCTTAAAACTGCATAAATATGATTATTTGGGTACGCAGCTTTGAAAGCTCGTTAAAGCGCAAGGCAGAGCCTATAAATGAAATAAGAGATATGAATATGATTACTTGCGGAAGCTTTAAAAACTCGTTAAAGCTCAAAGTGTACTCAATACAAAGCTCACCGTTAGATTAATTGGCTACTGACTAAACTTTATTATTTAAAATTCAGAGATCGAATTATGAGAACACAAGCTTTTCCAGACATGAAAAAAAAAGGAGGAAAATGCCAAGATAAAGCTTGAAGTAGATTTAAGTTCAACTTGTAATAAAAACCAGTCAGATTTCAGTGGCTAGCGCCACAAATGACTTCCGTTACAGACACAAATTATAATGTAAATCGATGCAACATGAACATGAAATATAATTGAATTGAAAATGTTGCCACACACAGCAGCAACAGCAGCAACTCAACAGCAGCAGCAACTGACAGCAACAACAACAGCAGGAGCAACAAAAAAAAAAAAATGTCAACGTCAACAACCACATGGCGGACTAAGTAAAGGGCAAAATGCTAATAAATGCAAAAAAAATGAGAAGCAAAAAGAGAGAAGCAAACTAAATAGAAGGAAAGAAAACGCTAAACACAACATTGTTGCTCGTTTGGCCAATGACAACTACGAGAACGTCATGTAACATGTAACTGCACATCAAATATGGATGGAAAAGCTGAGAGAGCTGCGGGGCGTATAGAGTTGTGGTAGGGGGACAGTTGAGCAACTTGGCGGCGATATATCATCAAAGCGCAGGCCAGGCACTCGGCCAGATCAACAGAGCCAAAGATGTTGCTGTTGTAGCTGCCGGCAGCAACATCAGCAGCAACAGCAGCAGATGCAGCAGCAACTGCAAAATCAATGCAATTTCTATTTGTAAATGACCAAAATGAGCAAACAGAACGTTGCTGTTGTTGTTGTCAGTCACATGCATACAATTTGAGGCAATACATGGCTAAAATGTTGCCAGCCATGTTGCATGCGGCTGCAATTGCAGCTTGAGACCACCTTTGAGCGAGCGATGCAGCAGCAACAACAGTTGTCGTTCTTGTTGCTGCTGTTGCTGCTTGCATTTCTATTTATTTCACAATAATTAATAAACACATTGCCAACAATTTATCACTGGCATGTTGCAGGTTGTTGTTGTTGTTGTTGTTGTTGTTGCTGCTGCTGTGGCTGCGTCTGCTGATGTTGTTGCCGGCAAATCGATTAAGCTATCTTTGGACGCAGATGAGTTGAGGGAAAACGAATTAAAAACACAAAAACAAAACGCACAAAAAAGCAACAACATATGAGCCGAGAAATATGAAAAACGGGCGCCGGCTTTTGATGCATGTTGCTGCAGGGCATTCGCAACAGCAGCAGCAACAACAACAACAACAACAACAGCGGAGGCAGCAGCAACCACGTTGCGGCTGCAACAGCAGCAAAACTTGACTTGCTTGCCACGTTGTTGCTCGTATTTGTTTTTATTTTTCATTCTTGGCGCACAAAAAAATTCAATTTAAAAATTATTGCTGCACTTGGCTGCGTTGCTGCACGGCGGCAACATGTGCCTGCCCACAAACATGTTGATTATTTAGCAGCAACATGCAGAGTGCAATGTGCGAGCCGTGCATGACAAGTGAGCGGGACGCGGTGCAGACGCTTGTTGCTGCTGTACGCAACTGGCAACTGGCAGCAGCAGCAGCAGCAGCAGCAGCAGCAACAGGCCCAACAACAGCAACATAATTTGTTGCCAGCAACATGGGCCGCTTAAGTTTAATTTCGCATTTTGCATTTGGCATTTGGCTCATTTGCATTTTACTGTCAAATTAATCCAATTTAACACAAGCAGCGAACATTGCAAACCAAAACATCCTGCAGAGTTTCTGTTGCTGCTGGACCTTTGGTTCGACTTGGCTTGGGACGGGTTGTTAGGGCTACGCAAAATGCTTTGCTGCCAAAACGAACAACATAATTACCGTTAAGAATTGCGCGCTGAACAGAACATTTTAGGAGCTGGCAGCCAATTCCCCAAACCAAACCCGCCACTCACCTGGTGGACCCCTTAATTGCCAGCAATGTCCACTGGCAACCATTTGAGGCAAACGCTGCAGCTGCCCCGTGGCCAGGCGCACGATTTTGCACGGGCCAGTGTCTAGAGTCTAGCTTTTGTGGCATTAGCAA
Source organism: Drosophila virilis (assembly GCF_030788295.1). Taxonomy (NCBI): domain Eukaryota; kingdom Metazoa; phylum Arthropoda; class Insecta; order Diptera; family Drosophilidae; genus Drosophila; species Drosophila virilis. Next base: position 15,797,848 of record NC_091546.1, on the reverse strand, counting down.
TATGGGAAACGAATCGCTGACCAGACGCGCCACTCAACATTGCGGCATGTGCAACATGTTGCTGTGGCAACTATTGCTGCTGCTGCTGCTGCTGCTGTTGCTGCTGCTGCTGCTACTTAGCTGCAGGAGATGACCGCACGTATCGATCGCATTCCGCGTTCCTAATTCGCCAGCATTTTGCTCAGGCTCAAGCTTCCTTACCATATTCAGCAGATAGCGCGAAACGCGCGACTCTGTCGCAAATCAGATACCAGAGGGACAGCCAGCATGGGGAACAGAGAGAGGCTGAGAGAAGGAGGCAGGAGGTGGAACCGAGATGGAGCAGCGGAGCTCTGGCTTAGCATATGCAGATGGAAGCCCTCCGCTACGCAACACGCTAAAAATTATTTGCATACGTTAGGAGCAGTGGCAACAGACTTCAGCGGATCTTGCTTGTATCTACAAGATACAATATTAAATTTAAAACCGCGCAGAAACGAAACGAAACGAAACGAAATATGTTAAACGCGTGACTAATGTGAGAACGTTCCACGAGATACATTTTGTTCGTTAGCCGAGACTTGATCAATGATCAGACACCGACATCAGCAACAGCAACTCGACTGCGACTGCGACTGCGGCTGTGGCTGCTGCTTGGCTAATTAGCTATGCAAACTATGAGATACACAGCCAAAGATACGCGCAAATCTTGTAGACTTGCTTTTCTTCTTCTTATTTTGTTTTTGGCTAAGTTCGTTTTTTTTTTGCATGTTATTTGCAAAATGCCTGCAGCGTCATGCGTGTAATCCGAGTTGAAAAGAAAGTTTAACTCGATTTACTTCCAATTAACTGCCATTTTCGGCTTTTGTATCTGTATCTTTGTATCTTTTTTCTTGCTCTTGCTGTGTGTGGGCGCCAAATTCGTAGCTAAATGGCGGCTCAAAATTGCTTAGACAGACTTTGAGTCGTTTTTTTTTCTCCTTCCTCTGTGTTTTTTAAAGCCTGTAATTTAACTAAAGACTGATATTTGATGTCTGGACTAAGTGGCCTTGCGTTGGCATGAGGAAATCTCTTTTGGGGGCTGCATAAACGATGTTGAGTGATGTGGAGCAGAGCAGCGTATGAGCTCCTGCCCACAGGTATTTGCGGCTATTATCAGCCAAATTAAGTTGCGTTACCAGTCTTTAAGATTAGCTATACTTAAGATCTGGAGCGGTCTTTCATATCTAACTGCCGTTTAGCAAGTGCATTCGTGCGTTTACTATAATGAATATTTGGATGTTTTGCTGCTAAGCTGTGCGGAATTTCGCTGCGAAGTAGAATTTTCGGTACGCATTAATGTTAAACGTCAATCGGAACGATTAAGCATGAAATTGCGTCAAGTTCTTAATGATATTTCAATATGCTGCAATTATAGAGAAGTCTTTGTGTTTTGTAATTTGCCATGAAATGGAAGAGTCCCATTTTAGCATTTAGCTAAAGTATTTTTGGCATTAATTAATTTTTAGATAAATTGTTTGGGAAAGAAAAGTTAAAAGTTAGACAACAACATTTCCAGATCTAAACTGTGCGACAAGAAACAAGAAAATATATATAAAAATATATTGAATATCTGAATAACTTTTTTAATATTCCAAAAACTGAACTGAAAATTTGTTTTTCGAGACTTTAACTGAAGTGTCTTAGAAGAATTTAATAATATTTATCTCAATCATTAGACTTCTCTCTAAATAAATAACAATATATATTGACAATGAAAAATTTCTTATTATATTATATAATTATTCTTAAGCATGTTTTCGGAAAGGTTTATTAGGATAACTTCTGGTGCGCTAAGATTATGTTGGCAAGCTCAAAAATTCTGTAGCACAGCTAGTTTTTTAATTACAAAAAATAAAAAAATTTAAATTCTCTACCAAAATAATATACTGTCAGTTTTTTTTTTCAAATATATTTATTGAATATAACTTCCTGTGTATCCTTAATCTACTGGCTTTCATCTGTTCCAGTTTCTAATCGCTGCCTTTCACCAACTGCTGCTGCTGCTTCTTCTTGAAAGAAACTATGCACCTGCCTGCAATGCAGGATATATTCTTATTATTATAGCAACTTTATCGACAACATTGTATCTGGGAAAAGCAAGAGGAAAAGCGAAAAACTGTTGCCATCAGCTACCCGCACAAATTGTCTACCTAAACTCTTGAAACATACCAAATGCCATTCTTCTGCTTCTTTCTCTTGTTGTTGTTGTTTTATTTTACTTGTTCTTCTTCTTGTTGAACCTTTTCTTTTATTATTCTGTCTAGTTCTCTTTCTATCGCCCGCTCTCTTTAGATTTCTATGTTTCTATTGTGTGTGTGTTGGTTTTTTTTTCGACTATTTGGTTTTTATTATTTTTGGTAAAATTTATGACTCGTTGCCGCCAGAGTCTTGAGCCTCGGGTCTAGTGTCTAGAGTGTGACCATGCCATGTGTTGCATTCAACTTGAGAATGCGTTTCTTGTTTCCACACACACACACACACACAGACACACACACATCATTGTTTGTGCATTCGTTTAGCGCACTGCAGCTAATCGCCTGGGCTCTTCTCTACCTACGCATGCTACGAATCTTTAGAGACCGCACTCCACAGAACCCGAACCCGAACCCGAATCCAAATAGATATTTCTACTCTATTTGGCGGCACAAATTGCCTTTGACCTTGTCTTTGTCTGGCCAAAGGGAAAACGACAGGCAACACTATGAAGCACATTGACGGCCATTTTGGAGTTTTTCAGTGTTGGAGGTCATTGAAATAATTTTGCCGCCTTTGCATTGTTGCTTCAATTAGGCAACATTTGAGCCAAGAAAAAAAAAAAGAAGTGAATCCAAGGAAAACTTTGCACATTAAATGGAAATGGAAATTGCTTCAACTGTGTCTGTCTCGCCCGCTGTTAAAACACAGATAAACATAAAAATTTAGCAGCATGAAAATTGTTAAATTTTATTAGTAAAGTTTTTGCTGTTTTATATATGAACAAAAATTTAATTTGTAACACTGGCCAACATCAAAAGCAGCTGCTTTTTTGGCTATTCAGTCGAAACCAAAAAAAAAAAGGGAGAAAAAAGAGAACAAATAAAATTATTCTTGTGGAGTTTGCTCGACGAGCAGTTGGTCTGTTAAGCGGAAAAGTATTTTGAGCGGATTTTATACACGAGAGCTCGCATACGAAATTTTCCAAGTGTAGCTTATATAGTTCCCGAGATCAAAGAGTATACGGTGAATAAAAAGTCAGCTGAAGGAAGTATTTTTTTTTAACCAAGCACAGTTTTTGCTGGAAAAAACGCAGCTAGATAAAGAAAGCACAGGTACATAAAAATATACTTAGTCTGTATTTATTGCTAGGCTAAGCTGAATTTTGATGTGCCTTACTGCAGCTAACTATCGTAATGCCCTTTCTGGCCTTTTCTTTGATTACAGGGTATTAGCAAAAATAATCATATAATTTTTTTTGTTTTGCCCCCAACTTTCTGTGTGGTTGCGTTTGCCGTTATTGCAACTGCGTGTAGTGACTGTATATAAACTCATATAGATTACTGCGTGTGTGTGTGTGTGTGTATGTGTAATGGTGTGTAGTTGTGTGTGTCTGTGCGTGTGTTTGTGTGGGTTTTACCTGACTCAGTGTGGGATTATGCCTGCCAATGCGAAATTATACAACTTTGGCAACTCTGGCTTTGTTTTCTCTCGTCTTTTTGTTTTTGGTTCTACGAAATTGTTGCTTATTGCTTTTGGTCTCTGCATTTAAGCCCCTCACTCGCTCTCTTTCGCTCTTTCACTCTCTCTGTCTAACCCTCTGCCTTTAATCCGCACCCTCTGCACGGTGAGTTATTGTGTGGATGCAGGTAAGCGTGAAAATTTGCTAAGCCAACTTAATGCAAGTTCTTCTTGGGATCTCTGCTTCCTGCTGACCCCTACGCATTGTTTTATTTATCTTTTCGGCTGTTGTTTTTTTGGTTGTTTTTTCTTCCATTGTTTTCAATACTGCGTCTGCAGCGGGATGCTGACCCTGTGCACCCTGTCGCCGCGTACCGCACCCTGTCTCAACTGTCGCCTTACCCGCTGCGTTGGCAATTTATGCGGCATTCACACATTTATCGCCAAGTTGTATCTGTATCTGTTGCTGTTGCCTTTGCTGCTGCTGCTGCTGCTGTCTCTCCTAATAGAGATATGACTTGGAACCTGAACCGTGGCTTTATTTAATTTATACATTAACCCCTTTGGCTGCGTCGTCGTCGACGTCGTGTCACATGATTTACATTGCATGTTGTCACGTCATTCTGTCAACAGTTTGCAACTTCAACTTGGCCCTGAATTATACACACACTCGCACCTCGGGACACGCCCCAGGATAAGGCAACAGCCATTTCCCCCCCGCACCCCCTCATCTTTCTTTTTTGCTGCGCTTTGGCTACCGTGAGTAATTAAGCCGCATGCCTTTGGCCTCTTGCCACATCTTGACCAAGTTTTTTTCTTCTTTTGTGACAGCTTCAAAAGTCTCAGCCGCTGTTGCGGCTGCCAGCTCATTCCTAGATCCAATTAAAGCGCTATAAAAATCACTTAAGAGTCGCGCATTTGACAATCAACTTTAATAAAGACCATGAATGGGCTCCGACCCGCCCCCTCGACCATCTCCCGCGCCTGTGACTCAACCTTGACCCAGGCGATGCGGCAAATGGCGTTGACAATAAATGGGCAACAGGATTCGGCGTATGGCAAACATTGTTGCCAGCCTAGAGCATGCCAAAGAATTCGAGGGGGGGTGCTGGGAGTAAAACAAGCCAGGGGAAACAAGTTGCGATAACAACAGCAGCAACAGCAACAACAGCAACATCAGCAACAACAACAACCCTGCAACAACGACCAAAAAAAAGGGCGCAAAAAAATTATGAAAAATTAATTTCTGCCCGACGGCAAACTCTGCTTTTTGTTGCTCTTTTTTTCCTGTGAAGAGCAGCGAGCAGGGGCCGTGGCAGACAGACACATGGAAAGTGATTCGCAGGGTCAGGAAAATTATTGTTGCTCATGCTTATGCGTGTATGTGTGTGTGTGTGTGTGTGTGTGTGTGTAAGTGAATCATGAAATGTTGCCAGATGACTTTACAAATGGGGTTTAATAGTTTTATGCGAATTTAGATGGAATTACGAGTTGATTCAAGTAACAAAGTAAACTTTCAGTTAATGTGTTTTGTGTTTATCCATGCAAGCGTTGCCATATCGCTTAACATATTAATGTAATTGAGTGGCTTAGAAGCGTGCCAGTGTTGGAAAAGGCAATGTAAGTAATGTGATGAGATACTTTGAAGAATACTATTCTGTTTCAATATCATGACTAGGTGTCACGCATAGACCCTCTTAAGGGAACTACAAAAGCAATATGTATATATATATATATATAAATTGCTCACATCATGCTTGAGTTTACCCTTAGTTGAGTTGCATGCGCTGCGCTTTTGTCTGAATGTTTTACAATACATTCCACTGTTGCGGTAACGATGACGATTGCCACCACCAACAATCAGCGACGACAACAGTGGCAACTTTGGCTGCAGGCGTGCCCCTTCTATGCGCGCCCTTTAGCTTGCCCCCCTTCTCAACCTATTGAGCATCTTTGGATATGGGCGCAGTCAGCGCGTTGCCCTTCGATTTGTTGGTCTGTCATCATGCCTCATCATTGTCAGCCGCCTGGACGCTCGACTCGTTGCCTGGTGAATGCCTCCCGACTGACTCCTGCCGCTCCCTGCGCTGTTCAACAACGTTTATGTTGTCGTTGTCGGCGTCGTCAGCATGTGCAACATTTTCATCATCATTATTTTATGTTGCAGGCAGTTGGGCGAAGAAGACGCAACTAACCAAAGGCTTTACCTTGCCGCAGACGCTGCTTACACACTTTTTTTTCTTCTCTTCTCCTGCCTCGTATTTATGCATTATTGAATATTGTTTATAAAGCGACATGTTGCTGTTGTGTTGTGCCTGCTGCTCCTGCTGCTGCTGCTGTTGATGTTGCTCTTGTGTCGTGCACACACAGGCAGCAATTGCCGCTGTTGTCGCGCAATTATGATTTGAACTCTCGATTTTTTGTTGTTTACATTGCAAGCCTGGGAATGTTTATGATGCGTAAATATTTACAATACTCCCGCAACGCAGCCACAACAACAGCAGCAGCAGCAGCACCAGCAGCAACAGTTGCTATTTAAGCGACATTTGAATTGAGCCATCAATGCCAGCCAATTGTCAACCATAAGCCAAATCGCAGCAAGTGCCAAACAAATGTCAGTTTGTCAGGGATCTGCGATCAGCGATCACTGATCACTGATCATCAACAACTCTGATCCTCACAGCAATGCAGTGTGAATCAATCCAGCAACAACAGCAACTGCAACAGCAACATCAACATCAACAAACTGCAGTCCGCAGCTCGGCTGAGCAATCTCCACGTCGAGACGTTGAACGTTGATTTTTATTGACAGCTCACAGCGGTTTATTAATGATCGTGCTGGGTTGCCCGATTGTCAGAGATAGAGAGCGAGTAAGAGACAGGGCGGGAGTGAAGAGTGAGAGCGTTAAGATCTCTGGAGATGCGAGCTGAAGATTGAGACGGTGACTTTTAGCTAAACACGCGATGGCAACACATCAATCTGTGCAGCTCTTGAGCATCAAGCATGTTGCCCATCTCCGTCTCCGACTCCGACTCCGAGAATCACTCAGCTGTCCTGGGCTGGCTGGCCGCGAGGATCGTCATGCAAATTCTTGGGTGTATTGCGCACTCGCATGATTAATTAGACGCACAAATTGCAGCTGCGTTTGTAATTAATTTTGTTCTTAAAAATTTATGAAGCAAAACCTTGCCGAGGATCGTTAAGCAAGCGCGTTCTGCGCATAATTATGCAGTCGCAGCACGTAACAACTTTGCGACTCTCCAGCTGAATGCCTAATTAGGCAAAACGCATAAACGAATAATCGAATAATCGATCTGACAATTTATACAAAATCATGCTAAATCAATTAGTCAGTGTTGAGCGGCCCACATGATGCCAGGCCTCAGCGTGACTTGGCTAGAAAACGTTTACAAATTCCAAAAAAAAAAAAGAAAGAAGATAAATTTCCTAGAATATCATCTGACAGACATGCCGACATTTGCATGGGCCCACGAAATGCATCTAACTCGAATTGAATTTCCCACAAGGTGCGTCACAGACTATTCAAATATTTACCACAGCCACACCCGGCTAACCCAGTTCTAGTTCCAGTTCCAGTTTCAGTTCTGATTTCGATTGCAATGTTTATTTAACAAGAAACGCAAGGGAGAAACAGAAAAATGCTCATGTAAACAACAAATCGTCAAACAAATGTAATTCGAGCCTAGCTATGAAATAAAATTTACAAAATATATACACACAAAAATAAAACTCCAAAAACAAAAGAAGCGGAACGTCGTCTGCTGTCACTCAAACTCTCAGCTCGATTCGGTTCGGCTCTTAAAATGTAAATAATGCTAAAAAAAAAAAAAAAAGAGGAGGAAAATAAAAAAAAAAAAAAGAAATGCCAAAGCGACGGCGACAAGTGACGCCTTATCTTAAATGCATGCCTCTTCGAGAGCTGCCCCTGCCCCTGTTCCGTGCCCCAACGAAGTGTCGCAGCACTCTCAAGTGATTGGCCTATCGCATTTCTCTCTCCATTTGCCACACAGCGCAAAAGTGCAATAAATTAAGTATAAAACCCGCTTCGCACTTGGCATTTCGTAAAAAAAAAAAACAAGTGCTATATGACGCGACTTTAGGAGCCAATCTCCGAAGCAACTAAAACTAATGAATTCGATGACAAAACTAGTTGAATTCAAAGCTACCAGGGTTTTCTTCTTAGTTTATGCTGCCACGTGGGTTGTTTTAATAGTTTCTCTAAGGCAAAAGCAGATGACGCTATAAAAAGACAAGTTAATCAAATCAAGTTTTACGGTATTTATTGCTGCTATCGGAAAGAAATTGGTAAGAAAATATTTGATCCCGTTTTTAATGAGCTGCTCGTTTATGTACGGAGTATGAAATACGATTTTATGAAATGTTACGAATTTAAACTGGAAATTTCTAAATCAAATTTAAAACTATTCTCTAAAATTGTTTAATTGATTTTATAAATGGACAATTTAATATAGGAAATATTCACAATATTTATAGAAAATTTAGAGAAAATGTTCAGCTTTGTACCTGGATCACTTTCGCAGATTTATTGAAAGCAATTAGCTTTGCAATAATTTAAATGCCAGTTAGGATCAGTTAGCTCTTTCTTATGGAGCTACCCATGAGTAGCTGCGGCCACAACAAATTTCGTATGCAATAAGTAAAGTTTTTTAATGTTTATGGTAAATGCGATGGCAACGCAATATCAATATCGAACGCAAGAGTTCTTAACATATTTCAGTGTCTTATCAGGCGGCGGCAAATGAGTCGAAGTCCGAGTTCGAGTCCGAGTCCGAAGCCGAGTCAGAGACTGTGGGCAACATGTTGCCAAAGAGTGGCCATTGTGGGCTGTTGCTGTTGTTGCACGGGTTGACAGTCATTTAGATTTATGGCTGATTGTCTGCGTGGCAGCCAGCGTCTGTTTATACATAGTTGTTGTTGTTGTTGCCAGGTTGTTGTCAGGGTACTTGTTGTAGTTGTTGTCGTTTTAGCCTTATTTGCACGCAGCGCAGTCCAATTTTGCATGTTGCTGCCTCACGTTGCAACGCTGCCTGCCCCGTTGATGGTTGTCGTTGTTGTCGTTGTCGCTTACGCAGGTGACTACAAGAAAGCAGCGCCGAGAGCCAGGCGGCAAACTTGTTTAGCAACATGGCCAATTTGCATGTGTCGCACTCGGCGAGGCGGAAGATGCCAGCCATGCCGGAGGGGCTCAATGAGGGGGCTTAAAGTTTTGGGCGGCCCAAACGCTGGCACAGCTCTCAGTCATTGGTATTAGATATCACAAATGCGATAAACGTCGAACAGCATTTTTTTTTTTGTTATTGATTTAAATGCCAGGCTCGAGGAGAGCCGCACATCTTGTGGCATCTTTTCATTTTGGCCACAAAATCAAACAGTTAATGCCCCGCCTGAGTCTGAGTCTTGGGAAAAAGAGATTAGGATTAAGCCGTTTGTCAACTTGTCATAATTGCAGACTGCGATGGCGGCGGCGGCGCCGTCGATCGGCTTGTTAGCAAATTATTAAATTTTTTTTTCGCTTTTTTCGTTGTTGTTGTTGTTGTTGGCGACGTGCTTCAACGCCAACGTTGGCGACGCTGTGGCACGTTGCACGCTGAACGTGGACACAAACGATGACTCAAGGCAATTCTGTGCTGATATTTTTTTTTGCTGCTTTTTGTTTAACAATTTTTTGCCGCTGCTGCGCGTAGGCAGCGCATATCCAAATCTCAGCTTGCAACTTGCAACCGGCAACTGGCAACGGGCAACTGGCAAACGCTGGCGGCAGCTGCCAACTCCCAAACTGAAAACTGCAAACTGCAAACTCGAAACTTCAGCTTCATCAAGTGCAAATATGCAAATCTCGGTGCAACGTTTGGTCTGCTGCTCCAGAGCGGTATCCTTGTCAAATGGAAAACTTGCACAAACCTACTCGAATGCCGCAAATCAAGCTGCCAGCCAGCATGAATATATTTTGTTGCACCAGCTAAATTAGCTTTTGCTAATAGGAATTTATGCTAAGGCAATGCGAATTAACAGATTCGAGAAAATATTTCAAACTAAACCATAAATATATATACATATATATTAATATAATAATATATATAAAACTGCATAATAAATATTATACAATATCAAAGTAATATAATAAAATAAAAAATATATAAATATTAACTGCAGAGAAGAAATGATTAAATATAAGTATTTAATAGAAAAGCATTTCACTGAGATTATAAACGATTTGCTTTACTATTATTTAATTCTAAATTCAGGAAAGAAAACATTTTCAGTCAGGACAAATAGTTTTTTTTTTTGGTAGTAATTTGCAAATGTTTAAGAACTCGGGAGCTATTCAAGTTATAATGCTGAACAAATAAACAAATTAAATAACAAATAAAAAACGAGCATGAAATTTACTCTTTAAGAACTGTTAGAAATAACATGGCTAAAGTAGGCATTCCAAATACAATCGAACTCTGAATACAGAAGCTCTGTTTCTATATATTTTACTTGGACGGAAACAAGCTGAAATAGACTTTCTGACAACAATGGCGAGCAACGAAAACGGAGCCTCGAGACACAAAATCAAACCACATAACCCAAACCAAGTAAAACGCAACGAAAAGGATTCCAGCGAGTTGAAGGACATGTTGCAGCAAAGTCTGCACTGCTGGCGCAACAGCATACGGACTATAATCCGTAACATTCTGGATCAACGGGGTGTGCAGAATGTGTGCTATCACCAGGTGGCCGGGGAGACAATTCCCATAGCACGGACCCTGCTGCCCGAGGCACTGCGCCACGAACTGCAGTTGCGCATGCGTAACACATTGGAGATGGCCCACTGAGAGGGGGCAACATGCAGCATGCATACTCTTTGCAGCCTTAGACACATGTAAATATATATATATATATATATGGAGGGTATAGAAGAATATGTACATATACAGCAAATAAACATACTACTGTTGCTCGCAAAAAGCTAGCCAAGGCTGTGGCAATTTGCCGAGTGAGAGTATCCCTTGATTATAGCCCAGCTGGAGCTGGAATCTAGCTGCCACATCACCTTTCAACTTTTTTGCAAGCAGCTCGCAAAACGCTTCGAGCTTTTGAAGTACGAGCAACGCCTTCTACTCAAAAGCAAAAGCGAACAAGAAAAATATATGAAAATCCATTTTCCAAGCATTCGCGTTGCATGCAAAAATGTGGCAAGCAACAACTGCAACATTTGGGCAACCGAAAAAATAGCGCAAAAACGGCCAAAATAACGGCTGCAAGTTTGCATTTAACGCGGCTGCCAGGCTTAATTTTTTTTCTTGCTTATTTTTAATATCGCGCAGCTCAGGCAAAAATGGAAGAGTAAGAAGACATGAAAAAACCCACGGCTATGTAAAGCAACAACTACAAAAGGCGACTCGTTGCATTTGCCACACACACACACACACACACAGACAGACACAAACTGTGGCAAGTTGCTTGCAAGACTCGCCGAGTCCATGTCCAGAATCACGTCCATGTCCAGGAAGCAAAACTCTTGCGTATTTGCGTAGGCAAAACTTGGCGCTTGTCTAAGCTGAGGGAACGTGCGACTTGAGGGTAAGGGGGATGGTGAGGGGAGGGGGGAGGGAAGGGGGGAGCTGAGCGGATGGGAGCTTAAATTGAGACTCGGCCTGTTCGCTAGTTGGTTTTTCATAATTAATTATTATTTAGCTGGAAAATACCCCTGGCAGATCAAATAACTCAGCTGAGTAGACACAAAAAATGCAAGCGCTTAATTAAAAATAAAAAGAGTAGAAAAAAAATATCAATTAACTCACGCACAACGAAGCCGCAAATACACTAGCTTGAGAAATAAATAACATTTGACTTGTGATAAAAATTAATTTGATATGCTAATAAAAAGATCTTTTTAAAGCAGGTGAGAATGATGGAGATGAATAGAAAAGAAACCCGATAAATAGTATTCTATATTTAACTTATTCATATTCCCAGTTACCCAGCAAAACTTTTGCAGCAGAGGTTAGTTAAGTTAGTTAGATACCACATAGCTAGCATAGAGCTGCCTAGTGCGGATGGATAGCAAGAGATATGAGGGCAGCTATACAACTTTATATTAATATAATCCTTGTTGCTTGAAGTTGTAGAAGAAAACATATGCAATTGAGAGATTTGATAATAAATTTCAGTGAGATATATTCAAGCAGAGCCCAGTTCGAATAGTCAGCAAATGCAAATTTACAACGTGAACCAATCTTGGCACTAAGAATACTAGAGAACAGATAAAACCCAGATACGCAAGTTTCAGCGAAATATATTCGTGAAGAGTCCAGTTTGAATAGTCAGGAAAAGATATGTTATAGCGCAAATCGATAAGAATGTTTGCAAAAATAATGAACAATAGAAATTCCGCAGAATTAAAGATAAATGAGAACCTTGTTCGAATAGCTGGTTAAAGTCGATACTACGAATACTGGCGAACAGATGTAGACGTTTTACGATTTATTTGCCCAAGTTGAAGAGAGATATATTTAAGGATAGTCCAGTTCGCATAGACAGAAAATTTGAAGGGGATTAGAAAATAGTTAGTAGTAAAACAAAGCACAAAGAAACTGCAACAGCATAAAATTAAGTAAGCAAACGTTCAGGCATATCTTTAACAAGATATAATGCATGTGATTTTAGTTAGAATAACCCGATAGCAGGAATACTAGAGAGCAAATGTAGAAGTTTTCAGATCAATATGCCAACTGCTGCTATGTAAAAGCCACATAACAGCTTACAGGCTTCAAGCCGCAATGGGTACACAGTTCTCATAGATAGCCAACGTGAAATAGGTCTGAAGGAAGTTTTTTTTTTAATTTGAATTTCGTATGCAACCAAATTGAATGCCTTCCCTCTTTTCTCAGGCAACTGAGCTGCGGCCCATAACAATTCAGTTAGCCAATCATGTGATTGTTAAAATAACATGTTGCGGCAGCACTTGACTTCATTTACATGTCCCAAAGGGTGCACCGCCCCGCTACCTCACCCCCATGCACCCCTGGCCAGTTCAAAGTGCGACCCACAAAAACTGGCAAGTCGAGCCGAGCTGCTGCTTAGCCCAATTTCGCATAATGCACATGAGTTGCCTCGGCCCCGCGCTACACTGTCCTACAACAAGCTTGAACAGACGCCACTTTGCAAATTGCAAAAGAGCCAACGGGCAACGTTCGAAAAATTGAGCCGCAGCAATTGTAACACTTTTTTTCGCCTCCCCCCCCCCCCTTTCCCCCTCTCACTCTCTCAGTTTTGAGCCAAAATCTAAACTAGGCAATAAAAAAAATTGCTCATGAAATTCCCCCGAGACAAGCTGCACGCTAGTTGCTGCCCGCCTTCCTCTCTCTCTCTCTCGCTCTCTCGCCTTTCTCACTCCTTCTCGACTTTTGACTAGCTGCGTTTTGTAGCGTTGAGATTCTTGTGAAAAGTGCAGGCTAGCCGGAAAAACGCTCCCCAGAGTAACATTACAAGCATTTGGCCAGAGTTGTCGCAGCTCTAGCTGCTCATTTGTCTCTCTCCCTCTCTCTTTCTCTCCCGCTTTCGCGCTGTGTGTCAACCCTTGGCAGCATGTTGAGGGCGTTTAGCAGCAGATAATTTTTATGACCCGTTCGGATTTTCTTTGGGTCTGAAAGTGTTGCACGCTGCGGCACAAGCAGTCAGCGATTGACCCACCACCCAATTGGACGCACCATTCCTGCCCCATTCCCTTTCCCCCCTCTCCCTCTACACTTATATAGCTGTGACTGCCGTGTGCCGTGCGAGATAATTTCATACAATTTATTATCAACGTGCGACGGCTTCGTCGCGTGCAACACTTGCCACATGGCCACACAGCTCATCAGTGTGGCAGCCTCAGCGCTTGCTTCCTCAGCTCCTGTTGTTGTTGTTGTTGTTGCGTGTTAAATGTTTTCACGTGGCGCACAATCGGTTTATATATATATGTATATATGTATATGGCAGTCGTCATTGGACATCGGTATTGCCCCCATGCCCGCCCCGCGACGGGCAATCGTTGCGTGCAGTTGCCGCTTGTTGCATTAAAAAGCGTTTAATAAGCATTAGATTACACATTTCAGTATTTGTGCTAATGCTTTATAGGCGTTTTCCTGTATGCCCGATTCTGATCGGGTTAAGGGTGACCGACCAAGTGTGTGCTTCTGGCATTATCTCACTTAATGTCCGACACTTGCGCCAATTTAACGCTGCGAGCGCAAGAGAGTTGTCCCAAGGGGGCAGCTGATATGAATTTGAAATGCTCGCTGGAGGCAACAGCAGAGGTTGATATGCTGATAAAAGTCAATCAAAATGGGCAAAAGTTGCAGGAAAAGCTGATCAAAGTAAGCAGAGATCAGACGGACTAATAGATATAACAAATGCGTGCAGTTCCCCCACAATGGAATCTCCTTGAAGCGGACAAATTTTCATTACCCCAACTATTTTGCATGCTTTCGCAAAGAAGGGCCTTACTTAGTAAGCTCAACTTTTCCTAAATTGGGTAAAAACTAGCTTGACAACTGATCTCAACATATATAAATTTGTATATATACATATTCTTTCTACACAAATTTTTAATATATTTAGATTTTTATTTTCTAATTTATTCTTTTTAGAACAATTTTAAATTTCGCAGTCTAGTCTTATCTTGTTTTGAACCAAATGACAAATTTGCAATGTTCTTCAAAATAAAATACACTTGATTAATTCCACAATTTAATTTTCGAATTATTTCATATTGCTTTTGTTCTTGCTCAAGAAACACTTTTTCACATAAAATTTAACTATCAAGTTACGCAGAGTTTTCTAAAACAGCTATTGCGTTTTGTTTTTTTTTTTTTCGCTCATATTTTTCCGTGACTGTTTTCCATGGTTTTCAGCTAAATACAAAGCACATGTGAGCTTGCACATTTTCCTTTCAAGACAACCGCAACAAATGACGGCAAAGTCTAGTCCAATAATCGACTGTCAGACTGTGTCTTTATGTCTATATATGTGTGTATATACATATATATATATATACATATATGGTTATATATGCGTCTGTGGTTGTGCATTTTGAAATCTGAAAATATCAAAAACTAACCGCAAAAACCACACAAAGGCCTCAAAACTGTTTCCATTTGGTATTTTGTTAGGTTTTTTTCCTCTCACACTCTTTCCTTATTTTTATTAAGTATGCGCCGATATTTGTTTGGCTTTTGATGTAATTGACCAAGAAAAATGGTATCTAAGGCAACGCAATCAGTTTTATGATTATTTTGTGCGCTGATTATGGGACAATTTAATTGCCTACCGAGAAAAAATATAAATAAAAATGTGGAACAAGCAAAAAGTGTCTGAATATGTTGGCCAGGCCTCTGGGAAAAGCATGATATCATAGCACGGACGTCTGTTATAAAGAAAACAATCTGACTTAACTGAAAAGCTTTGTCAAATGAGGATTATCTATGTATGTGAACTTATCTAGTTTCAAGTCTGCACAGCCAAATGAAGCGAGAATTGACTACAAACAAAAAAGTTGATATATATTTTTGAATTATGTCTCTGATGTCGTGTCTATGAAGCGGCATTAAAATCCATTAGCGAACGCGCCGCATAAATAAAACCGCGCTGCCTTAATTTCCCGTTGCTGCAACTGGCCAAAAATAGCCAAAAACGAGACACCAAATGTGGCAACGAGAATGGAAACAAATGACGCTAATAAATATTTAGAGACAACGAGAGGGAGAGCTGAGGTGAGCTGCTGCATTTCCACAAAGGATTTGTACGGCCATTAGAGCCAGCCGGAAGTGTGTAGGAGAAGCTGGAGGAGGCTGCCCCATGGCCCAGGTTGCCCTTCAAAATTCTGTTAAATGTGGCAATATGCAATATGCATAATGGCTGCAGCTGACACTTACCCTTGAGCGCGGCAACTTGTGTTAATCCATTTAATCCAGCCAGTAGCAGCAGCATTTGCAGCAGCAGTTGCAGTTGCAGTTGCAGTGGCAGTTGCACTGTCAGCTGCAGCGGTGGCAACTGCGTCGTCTTCCTCCCAACTGGCTGACGCATCTTTGGGTTGTCGGTTTTCTCTAATTTTAGCAAAGGCGACGCAGCGGCGACATTTTGATTGTTTCTGTTTTTTTCTTCGGTTTGCTTTTGGTTTTTGTGTCGTCGTTTGATCTCGTCGACGTCGTTGTTATTTTGAATTTTATTTTTAATTTTGATTTTAAATTCGTTAGCTAAATGCGGCGTGGCACGCATTTCACATAAATGCATTTTGTCAAGTTTTTTTTTTTTTTGTATTCTTGTGCTCGCAACAATTTTTGGCAACGCGTTAGCTGAACAGCTTTTTCTTTTCACTTCTGCTAAATCACTTATATTTCACTTGAATTTTTTTTTTTTTGGCACACTCTGTGTCGTGTTTTGAATCCTATGCCATGGCGCTAACAAGACCGGAAACCGGAAGCCGCGCGCAGCCAATGACGTTGGGCCGTCGTTACGCACGAAACTGGCGCCCGACCAACCGACAACGATATTTTTCCGCTTAACATGCGAATTCCCCGAAACGAAACGTAAACGAAACGCAGCGCACGAACCGCTCGCACAACCGAAGCGACCGAGTACCAGCAGCAAATTGAATGCGCCCCAGCAACATGTTCGCCGCTTGCCCTGTTAAGCTAGCAGCGCACGATCCACACGCGTTCCACACGCGCGTCACAGTGTGCGCTGCTGCTCGAAATGGCACTGTTAACACGCTTCGTTGCGTGCTCTTCTAACCAATGCGTGTGTGCGCTGTTAAACTTGTTGCATGCTGTGGATGCCAAATGTTTGACTTAACAGCCGCTTTGTTTACCTTTGGCCCGTTTCATTTGCGCCTGTTTCTGCTTGCAGCTGTAAATGTTGAGCAACATTTCCTGTTGCAAAATAATGTTGCCAAGACAAACGAATGGCAACATGACTTATTGAGTGCGTGTGATTGTGATTTATTTAAAATATTTAAATAAATCTATTTTCGTGCTGATTTTAATGTGCACATAAAACGCTTTTTATTTATTTATGTATGCCTGCCTTTGTCATTAATATCGTTATTTTTTATGTCCATCATAAAAGTAAACATAATGAAACATGCTCTAATAATTTTTCATAATTAACTTGCTAATTTATTTTTGAACATTCACGGCTATAAAGTGGAATTCGGCAGAAATGCTTTGATTTCTATTTTGAAAATTGAATTTCACTTCAATTAAATTAAACTTAATTTATATATATTTTGCTAGACTTAACGCTTCTCAGTTTCGATATCTCAACTCATTAAGGTGTTGATTGTACCCACTTAAAACTTTTGACATATAAAAATGTTGTTTTGGCTCTAACAATTCTTTTGTTTAGTTTCTAACCAGTTGTGTTGTTCGCGCATTTCGAGTATTCTATTCAAATCTAAAGTCCCCCGAGTTCTTAATGCTTGACCATTTGCTATCTAATCTGAACGAGTGCCGCACTCGCTCTCCAGCTGTTAGCTCATCCATTTTCCAAACTGCAATAAACTCCAGACAAACTTTGGACGCATTTCACAACAAGCCCACAAGCAGCAAGGGCCACAGAATTCGAATCACATAGATATAGAAACATTTGGGGTCATAACCATATCGTCGTAGACGACGCCTCGGCGGCCTTTAGAAGCCGCTAATGAATTTCGAAAATCAATTGAATGGACATAGATATTGTATTAATTTATCAAAGTGCATATCCCAAAAAAAAAAAATAAAATAAAAACGAGGCTTTTTATAAATCGCTGCCTAATTTCCCAACGTTTGTTAAATAATCAATAGCCCCCCTTCTTTCTCCCTCTCTCCCTCCATCGCCCTCTCTTTTACGCTCGCAGGTAGATTTTTTCCTGGAGTGTGAATTTGGTTCTTTAATGCTGCTCAGATACAGATACATTAACCAAGTGTAAAATAAAGGTGTGTATCTTTTTATAGAAAATTGTGCGTGCATTCAAGTCCAGGCCAGGCAGTCGGGGCAGTCCGTGTTGCCCGCGTTGCCGGGCAGGTGTTGGTACCAGGTCGGCATATTCCGCTGCTCAACAATGTGCATTGTCTTCCCGAAAAGGTCACAGTGCGTACAATGCACGTATCCAGCCGTGCCAAGAAGCGCAGGTAGAGAGCACTAAATGCATGCGTTCAGGTAAACCATATTTCAAATGCTGATAATTGGCCAATTTACGGTGACTCTGGCAGCACGCATTTCTAAACACTGTTGCCGAACTTCTCACTGAAAACTGACAATGTCGCATGACTAAATGTTGCCAAACTTCACTGCAATTTTTCACCCTGTTCAACACTGAAGTTTGGTTATGTTACACGCCTTGATTCCCTTAAACAAAATACTATATTAGGACCCGCTCAGACTCTAGCTTTACCATTTTACTCTGCAGCATAAGACTGTGGCGCTGTTGCCGTACTTCAGTCCAACGAAACCCAGAAGTTTGGCAACACTGCACGACTTGTCTCACTTCAACACAACATTGACATGGCTTAAGAGCCGATTAACAGCCATTTGGAAACTTCACACAACATCTGAACTTTGGCAACGTCGCATGTCATGCTACCTTTTGGCAAAATATTGTCATGACTTACGGCTCGGATTGTCGCTTTGAACCATTTAAATGTTTGTCTTAGTCGTAGCATGTCATTGTTGGTTGACTGACTGTCTCTTCCTCCCTCCCTCTCTCACTCTCTCTCACGCTCTACACCCTCTCTGTCGCTCTGTCTGTCATGTCTGCTGTCTGCTGGGCCTAAACCCATGTTAATGACATGTAAGTTGCGTCTCAATTGCGGATTTGCTTAGCTTACTTAACCCACGAAATGAAATGACATTTTGATTGCCAGCCAAAGTTCACTCTTTACTCTAGTTGTATTCGTGCGAGTACTCATATTTCATTTTGAGTGCTACGCTTGAGTGCATCAGCATTTAACATGACTTTTACTTTCGTAATTAATTTATGATCTTCGCTAATTTGCCAATCAAAAGCACCCAAAAGCCGTTTATGGCAGCTGCGGGTGGTCGTCTGTTTGAAAAGTGTTAATAGGGTATATAAACTATGCCATGCTGTTTGTATGCCTCTATCTTTTGCAAGAGTATCCGTATATCTACATGAACTAAATACTCTTTCCCTTGACAATTTCTTAATCGGATTTCGAGAATCTGCTTTACCGCCACAGAAAAACCGTCTGAAGAGTCAACCCTGTCCCAGCCGCGAGAAGTGTTTCCGCATTTATTTATTCATTATTTAGTTTTCCTCCACATATTTAAAGAAGGGGCAGGGGGTTGTTTGCGTTTGCTTAAATTTGCGCACATTTTGGCTGCGGCTTTCAAAAGTCAACAAATTACTCGTACGCATACACTCAAGATAATTGAAATTAGCGGCTGTGACAGCCTGATTGCCCGCAGAGATCTCCTGGGGACGCCCGCAAAGCTGAACCTGCGCCTCCGCCACAAATCTCTCGCAGCCGAGGGACAAGCGAGGCGACTCGAAGACGCGCCGCCGCTGGCCGCCCACTCGCAAGGCCCGAAACCAAAAGCAAAGCCAAAGCCAAAGCCAAACCCAAATTGAGTGGGTTTCTTGGACAGCCCAAGCAGGCAGCACATATGAGAAACTGGAAGATGGGAACTGAGTCTGGGTCTGGGTTTGGGGTTTGGGCTTGTTGTCTGCCTCTGTGGCATGTTGCATGTTTTTGAGTCCAGGTGAAGATTATGTCCGTCTGCCTCGTCTGTGTGTATGTGTCTGGTTGTGCGTATAGCGCATGCTCATCTAACTCTACAGATTGTATAATGCGCATAGGGATATGATAATGAGCAGGAAATGAGTTGAGTGTGAAATTTATGTACAGGAGTGTTTGCTTCCACCATATCTTGTCTTGTCTTCTCTAAGCCAGGCAACCCCTTCTAGTTGGCCAACATGACTGATGGCTATAATTAAAATTTGGTGTCTGGTGCGTCTCTCTCTCTCTATGTGTGTGTGCGTTTGATAATGAATTATGTTTAAATTATAAACTCCACAAAACGAATCGTGTTTTGATTGAGTAAGACAAGGGCTGGTTGGTTGTCGCAGTAACAAGAGGCAATAGTAGAACATAATTCAATCAAAGAACTCACAAATGTTACAACTAACAAATATATTCAAATGTGCGTGAACATAAATTAAAGCAATGAAAAAAGAGTTTGACATTTTTCCTTTTTAATAATTCAATAAATATTTTGATAGGATGAAAAGGAATGAGTCGATTTACATGTACATATGTAAAATGTATTTCAAAAGATTTGTTCGTTTAGCTTGTGAAAAGTTGTCAGTAAAACGTTAAAGAATGCAGCATAAAGCGGAATGCACAAAACAGAGAAAAAGAAACAACAGAAAAGAGCATGCAAAAACTTCAGAGAAAGGAGAAACAATAGATGCACCTACTGAGGTAGGAATATAATACAGAATTTAGTATGTTCTGCGAATTGACATTGGAATAAACAAATATAGAGTAATATATAATGATTGATGATAGAAAAAGGCATATGAAGAGCGCATAAAAGTTGAGATATGCACATCAAATTGGAGTAAAAATTGGACTATATATATATATGTTGCCATATGTTGACATACTTTTAGCTGGAGCTTGAGGGAAAACCATGAAGAAAAAGACAAACTTCGTGGAAATCGGATGATATTTGACCGAGTTATGGGGGTGGTAAATTTTGACCCATGTCTATATACGAATCTTGGGGTAAGATTTGGACATGAAAATCGACTAAAAAATCGGCGTTCAGATTTAAATGCCAGATTAATAAGGAGGGAAAACCATTAAGAAAAAGTCAAACTTCGTGAAAATCGGATGAGATTTGACCGAGTTATGGGGGTGGTAAATTTTGACCCATGTCTATATACGAATCTTGGAGGAGGATTTGGACATGAATTTCGACTAAAAAATCGGTGTTCAGATTTGAATGCCAGATTAATAAGGAGGGAAAACCATTAAGAAAAAGATAAACTTCGTGAAAATCGGATGAGATTTGACCGAGTTATGGGGTTGGTAATTTTGACCCATGTCTATATACGAATCTTGGGGTAAGATTTGGACATGAAAATCGACTAAAAAATCGGTGTTCAGATTTGAATGCCAGATTAATATAGAGGGAAAACCATTAAGAAAAAGTCAAACTTCGTGAAAATCGGATGAGATTTGACCGAGTTATGGGGGTGGTAAATTTTGACCCATGTCTATATACGAATCTTGGAGGAGGATTTGGACATGAATTTCGACTAAAAAATCGGTGTTCAGATTTGAACGCCAGATTAATAAGGAGGGAAAACCATTAAGAAAAAGATAAACTTCGTGAAAATCGGATGAGATTTGACCGACTTATGGGGGTGGTAAATTTTGACCCATGTCTATATACGAATCTTGGAGAAGGATTTGGACATGAATTTCGACTAAAAAATCGGTGTTCAGATTTGAATGCCAGATTAATAAGGAGGGAAAACCATTAAGAAAAAGATAAACTTCGTGAAAATCGGATGAGATTTGACCGACTTATGGGGGTGGTAAATTTTGACCCATGTCTATATACGAATCTTGGAGAAGGATTTGGACATGAATTACGACTAAAAATCGGTGTTCAGATTTGAATGCCAGATTATTCTAGAGGGAAAACCATTAAGAAAAAGTCAAACTTCGTGAAAATCGGATGAGATTTGACCGAGTTATGGGGGTGGTAAATTTTGACCCATGTCTATATACGAATCTTGGGGTAAGATTTGGACATGAATTTCGACTAAAAAATCGGTGTTCAGATTTGAATGCCAGATTAATAAGGAGGGAAAACCATTAAGAAAAAGATAAACTTCGTGAAAATCGGATGAGATTTGACCGAGTTATGGGGGTGGTAAATTTTGACCCATGTCTATATACGAGCTATGAGGGTGATAAGTTTTGACCCATGTCTATATACGAATCTTGGGGTAAGATTTGGACATGAAAATCGACTAAAAAATCGGTGTTCAGATTTGAATGCCAGATTAATCTAGAGGGAAAACCATTAAGAAAAAGATAAACTTCGTATAAATCGGATGAGATTTGACCGACTTATGGGGGTGGTAAATTTTGACCCATGTCTATATACGAATCTTGGGGTAAGATTTGGACATGAAAATCGACTAAAAAATCGGTGTTCAGATTTAAATGCCAGATTAATAAGGAGGGAAAACCATTAAGAAAAAGTCAAACTTCGTGAAAATCGGATGAGATTTGACCGAGTTATGGGGGTGGTAAATTTTGACCCATGTCTATATACGAATCTTGGAGAAGGATTTGGACATGAATTTCGAAAAAAAAATCGGTGTTCAGATTTGAATGCCAGATTAATAAGGAGGGAAAACCATTAAGAAAAAGTCAAACTTCGTGAAAATCGGATGAGATTTGACTGAGTTATGGGGGTGGTAATTTTGACCCATGTCTATATACGAGTTATGAGGGTGATAAGTTTTGACCCATATCTATATACGAATCTTGGGGTAAGATTTGGACATGAAAATCGACTAAAAAATCGGTGTTCAGATTTGAATGCCAGATTAATATAGAGGGAAAACCATTAAGAAAAAGTCAAACTTCGTGAAAATCGGATGAGATTTGACCGAGTTATGGGGGTGGTAAATTTTGACCCATGTCTATATACGAATCTTGGAGGAGGATTTGGACATGAATTTCGACTAAAAAATCGGTGTTCAGATTTGAACGCCAGATTAATAAGGAGGGAAAACCATTAAGAAAAAGATAAACTTCGTGAAAATCGGATGAGATTTGACCGACTTATGGGGGTGGTAAATTTTGACCCATGTCTATATACGAATCTTGGAGAAGGATTTGGACATGAATTTCGACTAAAAAATCGGTGTTCAGATTTGAATGCCAGATTAATAAGGAGGGAAAACCATTAAGAAAAAGATAAACTTCGTGAAAATCGGATGAGATTTGACCGACTTATGGGGGTGGTAAATTTTGACCCATGTCTATATACGAATCTTGGAGAAGGATTTGGACATGAATTACGACTAAAAATCGGTGTTCAGATTTGAATGCCAGATTATTCTAGAGGGAAAACCATTAAGAAAAAGTCAAACTTCGTGAAAATCGGATGAGATTTGACCGAGTTATGGGGGTGGTAAATTTTGACCCATGTCTATATACGAATCTTGGGGTAAGATTTGGACATGAATTTCGACTAAAAAATCGGTGTTCAGATTTGAATGCCAGATTAATAAGGAGGGAAAACCATTAAGAAAAAGATAAACTTCGTGAAAATCGGATGAGATTTGACCGAGTTATGGGGGTGGTAAATTTTGACCCATGTCTATATACGAGCTATGAGGGTGATAAGTTTTGACCCATGTCTATATACGAATCTTGGGGTAAGATTTGGACATGAAAATCGACTAAAAAATCGGTGTTCAGATTTGAATGCCAGATTAATCTAGAGGGAAAACCATTAAGAAAAAGATAAACTTCGTATAAATCGGATGAGATTTGACCGACTTATGGGGGTGGTAAATTTTGACCCATGTCTATATACGAATCTTGGGGTAAGATTTGGACATGAAAATCGACTAAAAAATCGGTGTTCAGATTTAAATGCCAGATTAATAAGGAGGGAAAACCATTAAGAAAAAGTCAAACTTCGTGAAAATCGGATGAGATTTGACCGAGTTATGGGGGTGGTAAATTTTGACCCATGTCTATATACGAATCTTGGAGAAGGATTTGGACATGAATTTCGAAAAAAAAATCGGTGTTCAGATTTGAATGCCAGATTAATAAGGAGGGAAAACCATTAAGAAAAAGTCAAACTTCGTGAAAATCGGATGAGATTTGACTGAGTTATGGGGGTGGTAATTTTGACCCATGTCTATATACGAGTTATGAGGGTGATAAGTTTTGACCCATATCTATATACGAATCTTGGGGTAAGATTTGGACATGAAAATCGACTAAAAAATCGGTGTTCAGATTTGAATGCCAGATTAATAAGGAGGGAAAACCATTAAGAAAAAGTCAAACTTCGTGAAAATCGGATGAGATTTGACCGAGTTATGGGGGTGGTAAATTTTGACCCATGTCTATATACGAATCTTGGAGAAGGATTTGGACATGAATTTCGACTAAAAAATCGGTGTTCAGATTTGAATGCCAGATTAATAAGGAGGGAAAACCATTAAGAAAAAGATAAACTTCGTGAAAATCGGATGAGATTTGACCGACTTATGGGGGTGGTAAATTTTGACCCATGTCTATATACGAATCTTGGAGAAGGATTTGGACATGAATTACGACTAAAAATCGGTGTTCAGATTTGAATGCCAGATTATTCTAGAGGGAAAACCATTAAGAAAAAGTCAAACTTCGTGAAAATCGGATGAGATTTGACCGAGTTATGGGGGTGGTAAATTTTGACCCATGTCTATATACGAATCTTGGGGTAAGATTTGGACATGAATTTCGACTAAAAAATCGGTGTTCAGATTTGAATGCCAGATTAATAAGGAGGGAAAACCATTAAGAAAAAGATAAACTTCGTGAAAATCGGATGAGATTTGACCGAGTTATGGGGGTGGTAAATTTTGACCCATGTCTATATACGAGCTATGAGGGTGATAAGTTTTGACCCATGTCTATATACGAATCTTGGGGTAAGATTTGGACATGAAAATCGACTAAAAAATCGGTGTTCAGATTTGAATGCCAGATTAATCTAGAGGGAAAACCATTAAGAAAAAGATAAACTTCGTATAAATCGGATGAGATTTGACCGACTTATGGGGGTGGTAAATTTTGACCCATGTCTATATACGAATCTTGGGGTAAGATTTGGACATGAAAATCGACTAAAAAATCGGTGTTCAGATTTAAATGCCAGATTAATAAGGAGGGAAAACCATTAAGAAAAAGTCAAACTTCGTGAAAATCGGATGAGATTTGACCGAGTTATGGGGGTGGTAAATTTTGACCCATGTCTATATACGAATCTTGGAGAAGGATTTGGACATGAATTTCGAAAAAAAAATCGGTGTTCAGATTTGAATGCCAGATTAATAAGGAGGGAAAACCATTAAGAAAAAGTCAAACTTCGTGAAAATCGGATGAGATTTGACTGAGTTATGGGGGTGGTAATTTTGACCCATGTCTATATACGAGTTATGAGGGTGATAAGTTTTGACCCATATCTATATACGAATCTTGGGGTAAGATTTGGACATGAAAATCGACTAAAAAATCGGTGTTCAGATTTGAATGCCAGATTAATAAGGAGGGAAAACCATTAAGAAAAAGTCAAACTTCGTGAAAATCGGATGAGATTTGACTGAGTTATGGGGGTGGTAATTTTGACCCATGTCTATATACGAGTTATGAGGGTGATAAGTTTTGACCCATATCTATATACGAATCTTGGGGTAAGATTTGGACATGAATTTCGACTAAAAAATCGGTGTTCAGATTTGAATGCCAGATTAATATAGAGGGAAAACCATTAAGAAAAAGATAAGCTTCGTGAAAATCGGATGAGATTTGACCGACTTATGGGGGTGATAAGTTTTGACCCATGTCTATATACGAATCTTGGCGTAAGATTTAAACATGAATTTCGACTAAAAAATCGGTGCTCAGATTTGATAGAGGCAGGAAGCCCAAAAGGTAGAAAATAGCAGAAATAATGTTTGTTTTCCAAGACAATAAATACCTTATGATTTCTTATTTTGAATAACTTTTTTGAGCTTCTAAAGAATGTGAATGAGTTCTAGCCGACTGACTCAGCAGCACACTTATGTTATGCTCTGCGTTGAATGAAATATTCAATAAACATGAAGTGCCTAACTATTGTAAAAAGTATACATTAAATTGAGCACTGTGTGTATGTGTGTATAGAAATCCAATGCGAGGCATAATTAAACCCGCGGCGCAGTAGTTGTCCAATAAAAAAAAAACTGAACAACAAGCATAAAAAATGTTTAAACAAAAAAAAAAAATTGAGAGAATTAAAATTTCGTAAGCCAAATGTCACACAATTGAAATATGTAATTAATTATACCGAAATATACAAATGCATGAACAAAATACACAGCTAGATACAGATACAGATACATTTTCAGATACAGATACATATATATGTTCATACATATATGGATATATGGGTTGCATTTATGCCGCCTGCTGTTTATTTGTTGCTACCAAAACAACTCACAGGGCGTCGATAGAAATCTACAAAACTATTTGCCACAAACACAGTGTTGGTGGGGGCGGGCAGCACAGAGAGGGGTGGGTAGGAGGGGGCAGGGCGTGTGTGTGGACCGCCAGCAGCTGTGCGAGCAGCTCCATAAAAACGGCGGTCTTTTGTTTTGTTTTTTTTTTTTTTTTTGTTGCTGTTGCTCATATTTCGTTTTAATGAATCCACTCTATATGATTATCTTGATTTCGAAACATTTTCAAGCTCATGTATGAGCTGTATTTAAACGCCCACACACACACACACACACACAGAGAGAGGGAGGGGAAAAAACATCCATTCAATGAATTTGAATGCGCTGTTATCAAACGCGCCGTCGGTGGTCGCTGACTACTGAAAATATTAATTAAATGCCATAAAATACAAATATTGATAAATAGTTATCAACAGTATTCAATTTAAGGTCCATGAAATTTTTGTTACAAACGCTGCAAATACGAGACTAATTTATGAGCCTATTTTAAATAATTACCAAAATACCCTGTAACTGTAAAAAGCTGGCCAAAGAGAGTAACGAATATTTAGAGGCTTGTGTGTGGTACCGACAGAAAGTTGAGAGCATCTAAGCCTCTTAAAAATATGTGTGAATTCATCTGGAAACTATTCGATAAACACGTATATTTTGGCACATTATTTATCGATTCCAAAAATTGCATTACGAACGAATAAAAAGGCAACAAGTACAAGTGAACCTTCTGCTACCAACCAAAATGAAAGATACTTCGTCTGTATATACTATTCTAGAAGCTACATGCCAAGTTTTGTGGCTCGAGTTCTTGAAACTTAAGAGGCTTGCTCCGAAAACAGGATTTCGATATCGATTGCTTGGAAAGCAGGCAAGTTATCGATTATCGAACACAAAATCGTACTCCGCAGAAAATGGCTTATTCAATGAAAACTTAAACTAAACAAATGAGACAATATAGGGAATCTATCAGTCGTGCATTCTTACCCAATATATCGCTTGCATTTGTCGTACACACACAATGAGCCAATGTCAATATTAATGTTTAATTATGCAATATAATACGAGTATAGTACAAAATAAAACAAAACAAAAAAAGGAACTAATGCATGGCTTTTGCCTTATTGAAATGTTGATCTTTTGTGCTTAATTTATGAATATTTTATGCACTGATTTTATTTGACCAAGTTTAAAGTTTAATTGACTTTTAATTTCATTAGTTTTAATTGCTAGATTTTAATAGGATTGGCTTGACTTTTATTTCTGGCTCAATATTAAATTTCACATAAAAAGGAACTTAATTTTTTTTATTATTCGTATAGAAGGAAATGCGTATTAGTCATGGCAGAAAACCTTTGGGAATTTAATTTTATAATATTTGACATTTACTTTTGATATTTGAATCATATTAATGTTGCTACTTGTACATTTATACGTAGAGTCAGCTGCTTATGCCTAAGGCCAGCTACTGCATATGCCACACATGGGCAACGATCAGCGAAGAACTAATTTAAGTGCATTAAATGCATTCGGAGTGACCGGTCAGAATGATCGGGCAAGTCCTATAATCACTTAATACCCCCAGAGCTAATGATGCCTGGGTTATATAAGCGTAGCCAACAATTTAACAACCATCTATCATTAAATAATTTGTTAAATTTCAAACTAAAAGCGCCACGCAGCTACACATGATAGCCCTTCAGGCAGCCGAAGCCAAAACAGGGTCTTGATCTTGTCCAGTCCAGCAAATGGGGTCTAGGCAATGGATATGGGTCTGGCTGGGTCTGAGTCGGAGTATGAGTCTGTGGCATGAGTATGAGTCTGAGTTTGAGTATGTTTTGTGCATACGAATGCGAGACTGAAGCGTTTTTTAATTAGTTGTGCAGTCGATAAAAAAAAAAATGCGCTGAAAATAAGGCGAGCGAACCGAAGCGAAACAAATAAAACGAGTGAAAAAGAATAAAAAGGAGAGAAAAAAAAACATGAACTGGCAAAAAGATTCGCACGCAGCTAAAGATCGAGCGATCGGCATCGGCATCGGCATTGATGGTCTGTACGTGATCGGTTCATAAAACTAAAAGCAGCCATAAACTGATAATTTGAGAATTTATAAATTTAAAACGCAGACGCGGGCATTATGGGACTTGGAAAACGCCAATACCGAACCCGATCGATCGAGCTGAGCAGGCGACTTGTCTTCCATTCGCAGACAGGAAGCGTTGATACTGGTAATGATGATGATGATGATGGGCCCTGGTTCAGACTACCATTGTGCCAGACCAATAGACAGGCAGACATACAGACAGACAGACAGAGAGACAGAGAGACTGCTGAATTGTTAGAGACTTCCAAGAAGCTGGGCATGCGGCATAAACGCTTCTAATACAGCAGACTTGAGACAGTCGAAGCGGAAAAAACACACACACACACACAGCATAAAGGGGCAAAAGTGTCAAGGATAAAAATAAAGCTAAAATGACATTAGCTTCAAAAGAGGAGCAGCCACAAGTAGAGATTTTTTTTAAGTTTAGCTTTAGCTTAAGTTTTGCCTAATTGCATTTAGGCAATGCAAAAAATCTTGCCTATAGCTTTTTACTATTTTAAATCTATTTACATAGCTTTAAATTAACAAAGTTGTTGAAAAAGCTCGTTTACATTAAAGTAAGCTTTTGAAAATAAGTTTTAGAATAATATTAAAGTGCTTTGTTAGGGTCTTATCATATTAAATCATGCTTCTCTGAGTGTTGGGCTTACTTAAACAGGCCAGACTGAAGGTTTATGCTAACTTTAAGCTGTTGTAGGTTTTTCAAGCTATTTTCGAGCAAATGTGAAGAGCTTTAAGCTGTTCTTAATGAACTTGTTAATGTGCACCATGTGCTTCCAGATAAATGCCTGACTGTGTTTGGTTAAAGCTTTTGCATCATTTTAAGGCCTTTTATCGCCTACGACTTGTGTTCACTTCAAGCTTAAGCACAGGTTTAAGTCGCGCTTTCAGCTCGTGTGCTTAAGCATGAAACCGTTGGAAAGCTATTCGCCAGCAGGGAAATGCCCAACTCTTAAGCCCACACGATCGTTTTTATGTTGGAAGTTAATGTGCGTTGTTTTAAGACGATTTTTAACGCGCGTTTAAACATTTTATTTTTAGTCGCCTACCATGGGCCATCCAAGCAGTACTTAAGTGTGTGCACACACACGCACACACACTTTGGCTCTGAGGAACCTGCTACTGGCAGGTCGTTAAGTTGCCACATCTTTGGGTTTATTTTAACGCTACACGAGAGTTGTGTTTTTTTTTATGGCCGCTGCACTAATTAAAATATTATGCAGAAATTCGCTGGCTAACGAAAATTCGTGTTAATTTTTATTGAGCCTCGGCGACTCGATATGCAATTTGCAATAATTAAGCATTAAGTTGGGGATCTGCAGCCATAAATCGCGTCGTCTTAGGGAAGCACAAACACACACACACACAGACAACAAAACAAAAACAAACTTGGCACAAATCATACATTTGTTTTGGTTGCCCGATAAGACAGGGCTTCGATAGAGGACAGACTCTGTCGATTGGGATAGAGATGAAGGAGAAGGGAAGGTATAGGCTGCTATCTGCTCGCTCGTAAGGGTCAAGAGCGTCAACGACCCGCGACATCTATAAAAAATTGAAATTTACCAAAAGGCGAGCGACTGCAGGCGTCTCAAATCACAGCAATGAATGAAATGTGTGTGTGCTGAATGAAGTGGGTACAGTGAGCACTGGGTACATTCTACACACTCGATTGGGCATGGGAAATGGTAACAAGACCTTTGTGCATTACCCTGGCAAAATTCAGACAGACTTAAGAAACATCCTCTTTTATTTTTTATGGAGCTGTGACAATGTTGTTGTTGTTGTTATTGTTGCTGGATCTTTCATTCGCTTTGTCAATCGCTGTGCGAGGGTTGCCATGACAGAGGCGTCGATAAAGCCACAGGGGGTCATAAATTCTTGAGCTTCTTGCGTTCGTTCGTTTGCCACTGCGAGAGATATCAATGAAAATGCCGACAACGCCGTCGCAACGTCTTGCCACATTGTCTCCCTTAAGTTATCGCCAAAAAAAAAAAAAACGAAAAAGAAGAGCATATCAAAGAATAAAAACAACAACACACAATATTAACAACAAAAACCTGGAATGTATAATGCAGCTTTTTTTTACCAAGCCCTGCAACATTTTGAATGCATTATTTACTCTGTTTTCTTTTTTTTTTTTTTAATTTTCAACCAGGCATGTGTCATGTTTTTATGCCGTATGAAATTATCAGGAAATTTATTTTTTACAGGGTATATCAAAATATTTATCGCTTACGAAGACTGTTGCATACGCAAAGAACACAAATGGTCTTGAAGGGCAATCTGTGGTGGAAATATTTTTAACAATATGTTTGTGAAGAAAGATATTAATAATATTATTAATCGCACAAAAACATTAGAATCAATATTAATAATAATAAAAATATTAATAAGAATAATAATGGATTAAGTTACATAGTGATAAATTATATTTCTTCTATAAAACATTTTACTTACACAATTTATATTCTTTCAGATGCTGTATATTTCAGTTAAAATATATGCGGTAAGTCGATACATCAAACTTCTTTTTATTAGTTTCTCTCATTTAATACTCTGAACTTACAGGGTATCTAATAGTTGATAACCACTTTGTCTAAATTGTTTTTTCTCCTGAGTTTTTGTTGCTGTTGTTATTTCTGCTATCGCATACGATTTAGTGTCTTCTTTGCTGCTTATCTGCGGTTGGGTTTCTTTCACCAAGAAGAGGCAACTCTTTGGCTTGTTGGGCTTGGGGGTTTGTGGACAAACTCTCGGCGCATGTGTCATCGGCGTTAAGTGCTACGGCAAAGAGTTAATCTCGTCGATAATTATAATTTATGGCTCGTTGTGTGTTCACCTTCCTCAAAATATACAAGTACCAGTATGCATTATAGAGCGACTTTGCTTCTCCCGCTTCTCTCTCTCCCTCTCTGTTTCTCTGTAGCTGTGTTTCTTTCTGCTCTGTGTGCCTCATCATAATCACAATTTTAATTGGGGTTTGGGTCGGAGCAACGCAAAAAAAAATGTGTATCGCATTTTGAGTTTCTGTTTCTGATTTTTTTTTTCTCGTCTCTGTTCATAATGTCAAACTGACAATATTTATGATTCAGATTGCTCATTGTAATTGATCATTGTCTGAACGATCATAAACTATAAACGAATGCGATATCTGTGTGTTGTATTTTTGTTTCTCTGTGTCTTTCGGACTTATACGTTAAGCCCAATTATGTCAATCAGAGCCGGTGGCTACCGTTTTCACTTTCACCTACATAGATACGAGCGGGCGTAGTACGAGCTATACGATATCTGTATCGTAATTTATCATATTGATAAGCCGTTATGTTGCGACGTCAAAAACGGCTTTTGATTTAACCCACTTTAACTCACGCCAAAGCAACAGTCTGCCGCACGCTCAACAACACTGGTAGCCTAACTGCGCTGAAGATAAGTTTAACTTGCAGCACTAACAATTCCAGTTGTTAAATGATCACAGCGCGCTCTTTAATCTTTGCCACATTAACTTAATTTACGCGATAAATCCTTGAGAAAACATGCAGAAAAAGTCTAGGGTTGAGATGCTCAACTATTAGATACCCTATTTGTAGAACTCCAATGTCTTTTGTGAATATTAATGGAAGAATTGCGGACGACTAGACTAGAAGATGCCTAGGGATGAAAAGCTTAACTAGAAGATACTTTAGTTTTATACACAATACCTTATTCCTTATGAATATTACTTAATAAAATGAGGAAGACTTGATTGTTATTCCCAGTTAAAAATCGGGAGCTTGAAATTAAAACTAGACATGTGTAAACTACTTCAAAATATGCAAAGTTTGTAGCTCTTCCGTAATTGTCTCACATATACAACCGCTTTAAGCTACAGGGTATCTAAAACAAGGTCAAACTCTCGTTTGCATTCGTATGTTCGTGCATTTTCAGGCAGCTTCAATCATAATTCATCAGTCAAGACGAGACGAGGCAACAAAATGTTTCTATTTACAGGCCACATCAGCAACTTCTCCCCCCCAGTCCGTCCACGTAACCATGCGCCCTCCTCACAGACAAATCAACGCTGCTTGAAGCACTTAATCATGCGAAGGCTGCGCAGATTAACTCATTACTTAACACTGTTCCAGAACTCGTTCTGTAGAGGATCTGCGCTCGTGTTGACGGATGCTGCTACGGATAATTGTGTGGCCACAGCTGAAATCTCTGGTTGACGGGCGGGGGAGGCTACACATAATAGCGCGGGGGCGTGCCATCGATTTGGCGGCAAAAATGTTTCAAAAAAGAAAAGAACAACAAAAATAAAAAATGTTTCAAAATTGATGCGCACCTTCTGCCACTCTGCTGCGCCCCGCTGAAACACCTTTCGCTGTGACAGAGCGACATGAGTGGGGTCTCAGCCCCATGCCCCGCGCCACACACCCCGTGCCACGCACCTCGTCTGTGCCTAATGACTCGGCGACGTTTGTAGCTTTTGGCTGGCGCATTAACATTCCACAGTTGTTGTTGCTGTTGCTGTTGTTGGGGGTGTTGCACAAACACAGCAGCTTAAGTGGAGACTCTTTAATAGCAGCTACTTTGCTGCCACTTGCCCCACGCAGCTGTTGTTGTTGTTGTTGTGCAGTCGAGATGTGAGTTCATTACTTAATCCACTCTGCGGTTGTCCCCAAGGAATACAAGTGAAGATCACTTAAGAACATTTTTCGAAGATTTTAAAGTTCACTTTGAGCATTACTGGAATGAATATTAATGAAGGTTGCTGAAATTCAACAATTTTGCATGTTTCGCATACGGAAGTGATCTGTTGTGTGGGTTTCTTTGGGCGTGTGAGAAGCGAAAATTAGAGCGGGAATTGTAAGAGAACAAAATTTAATTATTTACGTTTACACAAAGTCTATTAATATGAATTACATGGAAGTATATTATTATTTTCATTTTTAACTTGGAATTGGCGGGTCTATAGAGGTCTGGTCCAGTATTTCGCAATCTTTCTCTCTCTCTCTCTCTCTCTCTCTCTCTCTCGCTCAACTGTGTGTTAATTGTCAAGATGTTAAATTCCTTTTAGTTCTCATGCCTGAACTTTACCAAAAACTTTATTATTTACACAATCTATATAAAAATCCATTCCTGTTTATATTTCTAGAGATCTACAGATCTCTTAAGAGCTTGCAGCAATGCGTATCACATTAGGTGGGTTATTTATTCATTAAATATCGATTCGGAACTTTGTTTTGATATCAAAGATTATAAAAAAAGTTTTTAAAAATAATTTTCTGTAAACAATTATTAATTATAATTTAGAGCATTTTCAACACTTCCATCTGGAACATATATTTTCCTTTCCATGCAATAAAAATGGGGATTTATTTAAAGAAAAATTCAAGATAAAATTCTTCTGTTTTTTTGTTTTTGCTAATTTTCCTATAATTTTCCTAAGCTGTTGATAGCTTTTGAAAGCCCTTTACAAAATTGTGTGCGTAAATATTTGGGAATAAACGACATTTTGTTGGGCACTTCTTAAATAAGCGACGCCCATCAAGGAATTTGTTTTGTGTGTGTGTGTGTGATGCTATGAAATTTATGATATTGCTGAACGAATTTACAACAATAATTAAATAAAAGATACACACACACGCGCACACATACGTACGCATTAAATGATAGAAAATGTATCTGCATCTGACAGACGTCAAACTGGAAATGCGTGCATAAAAATGTAGAAATCAAAGCGAAGAAATGACAGGCAGAGCAATGCACGGACAAATCGGTGGGAAAAGTCGAGTGGCATATATTTTGCTATATATAAATATATTTTATTTGTTCTCCCCACCAACTCCCTTTCGCAACCCATCGTCTGCTGATACTGTTGCTACCCTCAACCTCAGTGTTGTCTGGCCTGTGGGATCGGCCAGACCCATAACCAATTATTTACCAACACTCGTGTCCTGCACATCCTGCGCATAGCTGAACAATTGGTGAATCGGAAATGCAGTCAATGCATTCAAGATGTGCCGTTAGCAACACCCTCCCCTCGCTTGTCTATTCCCCTGTTCCTCTATCGCCGGCCTGGCCATTTCGTGTAATTATAGACATTTTCGCAACTATTGTGTTACATTTTAATGGTTCTTTACCTGAGCAAGCGAAAAATGTATCTGCTCTTGCGCCTGAAACCATTTTAATTGCACGAATTCGCACAAAAATGGCATCAGGAAAATTCCATTTTATGGCCATCGATCAAACTGATATATTAAAATATTTAATACACAGCTGCAGCAAATACCATAAAAAAATAGCATTAAATAAACTTGAAATAATTTCAGCTCACTTCAGAGAGCTGCAATAAATCGCTTACTTTAGGCTTGATTCCCATTAACTGAATTTTAAATTCAGCCGCAAATCCTCTTCACAATCGCATGAAATAAAATCCCTGCTAAGCACCCTTTAAAAAGATAGCCCATCATTTATAATCCTTTAATAGGCGTCTATAAGGCATAAAAACTAACAATGCAGCTGATAAATTTCCGTTCATTTCTTCTGGTTAGCCTCTCGCATGGGCTTAGCCCCATGGCCCATTGTTGTACATAAAGCATTTCATGATGTTGTTCCTATTTTTGCTGTTGTTGTTGTTGTTGCTGTTGCTAAATGTCAAAGCAACTAGCTATACGCTAAGATTTTTATAGTCAAGAATGTGGGGGCTGCTAAGTTGGCATTTGAAGTGAGTAAAAAGACAGGCACATATTAGATATAATCAGTTTAAGATACATTTACATACAGAAATAGAATAGAGCGAACCTTTAAAGGAGTAATATTAGCAATAAATAAGCATGTGATTATATTAGCATGAAATGTTTAGTAAAGTTATAATCATCAATAAATAAATTTGAGGGCATGAAAAGATATTTGAGCGTACCATTTTCCATATGTGAATATTGACGATAAATAATATTGTAGATGCCAAATTGACTTGCACCTTGTGATCACCAATCAGTCAGTCAGTGAGTCAGTCAGTCAGTCAATCAGGACAGACAGCTTTAAATATAGAGATTTAAGAAATAACTACAAAAGCTGAGCACAATTTTGATAGTTTAAGACGAATTGTCTGCTCGGTCGCAAAGGAATGTATTTTTTTTAGCATTTTTTTCTTTTCTATTTTCTTAGTAGTTGTCATTTCATTCACATGCCCATTTGATTTGGCATCAATATGCGCACACGAAGAACAAGAAGTAGCAGAAGAAGAACTCAAAAGTGTCTGGACAGGCGAAGAAAGCAATGCATATGATTAATTGCCGGGTAACTTCTTGGTGTGACAGCAACAACAAACGAGCATTCTTCATGCGACACCGCCCCCCCCCCCCCCCCCCCTCCCTTACTCGTACTATTTGTATTACCAAAAATAACATCAAAGCAAACAAAGGCCGCTGAAAATATGAAGTGCAAACTGCGACGATGTACCAGGGAGGATGCAACAGCAGCAGCAACAACAACAACAACAACAACAACAAAAGCCAACATCCAACAAGAAGAAGAAGAGGCAGACGAACAGCAAGTCAGATGGAAATCTTGGCGACAGTTGAAAAGTTGAACAAATGTTGTTTTTGTTGTTGTTGTTTTTGCTGGGGCATCGCTGGGGTATCGCAGATCGGGCAACGTATGTTGATATATATGAGGGGAGGGGCTATTGGTGCGGCAAGGTGGGAAGGAGGGCGGGGAAGGGGGGCAACTTGTTTCAGTTTTTGGCTCTGACTGTCGCCTGTCGCCGCTGACAGCCGACGAGACGTTTCGCTTCCTACTTGGCTGCCAAATTCCGATGGCCCGATAGCTTGATGGCAGCATGCAAATTGCGTTTGGAGACGGAAGGGCAGGGGCCACAGGCCGGGTTGACAAGGGCCCGCTGGGGCCGAAGCTGACGCACAAATCGAGTTGTCGTAAAATTAGCACTTAATGCTTTAATTAATTACGTCGACGTGCGTTGGGCACACTACAACAGTTTTTTCATACCCTTTCACAAAATGTTTAAAGAGTATATTGGTTCGTATGAAAAGTGAAAAATGAATTTAAGCTAAATATCTGAAATGTGGAATATATATAGTTGTGTTTATTTGGCCAATAATACATACTGGCGGGCTTTTGTAAATCTCTCTTCAATAAGTGTTATCTCTTTGGGTATTTCTCGGTAAGTTTAAGCGGGTATTACTCAGTCGCTTAGACCCGATTGCAATATTCATACTTGTTGCTGTTGTTGCTGCTGCCTCGCCGTTTAATGCATTTCGCATTTATTTATGGCCATTGCATGCGCGTAACTCAACTCCGCCGACTGTAACTCCGCCTTCTCCTTCTCCTGCTGCTGCTGCTGCTGCCGTTGCAGTCCGCTGCAGCCGCTTCGCTCCTCTAGCAGATTGTCTCATGTTTGGCAACGTCAAGTGTCAGGCCATTTCGGCAGCAAGCGAAAAGAAATTCATTGGCATTCCACTCGGACACGTTTCACACTTTCACAGGAGGCAGACAGAGAGATACGTGCGACCCGTTGTTGCACGCTTTGCTCTCCAAACGGTTTTATGAATGAGTCTCGGTCTTTGGAGCTTCGCTACCTGAGCGTGACAACAGTTGTTGCCTTATGTATCTCGGACGTTCTATTTAGAGTTTGCAAAGTATCTTTTCATCTGGCCAGCCCTTTACGACTCTGTCTAGCTGCAAGTATCTGGGCTACAAGTATCTTATCAGCGGACTTTGTCTCAGTTCAGCCTTTCTCAAGCAAGTGATGGCCATAACAACAAACGCGCTTGAAGAATTACGTTTATTGCCCGAACATCCTTATGTAGCTTACAGTTATTTTGTCTTATTGATTTATGTGCGCACACAAAGTTTTTGAAAGTGGAAAACAATCAGCTTGCAGTGATCCTTATTGGCTGAGAGGCACTTCTGAGATGCACCTACAGTAACAAATGCAGCTGTAGTTGCAGAAAGGTAAGGTTAAGGCTAGTAAGGGTAACAGATACAGTTATAGATACATATAGGTAGACATAAAGAGATATATAGAAAAAGAGATACAAATACAAATACTAGGGAATACCTTGTACCTAATCAGAAATTATAAATGGAATAAGACCACATCGACTTAGATGTAAATGCTGATCATAGATATTATTGAAGTATATTTAATTTCCTGATATTCCAGTTAATTATGACCTCAGCCATCTTTTACTACGTATTTACGTGACTTCTTTGCAGCTATAAAACACGTTAAGGCAGCTTAAGCCCCCGGCTGTTGGTGGCCTCAGTTACAGTGTTCCCAGTTGCACATTTTCAACTAATTTATTGGCCTTTAATTGCTGCTGGCTTTCCGCGGAGCGATAAGCTAAATATTGGCGGTTTCCAATGTGCAGCTAACTCTGCCTTACGGTCCGGCGAGCGTGAAATTGGCATTAAATGCAGACAAAGTATTAGTTTATATATAGAGAGAAGTTTGAGTTTGTGCTGCGACCAAAGAGATTATATTAATTAATTTAATATCGATTGCATTATTAGCTGCCCATTGTCAAGGCGCCAGTCGAGTGCTCCTAAGAGGATAGGCCGTTGCCCGGGCAACAGTCGCAGTTATCGATGGATGCAGCTCCACAAAAGGCGGAGCTACGGGAAATGCTAAAGAGGAAGTGTAGAATTTTTTCAACATGTTGCTTTCTTGTCAAATTTAAATTGTTTTAATCAAATATTTTGAATTGCATTGTTCTCTATCAAAACTGTTTATGCTAAGTATCTGACAGATAATAGGAAAAACGGAAATAGGAAATAGGAAAACGGGATAATATAATATAGTATATATATTCTTGAACAGTCGAGTTGTTGCTTGAATAGTCTGCTAAAGCTTATAATGCAAGTGCGGATACACTCACATCTTCTTAGTTAAGCCAAACCAAAATCCAATCGAAATTCAATTAACACGGGTTTCCAAACAAAAACAGTTCTTTATGTCCAAAATTGGCCAGCTCGGAATGTGTTTTTTTTTCGTTGTCGTTGTTTTTTTTTGAGTTGTGGCGCGAAATGCAGTTTACTTGTTGGACATGGAAAGCTTTGCGGCCACAGCGAAAGCAAATCAGACAGCGACAGCAGCAGCAACCAGAAGAGGAGTGACAACAACAATATGCTAAAGCCCGAAATGAATTGGTAATTTATTATGCGCCGTCATGGCGTGGGCTAATTAATGGCCAACGGATCGGATCTGGCCATGTCAGCGCTTATCGGACGCGTTCGTTCATCGACAGCATTTGCCAAATTAATGCAAATCATGCGACCAGCAGAAGATGCTGCTTACCGCTGGCTGCTGCTCATGACGATGGCAATGATGATGACATGAAGGATAATGATGATGATGTCGACGATGATGATGATGATGATGATGCGGCTCGGCATATCAATGCGCGCCTAATGAGTCAAGTGGAAAAGGATTTTGTGGGTGCGTTTGTCTGGATGTCGGGCTAATCCAGGCCCAGATAAATTGTATAAATTGTATACCAAAGTGAATCACAGACCAAATACGCAGACAGACGCCACAGCAACAACAGCAACAACAACAATAACAAAAACATTGTTAATGTCATCTTAGGCCCAAGACAAGGCGATAAGACGAACAAGCGGCTCGAGCGAGGGATGAGTTCACATTTCGAGCTATTGCCATATGCTTTGCGGCCTCTAACAATTATTCATGCATTCATTTATTCATTCATTCAATCATACACTCATTCGATTCAAGGCGTGGCACATTCAAGGTGTTGCTATTGTTGCGGCTATGCCTGCGGCTGCTATTTCTGCTGCTGCTGCTGTTGCGGCTGATGCGCATTATTTGTATAATTAATCATGCGACAATCGCCAAGCGATAGCAGCGTCAGATACAAATGTATCTATGAGTGGGGCAGCGCCAGACGCGGCCTTTGACTTCTGCTTGACTGATAGTTGAGTTGAGTTAGCTTAGACTAAGTTGCGAGTTGGTTAGTTAGTTGGAATTCAAAGAAGTGAGGCCATTAAATTAAGATAGCTTGTTGTTATATCATTATTGTATCTATAGCTATATTCAAGGTGCACTCAACTATTGAGGCAGCTAAGCATAGTATACTCTAGTTCCTATCGCATAAAGCTATATCTGTCCAAATATTATTTGGCGCCTCTCACTTTTGCCTGCTGTCACACGAAAAATTTCCCAAGAAAAATGGAACTTGATGTCAAGTCAATTGATCGCAGCAGCATTGACAGACTTATTGGGCATATCTGTAAGAGCCGCAACAACAAAAACAATGCGCCACACTATATGCAAATGAGAGCACGCCACACACACACACACACACACACACACACACATTGAAAGAAACACCACGCTCTACCAAAATTTAATTAATGCGCCGGCAATTAAACATGCATCATTTACAGTCGCAGCAGCAGCAGTAGCAGGGGCAGTCGCAGTCGCGTCGCCATCAGCGGAGGCGGCAACATCGACACATGCGGCATCCACAGATCTGTCAACACTTTCGGGGGTAACATCATGTGGAACCCAAAAGCGCAGACCCGCGACATGCGCGCGGCAGCTTCTTGACAATGTCCAATGCCATCATTTGTCAGTATTAAGTTTAATTAGCAAAACTTCGAATGCCCAACTTTATACATATATATATATATCTATATATATATATACTTTATACAATTTGTTCTTACTTCAATAAGCCACAATTTGTTTTATTACATTTGGTGTAGAGAGCGCCCAGTTTCCGTATTATTCTCATCATTGTGGGCGGCCACAAAAGATCGTTTATTTTCATTTCGATACGCAGACGGATATTTTGTAAATTACACAGATTTATGTGGATGCAATGGGAAGTACTTGATATAATGCTTAGCAGAGTGAAAGACTTTAAAATAAACACAAGACTAAACATATATCTTAAAATCTTTGTGCTCTCCATATGTATATATATCGCAGCTTGCACTAAAAAACCACTCTAGGAACATAAAAAATATTAAATGATCGATTGCTCAACGCAAAATGCAGCATAACGAAACGTATAGCGCATACGCCCCATTAACCCTTTCAAAAAAATGCATAAATTTCATTTTTCATGCTCATGTTGTTTTATGTGTCAGAGACACCATTTTTAAACAGCAACAGAACAGAACAAACAACAGTGCTCAAGTCTGGAGTATACGACTACCGTATACCCTGCAAACTCGCAAACTTAACAGGTGCTACAACTTGTTTTGTTGCTTTTCTTAATTATTATTCCATTTATTTTTACTTTTTATAAGTCTTTTTCTCTAGCCTTTAGCATTTCTAGCCTCTGCGACAAGCACATTTATACCCCTTTTAAACCTCTCTGTTTTTACAGGGTATAAATGTCTAGTTGATAAAAAAGCAGCATTTGCAATTCACACTCAAATGCATTTTTAATTGCTGTTTTTATATTTTGCCAAATTATCACATCATTTTTTTCTTTGGCTTACCCCCCCAAACGTGAGGCACTTCAAAGGCCTCGCGTGCTCTCTCTCCACTCTGCTAATGTGTTGATTTTGGACCGATCGCAGTCGCATAAATCATAAAAATCCTAATGCAAGTTGCAAGCAATAACATTTGAGGGGAGTGTGTGTGTGAGGAGAGCGGGGGATGTCGCTGTCTGTGCGAACGGCGGCACTTGAAGCCATTTTACCATAGACAAATACAAAATTCATATTTGAAATCGGAAAAGAAAATATTTTTACTCGACAACGTTGCCACCCACTTGGCAACTGAATTAATTTGCGGCTTCTTCAGCGATTCGCCCTCTCCTTCACACTTGATCTGTTTCTCTATTTCTCTCTCAAAGTCTCATCAAATTTTCTATTTTTTTTTTTTTTTTTTTGGTTTTTATGTTTGCGTGTCGAGCAGACGCAAAATAAATAAACTTTAAGTACTTTTCGAAATTGCTGTTGGCTGTTGTGTAATCTTAAGTAGTGCGCCGTGCACTCACTCAGCACACACACACACACACACACACACACACACACACATACAAACACTCACACACACGCACTCATTCACAGACAACTCGGCATGTTGACATATTAATGCAATTAGTTTAGGGCGCACTTCGTGCTAATTTTATAGTTCTGCTCTTTGCCGTATTTACATTATTCATATTTGTAACCCGCCCATTCTATCGCACCGCCCCCTCGACCAACCGTCAATACATCTGGGGAGCACGCACTGCAAAGAGAGAGGGTCGAGAGAGGGGGTGGGGGCGGGAGATACAGCGTCTGCAGCTGCAGCTGTTTTGTACTTTCAAATTTATGAGCCACGCTCCAAATTGATGCCTGGAATTGACAGTGTTAATTTAGGCAAACATTTCGTAAGAACTGAAAAGTTTAAGAAGTTTTTAAAATATAAACTCCTTGATGACATCAAATCTAAGGGGCCTTAAATGTAAAGAAGATCTTTCCCAAAGCAACTTTGCTTAAGTTATTGATATGAGATAAAAATGAGATCTGCAGGAAGTTGGTAACATAGTTCAATTGAAATAAAGGTGAGTAAGTTCATAAAACCAAAACATACCCATTGCCAATAATTGTAGCAAAAATGGTATGATCCCTTGTTTTAATGTATGTTACAATTCGCAGGAATTGTATTCTGGGTCAGCATCGAAAACCAAGTCGATTGCGCCATATCCGCTCGTTCGTCCATCCGTCCGTGTTGATCTCAGAACCTATAGAGCTAGAGTCTTGAAGCCCTTCCTGCCACTACTCCATAGCAATAAATCAAGGCATAATTTCAATGAAAATATATAAATAGAGTACACTAAGATCTTACTGCAGAAAGTTTGGTTGAGAAAACGTGTGGTTAATATGACAAGCCATGTGATTTAGACATCTGCATTTGCGCAAATGTCAGGGGCTACTATTATTTGGAATCAGAAGATTCAGGGTATCCCCCCTACTCGGGCACTCTCTACTAGTGCATTCATACTTGTTATCTATCCGCTTGCTCAGTCAATAATTCGTATGATCCACTCAAAACCTAGTTCTCTAGTTCATCCAACTATTTCACCCCCGTAAAAACTTTATTGCTATCTTTTCGACTACCTGTGACCAAATGCATAAAAAGTAGCACTGAGAAAAATGTCGCATTTTTCATTGTTTAGCCAAACACAATTTACACAACTCTCGCTGCAATTATCCTGCGCAGTTTGTTATTTTTTGATTATGAACCCCCTTTTCGGCAGCCTGCACCTTGACAGCCGCCGTGCCAAACCAAATTACATGGCTACAACAAAGGCCGAACCAAGTTTAGCTGTAATTTATGGGAGCAGCAAAAAACAATACAGAAAAAAATACGAACTACAAAACGGGACGCGTTGCCAGCCCATTTCCGTTGCGCAGAAGGCTAATCAACATTTTCTAACCCCTCGGATAAGCAGGCATAAAAAACACGAGAGAGAGAGAGAGTGAGAGGGAGAGAGAGAGAAGTACAAACCACCCGGCGCGAGACTCTCAATAAAACTCATGCCATCCCATTTGATCGGAACTCATAATGGTATTCATCTCGTGCTGAGCTACTCAGCATCCCGGGTTGTAATCCCAGCTGTAAATATGCCGCTGATCCCGCGCCGATCTTAAATCATGTTTCTATTTATGTTGTCGCAACAGATTTGCGTGGATGCAACTGTGGCTCGGCTTGGCGAGAGGTGTGGCTAAGCTGGCTTAGGAGCAACACGAGTCGCTTTCTTTTAAGCCCCGCTCCCCACCCTTAGACTTGGGCGCGGACTTGCCCTTGGCCATTTCCGGTTCTCAAGGGTTGCACGCGCACGAGCGCTTGCCACTTTTTCTTTTTTTATAGAGCTACCCCTACCACAAACGCAGTGCCTGGTCCATCGATCATCTATTTTAATTAGCAACAGCGTGTCGATGGCATTCACAAACTATCAATTTCACTTGAACACCCTTCGCCGGCTATTTACATAAACCCAAATGACATGTGACGAATCTCGAGTACACAGTTCCCAGTTTCAGTTACAGGACACATTTCGCTCCTCTCGATATATATCGAGACCATTTTGCCCAGTGGGCGTGGCCCTATACACTTGGCGACAGTGAAAGACACTTAGCCACGGTTTGTTCCACAGGCTGCAAAGCGAACGACAGCTGTGAACTGCATTTGATAAATGGGAACCCAATGAAAGATAAACCAGAGAGCATCGAGACACACTCTCAATCTCGCAATCACGCACAAAAGACACGGGCTGCACAGGAAGCGTCTGTTGCTGTTAACAACTCTTCAAAATTGTATACTCTTGCTGGAGAGTATGTCGATTTACTGATAGCGCTTGCTTATGGAATTCAAATTTCAAATTATAAATTTTTTAAATGAAATAACTTTGCTGTAGTTTTTATTTCCGACATGCAACAAATTCAAATTTTATAAATTATAGATAGTATATATTTTTTTTTTAAATATATCTTCTTAAATTAAGCAAAGAAAAGGCTAGGGTATTTAATCTCGAATGTGTATAGGAACTGCAGGCATGTTTCCAGGTAACCTCTGCTGATGATTCATCGTTGAGCACTTCTCATCTTTGTTTACACTTAGTTTTGTTGTACAAAAAGGTGCTCCAAGGATTAGCCTTTCAGTATCTTCATGTTCTGTGCGATGATTTTCAAGTTTTGATGAGTGCATACCCTGATTCTTTGGAGATGTGGGTCTTATAAGTAATTATTGATCGTATTGTTAACTGAACTCAATGCATTTTGAATGGGTTTTCAATTAATTTATATTATATTTCATGTGGCTTTCATTTTGTGTGCGTGTGTGTGTGTGTGTGTGTGTTTTGTGTGTGGGTAACTAAATGTTGTTTTGTTTAGCTGCGTCTGCAGACTTATTTCTCCCATCTACGCATTCCCCTCCCATCTATATTTTGTCTCCTGCTGTTCCTCTCCTGTTGCTGCTGTTATTGCATTTTGTAAAGTAAACATGCCAAGTGCTGCTGTCGCCCATTGCCACCCACAAATTACACACACACACATACGTACATCCAAAGAGAAGCACACACTCACACACAGTTGCACATTATGCAAATATTTACTTTGCGTTGATGAGGCTGATGAACAGGATGAACTGTTGCCGATGCCGTTTGAGGCTGTCCATTGATGAAGCCACTCGGCACAAAGGGGGTAAAACGCAAAAAGTGCTGCACAAATAATGTCATACGGCTGCCTCATTTGCTTGGCCAACTACCCGCACCCCC
Organism: Drosophila virilis; assembly: GCF_030788295.1. NCBI lineage: Eukaryota > Metazoa > Arthropoda > Insecta > Diptera > Drosophilidae > Drosophila > Drosophila virilis. Next base: position 15,753,509 of record NC_091546.1, on the reverse strand, counting down.
TGACACCCATCCAGCCACCCAATCATCCAAGCTGCAGCCGCCCGCCCTGTGGCACAACCCCTTGGCAACCTGCTGACTGCGTTTTTTATACCCTCTACGCATACAAAGCGCTTGAAAAGAGTATCTTGAATAGGGTCAGCAAAGTCTCTGACTTATTATGTATGTGCTTATATATTCTTGAACAGGATTGATTCAGATATATACACACAAAGATTACCATAGAAATCAATCAATCATTCAATCTTGAGTTCATCCTCAGTCAATCAATTGCAATCATGCAATAAATCAATCAATACCATTTTTTTTATTCAAAAACGTTATTTGTAGATTTCATAATTTTCAAAAGTTTATTTAATAAAACACAGCTGCAGATAGTTTAGTGTCGCACAGGGTATCTCACCGTCGTGTACTCACACTTGTTTAATTGTAACTTGTTTTATTTTTTCTGTTACTGCTGCTCTGATGCTTCGCAGTTTCTCAAACTGCTGTTAGCATAAATTTCAAAATTAAAATCGCAACGGCGACATATGCGCGCGGGCCAAACCAAAGATGGGATGGGGGCAGGGTCTGTGCCAAGGGGTTGTTAGCAATGTTTGGTAAGGGGGATGGGTGGGGGTGGGGTCGCTTGGTTGCGCTCTCAAAAAGTAATTATTTCAAGCAAAGACGGCGCCAGGGGTTTGTGTCTTTGTCCAGATACGAGACTCATTCGCTTTTGTTGCAGCTGTCACTTCACTTTGACATTTCGCTGGCATTAACTCACGATGCATCTCTCACCTTCCCTCTCTCTCTCTCTCAATCTGTCGCTCTCACTCTCTTTGGCTCAGCAACAATTCTTGTTTACATGCGCAATAATTATAAAATTTACGTTTGTTGTAATTGTTAAATAAATCAATGTCACAGCGTTTTTCCCAAACTGCATTGTTCGGCTTTTTCTCCGGCTCAAAACCGCCCTCGACACTTCTCTTAGTCCCGCTCTCCCTCTCTCACCTTTTCAACTCTCCCGCTCCTGAGGGGTTGAGTGCTGTGCAACTTTTTTGTTTCGATTTAATTGCTTGTTAAAGGCGAATTGTGCACGTTGAGTTAATGATCCAGGAATGTGCTGACTTGCAATGGCCTGTAAACTGCCAAAACGGGGGGTTAAAGTTGGCCGGTTCGGACTGACGAGGGGCGAAGGGCATCTCAAGTGTAATCCAGCAGCTGGCAGTTGCTTGAAATTTGATTTTTGCTGCAATTTTCAGCTGCAAATGAAACTTTACATTGAAATGCAGCAGTTAAAATCGATGCTCAGTCCGTTTCTGCTCAATGAAAGCCGGTTGAATATATTGTCTGGACAATCTTGGCATCACGTTGTAAGCTTTAGGCAACACTTTTCATGCAAGTGCAGAAAATCATTGTGTAATTTGGGCTTTTCACTCATTTAAATGCACTTTACAGACGGGCAACAGGCATACGACTATGCACTTGGCAGTCAAGTCCTTATAAAAGCCTCGTGAGTTCAACCGTATTTTGAGGCAAACAGCTTCAAACTTTTATTTAAAGCTTGATATATTAACAATCATATTAAAGCTCTTCGCGAGCTTCCCTGCTTAATCTTCATTAGGCATTAAATACACTTAAAGCTCAAGCACTTTTTACTGACAAGCATTTTAAGAGCTCATTTGAAGAGCATCGCAATTTCGGCTCGTCCGTCCAAGATGTGCTGCCTCATTTGTTGCATAGGCAAAAATCCAGTCACACACAATCAATTTGATGTCAAATTTTTTGGAGCACAACAATAGAAATGCAGCTTCATTAAATATGAAATTCAAACTAAAAGCAATTGCAGATTGCACTCAAAGAGCTGAGGAATGGAACTGGAAACGGGGAGCTGAGAACTCAGACTAGGACAATATTCATGCTGTGTGCGACTTACGAGTATGGCATGTCTCTGGGCCCGTTTACCAACTTTTTGCCCTGCACTCCGCCCTCTGTCCTGCTTATGCATCCAGAGACATTTTACAATTTTTGCAATTGCTGGGCGAACACACAAAAAGCGGACAGCAGCCAAAGCGGCGGCTTACACACACTGATGCAGCTGCAGATGCAGATAGAAATACAGACACTTGAAGTATTAAATAATTTGGTGCCATTGTGTTGACACCACGACTGAGAAAAGCAACTGCAACTGGTACTATATATGTCCGTGTGTGTGTGTTTGTTCATGATTTCAAATTATTTCTTCATTTTGTGCTAAAATATGCAAAAAACAACAAGAAACTGGCACAAGACAAGCCAACGTTGGCGTCATTGTAATAGGTTCTAATGCAGAGTATTCAAATTTCATAAAATCCCATATGAGACTCAAAAAAAAAAGAGTGTCAAGAAAACTGCATCAAAAAATGCTTAAAATTTAATTTTTATTAACATTTATTAGATATAATATTTTATCTATATTTTAGAGACATGAGATTATTAAGCTTATCCAAGCGATATTAAATTTCCATATTTAATATTTAAAGCATTAGCTTAACTCAAAAAACACAAAAAAGTCCAACATATTTAAAACAATGCATCTTTAATGAAATATATATTTAATATTATAAAATGCACATTGATTTGCCACAACTAGCATGATTTTGTTCTCTGGCACTTGCTCTCTATAGAGTGTAAACATTTTCATTTCTGCTTTGTGTTACATTCGTAAACGTTGAACGGGCAGCGCTGTTTTGTATGGACATAAACTCATTGATTGGCTTTAAGAAATAGTTTATTTATCAGTTCATTTTATTTATTTGTGTGAAAGCGATTTTCCATTAATTTAAAACCCAAAAAGGATTTTACCCAATATAAAATTATATTTTATATAATATGCATATATTCTTTAATTAAAAGAAACTGTAATTTAAATAATATATGCCCTGTTTGTTATTAATTGGGTGCTTACCTAAAACGCTTTGCAGTGTTAGGGCATCGATTGGTCGATATGCTTTGCTATCACAGTAGTTAATATTTACTTTCTACTTATGTTATTGTTGGCACTGTCGTTGTCTGCATTATTTGCCGTTTGATTCCTACCATTTTTCATCCATGTCTGCATGTTTGCATGCTCTGACAAAGGACAACAATAATGATGATGCTGATGATGATGAAGATGAGGCTGATGAGGATGTAGCTGATGCTGCTGGTGTTGGCTGCCAGACTTTGTTGGTGACTTGGTTTTTGTGCCATGCACTGGCAGAGTATTTGTATGCATTTCCCATTTGGCTCTTGTCATTGAGAATAAACAACGTAATTGCAAGTTTGTGTGGGCGACACAAAACGCTGGCGACAAATAATCCAAATATACAAATACATGTCTCTACATGCTTAAGCGAGCTCTCATATTTGAGACTGTGGACTGGACTATAACTAGCCGCAGCTGGAGCTGGAGCTGAAGCTGGAGCTGGCATATCGTTAATGTCAGCGGCTTTATGATGCAACGACCTTTGACTGGACAACGTCTTCAAAGAACGTACCCGGAAAGGCCAGACTCAAGCGACATGCAACAGCTACATGCAACATGCCATAAAATTTATGGCACACGTGTATATGCGGCACGCGGCTCATTTCCCCTATACCTATACCCAGCCCCATACCCATTGCCATTCCGATTCCCATTTCCCATTCCCGGAACACATGTGGGCTGAATCTGTAGGAGGGGCGAGCGCTCTATGACATGCACCAAGTTCCAAGTTTTTTTCTTTCTATGTTTACTTCATAATTTTTGAAAACCCAAAACCTTTTACTTGATGCCGCAGTTTTACGAGCTAATCGCACCGATTGTTGTCGTTGTGCCCGTTTTGTTTTTATACCCTGTACCTATTAAAACCGTCAAAAGGGGGTATTTTGAGAGTGTACAGATATATCAAGAATATATATATTTATAGACAGTAGGTCTTACAATTAGAGAATGCTATAGAATCTTTGATATAGATTGTAGATTATTGGCTGATGAACTTTTAAATGGGGGGAAGGGGACTTGAGATAAAAGACAGAAGCATTATACTATCTCTAGAATAAAGTGTCTTATATATTTAATATATATTGAATACACTGTGATGTTTCTAGATTAAATAAACTAGTTTATATTGTTATAGCTATTGATTATCAACACTCTTATCTATTTATGAAAATAGTTCAGTTAATGCACCTATCGTATGACTCAATGATCTTAGAGATTACTGAGATTCAAAGTATGAAACTTGTATGAAATGTGTATTTTGTTTCCAACCATAAACATATCTTTTAAAAACTTAAAACAGAGCATCTTGTCGTCTACCTTTCTGTTGCTTAGTTTTCGCACATTCTTCTGCCAGCATTGACTGTCAGTTGCCGAAGCGCCTCACAAATTTTGTTGGGCAATTAAAATGCAGTTTTGCTGGGAGACATTTATGCGCCGCAGCCGTCGACTTGTTGAGTGATTTGTACATTTTTGAGTCAGTGTCTGTGTGTGTGTGTGTGTGTTTGTGGGCGTGGCCAAGCGGCAACTATGTAGCTCAGCAATCAAGTTGTCAAATGTCTTCATTTGTAGCAACTCACACACACAACCACACACACACACACATACTCAAAAGTCAAATTTGAAATACAAATTCAATTTCAATTGTTTGGCAAATTTCATTTGCCTCGCTGAGCAGGGGGAGGGTGTGCAGCAGTCGGTGGAGTGAGAGTAGGAGCAGCTACGGTAGCATTAGGAGCAGCTGCTGGTCACAACCATGACAAACAGCCGGCTAATGTGACCATTCCATTCCTTAGTACTCAGTACTTTCAACTCCAGCCCGAACCCTCGATATCACGCGCGCACTTTTAGTTTTTCGCAGTTTTCCATTAGCAATTGTGAAGTTTCTGTTGTTGTTGTTGCTGTTATTTTTGTTTTTCGCACTTGAACGCATGCCATCAGAAATGCCACAAACCCAAAAAAAAAAAGGAAAATCTATTTCGATTGCGTGTCGGTTGCCCCTATTTCACATGGGTCAGCGCCGCGGTCCAGGGGATAACACAAAATAATGACGCACAAATCCGGCAATGGCAAAACGCAATCAATGCACGCTGATTGCCCGGGCCAAGGGCTCTGTGCGGGGTGGTAGCCAAATTGTGGTTATAAGTGTGCAACTACTTTAGACGAGCATTGCTGCCGATGCGGAAGGTTAAAACAAATTATTAACTGAAAATCGAAGACATCTCTAAGTTAAATTTTGAAATGCAACAGCTGTTTATGCATAACAACTTTTTAAGTATTTTGTTTAATTGTAATGTTCGAACCGTATTAAAGAATTTAATTTTTGCCGAAGCTGTATTCATCAACTGAGAAGCCATCTTAAGCTACTTGTCAACTACAATCGAGGAATCCTTAGAATCTACAATTCCGGCAAAACTTAGAGCTGCCCAGGGAAGCTTTAACTCGTTATGTGGAATATTAAAATCACGAGCAAAGATAAAAAACTATGTTTTCTTAGAGAATTGCATTGTAAAACCTTAAGCCTCTGCAGATAGATAGAACTTCTAGGTCTTCTTTAGGTTGGGCCACTCAAACAATGGGCTTCAAACTACACGGATGTATTCTTTTATTCATAGATATATTATCTATGTGTATAATGCTTGTAAATATATGTAACATACAGAAAGAAGCACTTCCTACCCTATAAATAATAAATATTCCTGATCAGCATTAGTAGCCGAGTCGATCTGGACATTGTCCATAAACAAAATGACATTATATTTTATATTTACATATTTCACAAGGCACATATGCAAACTGCCACGTACGAGCTTAAAAATTTAACATTCATAGCATAAATTCATAATCCAATAGAGTTTTTTTTTTTTTTGTTCTTTTCTACATTTTTTTGGCTCTCCTTTGACTATTTGCAACTGCAGCGAGCTAATTTGGAGTTTTAATTCCGTTTATTGCCGCATTGAAAGCGCAAAGAAGCTGCCAAAAGAATGAAAAAAAAAAAAAAAACGAATGCCAGGAATATGATATGGTCTGTTATAGTCTGGTCGGGTCTGCTCTGCTCTGCTCTGGTCTGGTCTGCTCTGGCTGTAGAAATATGAGTGGCAGCCGCAGACAAGACGTAGGATTTGGGCATATTTCTGGCAACGTTTGGTGGCTTGCCAACTGCTTGCCAAATGCCGCAGCTGCTTTGAAGCGCCGCCAGCGACGGGGGCAGGGGTTGCAGCTTGGCTGACGCCTTCCGCCCGCTGGGCAAGGCGAGAAGAGCTGCAGAGGGAGGAGGCAGCAGGGCGCGTACTAGAAGCACTCGATGCGACAATTGTTGAAATTTAAGAGGACGCAACGCATGTTGCAAAATGTCGCAATTTGCTGGCGTTCGCACACGATGGCCGCGTGTGGCACGTGATGTGAAAAATGATGCACACACACACACACGCACACACTCATTGAGTAGTTGTGCCGGTGATCGGATCACAACATAATCTGAGCCACGTTATCACTTTGGTAAACAGCGGCCGAAGCGGCCAGCTCGAATATCAATCAATTGCACAGACCCTTCACCCGACTATGGCCCGTTCGCCCTCTTTCTCATCATTCTCTCCCTTTGTCTCTCTCTCTCTCTAATCTCAAAGATACTCAACACATTTTGCAAATTACACGCTGTACTTGGTGGGAACAACTGTGTGGCAGGGTTGAAAAATTGAAAAGCAGCGTCAAATCGAAAATAAAAGCAATTTCGAAAATTGATTTCTTTAAACTCGTGAAGGTTATCAGCGGCATGACGCGCTCTGGCCCGATAGGCCAGGCTCTTCAATACTGACACATCCCAAATCGAACGAAAACTAAATACACTGAGCTCATCTTGTCACACGAGACTTGAGAGCTGGCAACTTGTGGCATCGAGTTACAATTGAAGTGGCCCATTAAAAAAAGGGCCACACATAATATAAACAAATAAGGGAAATGCACTTTGTAACACATGCGATAAAATTGCAATTTTATTATGTACTTATATATATTTTTTTGTTGATCAAAATATGTTTATTGTTTGGTAATTAAAACGAAGGCCAAAGCGGAAATTATGATTGAGATTTATTGCAGTTTTGATAAATGTATGAAACTTCTTTTAAACTTTTTCTTGTAATGTATGAGTTATACAAAAAGTCATAGCAAGTCCGACTTTTTACATTTATATAACATTAGCATCATGCATTTTTATATATACCCTGTACGCATAGCTGAGCTTTAATCTTAGCGATAAATCAAATAAATATATTTTAATGCAATTATGAGTGCTCGACTGGGAGATACTGTGCATGCAGCTCTCTGTATCCTATAATTTTATATTCACCAAATATATATTCACATACCCAAATTTGTCCGAATTGTCTTCTTTACATAAAAAAGCCTCTCAACATTTTTTAATTGATAACAGTGTATCAAGAACTCTTCTTCTTAGTTGTCAGTGGATACAGGGTATAAGCACGTTAAACATGAAATGAAATGAAATGATTAAAATACTTTTATACCATTATGCGTTATTTATAGGGTATGCTGATTCCTGAACGGAAAAAGTTTATCTCTGGAAACTCAAAAGCATATATATTGAAATTTTTTATAGAACTATTATGAAAAAATGTTGATAACTCAGGCAAAAGCAAAGAGAACACATGCAACTAAGGTCTACAAAATTTGATTGAAATGTTTAAAAATCGATTCTAGAGTATTTTGAAATCGGACTAATGCTAATAAAGCAATTCTTATCAGCTTCAGTATAAAATAGGAAGAGTAAAAAACAAATACTAAGAACACAATATTTATAAAATAAATAAATAGACATGACGATGCCGGACAGTTCATTTTTATATGCTGTAAAGTCAACACTGCAACGCAAATAATAAATTCAAAATAAACAGATTGCCAACATAATTAAAAATATATACTTAAAATGCAAATTTGGAGTGTTACAGCGATTATTTTACTAACATGTTCAGTTATGCGTGCGGAGGAGTCAGCTGATGCGGTCAGTTCAGAGAATATGACCGAGCTCTTGCTTCAAGCCCAACAATATGAAGACGAGATTCAGCAGTACGAAGAAAACGCAGAAGTATTGGAAAAAGAAATTAGTGAAAATATAAAGCAGATGAATACAACTAATTACAAAGAAGAGCACGATATTATACGAAATCAGTTGAGGCAGCTCGAAGAACTAGAAAATATGTTCCAAATCTATAGAGCTGCGCTTTTGAGAATAGAGCCAACGTTATGTTTACCCGAACACAAACTAAGCGGATCCTATACGATCGATGGCTCGTTCGAAGCGAGCTGCGTTGGGGATAATATTGCCGGACCCGGCTGGACTGTTATACATAGACGTATTAATAATAATTTGATCTTTCAACAAAACTGGATCGCGTACGAGCGCGGATTTGGTGATAGCTCAAGCAACTTCTTCATTGGCCTGCAAAAGTTGTATCAATTGACAAGCCGTAAGCCCCATGAGTTGTATATACGCCTTGAAAACCAAATGGGCGAGACACGCTATGCGCTCTATAGTCATTTCAAGATTGCCAACTACAAAGAGAACTATAAATTAAAACAATTGGGTGATTATGCTGGCAATGCTGGTAATGCTTTCAGATCTGCTCTAAATCAGCCATTTATGACATATGATAACTTATGTTATTGGTATCCAGATAATACCAGAACAAATGCCAATGTTGGCTGGTGGATGAGTTGTAATTTTTCGGGTGCAGAGAGGTAAATAATTGCTAGAGCGCTTATTTGAATTTGTTTAAATACAACTTTTTCCTGCATGCAGCAATTTGAATGCACAGACAAGCCAATGGCGTACTTGGCCGGAGACTTTTAGATCTGTCGAAATGATGATACGTCCGCAATTGATGTGCCCCAATGCATTTGATAATGCAAACAATCATTGGAATTCCATTATATCCTGTTTCAAGAAAAATTTCTAAAGAAATAGGCATACTTACATATTAATCTTCATTCTCACCGTCGTATAACTCAGCAATAAATGCATATTTTATATATTTATATATTATAAAGCTCATATAAATAAAATGTAGATACGTTTTTATTGTGCTTTATCATCAATGACAGACGCTGGCATTCGGCTTCCCTGTTGATGCTCAGTAGCTGCATTGTCTACCCTTCTAGAGGGCATTATAATTTTGTCGTGCACTTCGATTCCATATAATGTACCTATTTGCGATCAATAGCAACCGGCGAGTCGATTAATCAGTTACGCAAACTTCTCTTTTTCTTCCATTTTGTTGGTCATAAGTATTTTCATAGAAAACTTGAATGTTGATACTCTGTACTACGTACTTCAGTTATCTCCCAATATATATGTACTGTAATATATAGCTCTACACTTGAAGTTATCACAGATAGAATCTGCTGTGCCAGATAGCCTCTGGAAACCCTAGTGAATCTGTGAACAGTTTCGCGCTGTTGCGCACAATACTTCATTTTCACAGAATCAGTTTTACTTACGTTCTTCTGTGTGCAACGTTTATACACGGCAAAAGAAAATATAATACCTATATACCTAAATATGTTGCAATTCCGATTTGTGGTTTGGCTGACCTTACTCAACTTCACTCTGGCTGATAAGGAGCTATGTGACTCAGAGATTGAAGCATGGAAATTCCAAATTGATAAATTGGAAGCTGATATAGAAGAGCATGAAGAGAAATTACAAATTTTAACATCCGAAATTAATAACCAATTTGCCAATTTAGCTGAAGGGCAACAAAACAATTCCGCAAAAATAGAGCATAAATTGCAACGCGAAGAAAAAAAAAACTATTTCAAGAGTTTTTTAAACTGTGACTCGCGGCAAATATTTCATAGCTACATTACATGGCTACCTTATTTGAGATTTAAGGGTACCTATGAGTGCAAGTTACACGACTGGACTATTTTCTCTGTATTCTACAACTCGGATTGGACAGTTATACAGACACGAACTTGGCAAAACTTAAATACGGGCTTACGGATTCCGGATAATGAGTATTTCATAGGGTTGGATAAGTTTTGTGCCATGATGGAGTCCCAGCCTCATGAACTGCTTATATATTTTCGATACTATCACAACCATATCGGTTATGCACATTATAATAACTTTTCAATTGGAAACGATCTGGAGAACAACAAGCTAATTTCATTGGGTCAACACTCGGGCAATCTCTTAACCTATCTGCCAAATTGTGTGGGAGAAAGGTTCATTGCCATTAATAAATACGGTATCCAAGCAATCTTTTCCGATTGCGTGGAATATGCGCTAAAAGGTTACTTATACAGTATCGAATATATTGTATATGAATCTTATACGTTCATGATCCGACCTATTAATAATAGCAGCAGTATATCCACGAATTTATAAATTTATCAATTTGTAGTTATTTAAAGAAAATATGTGTACAAGCAATTGATATTTGTAAGCGATAAAATTGTAAATTTTAAGGTTGCGAATTCTGTCATTGACGGAAAGATGATAGTTACATGATTTAGATATATATCAAGTTAAGATCGACCGTATAAGTTGCCTAGAAATACTCAGAAATGTCTCGTTTGGTGAATATTGTTGAAAAGCATAAAGTTTTACAAACTTGATCAGATAATGCCAAGAACTAGATTTAAAAAACTTACAGATTTTATAGAATAAATAACATATGTATAGTTAAGATATCCAAGAGAAGTATATGAAGTACATATACGTAAAAGCAAATCCATTAAGTAATCGAATTATGCTGTGGAATAAATTATATCATTTGCTTTGCATAACATGAGAATGCTTATCATCTGGTTGCCTATTGAATGGGGTCAAGTTCAGGGCGTCAAAGAATGGGAACGAGGCAGTACGAGAAACACAGTTGCCAAAAGGTCAGACGTCAGTTCCGCCCTTATCTCGAATACATCAACAGAAAACACAAACACAATAAGACAACGGGCGCATCTCAAATTTGGAGCGCGTCATAAACGCCAGACTCCCAGACCAAGCGACCCTCAGTAGGCTATAAAAAAAAAAAACCCCGAACCGAGCCCGGCGAATATGAGGAAAAAACATATATGAATGTGAGCGCATTTCTATGCAATTAGAGGCAAAGACCCCGATAGATAAAAAACCACCGAAATGATGCGCTCAAAGTGTAACAAATAGTAAATTTCATTTTGTTTTTTTCTTGTTTTTCATATTTTTTTCTGGCTTGTTTCGTTCATTTTTTATGTGCAGACAATAAAAGCCACACACGCCGCAGCCTGCCTGCGCCTGCCCACAGCGCTCAGTGGTTGGATACCATCATATCTAAAACTGGCGACACTTGACAATGGCGACGTGTGGTCCATGGCTTGGGACTTGGAATCTAAATTATGAAACACTTTCCGAAAGAAAGAAAGAAAAAGTCGTGCAATAAATAAAATGCTTCAAAAGTGCACTTAAGTTCGAAAGACATAGAAAAAAAAAAAAAAACAATGAGAGCAGCCACAAAACTTGAAACAATCCAAATTCAAAAACTCATAATATCTGGGTCAAGATGCAACTCAATAATTGAGAGTTCGTCACGCATATGGGAATTGTTCAAAGAATTATTGCAAAATAATTAAACAACACACAATCCGAGAGATTTGCTAGAGTTTTGCGGCAGCTGCCACTGAATTTGGGCTGGCAAATTGAGTTATCAGACGTTTTGGGTTTCAATGTCAGACGAAATCGATAAATCGCATAGATAGATATTAGTTCCAGGTGATTAGGCGTGTGTGGGTCCATCTCTCACGCTTCGCTGCATAATGTGGCCAAAATGTGTATGCACAAAAAGGTAAATGCCTGGCATATGGCTTTACCAACTAAATTCCGGACGCACTTACGCCTGACTGACTTTTTCACACGTAGGCAGACGGGCGGGCAAAAATCATAAGCCAAATTACTTGGGTCATGCGAGTTTGAGCCAAAAAAAAAAAGGAAAAAAAAAATAGCTGTCAATGGCCAAAAGTTTGTAGGCCAGGTTTTGCCAAAGGTCTTGCCAAGACGCGGGTGGAAAGGTGGACACACTACAATAATTTATAATTCAATAAGTTAAAGTTGAATGCGGTCCAAGCAGCATAAGCTTGTGCCTATAGAAAGGAGTTAAGTCTCTCATACACACACATGTGTGTGTGTGTGTGTGTGTGTGTGTGAGCCCCCTGTGCGCATGCCACACAATTCACCTGGAAGGCAACTCAGAAGCGAAGATTAATTGCGGCAGCGTCTTTTGTTGCCGCCACTTATCTTGCCCTTGCCACTCGCCTCGCTCCCTTGCTCTCTCTCTATCCCTTGTTGTCTCTATCTCTCTCTCTCTCTCTCTCTCTCTCTCTCTCTCTGGTTGTCTCTTCCGCGCGATAAGGAATTTTATTCGCTGCCCAGTCCCTAAATTGTCCCTAACCCGTTTCAACTCGCAGCGTGCACACGTAATTGCATTTTCTTTGGCATCTCATTTTAGCTACGGTCTGGCAACTCCGCAACTGGGCAACCGAGCAACTGGCGACTCAAGAGTCAAGAGTCGAGAGGCCTGTTGATGATGTGGATAACGCGCCTACGAGCATAGGTGTCGCCAAGGCGATTAGGCAGCAGCAGCAGCAGCAGCAACAACAATGAGTGCCCACCATGAATCAAAACCAAGTTTACTGTAGTTAAGAGCGGGGAGTGTGGTGTGCGGGGGAGAGGGTAGAGGGGCCACACTCTCACTAAAAGTGAGTGACTGACTCGATTCGTTAACGCCGCCAACTGTCGCATGATTTTGAATAATGTGGCGCTCATTTGAATTATTGTTGTGCCCACAACGACCCTCAGCGTGGCCAACACGCAGTTAGCCAAAATGGCTAAGATCCCCACTCCTCTGTCACGCCCCCCCCCCCCTCCGCTCCCCCTATCCCTACCAATCCAATCAACCTTTAACCAGAATTCTGGCTAAGGCAATTTGTCTGGCTGTCTCTCATGCAAGTGCCGAGGTATCTAACATTGCTCAGCCATTTGATTGTGATAAGAAGTGAACCAGATCAAAATGATATTAAAGACGGAAAAGGGAAAAGGTAAAGAGTTGAAGAGGTAGACAATGTCAAGGCAAATATTCAAAGAAATGTGGGTCGGCTACTTTTTTACAGTGTAATATGGTTTTTATAAATTTACATAAGTTCCTCTATATATTCTTCATCAGTATAATTAACTGAGCTGAAATAGCTATATCTCTGTCTGTTTATCTTTTTTTTTATAAGCCTGGCTTAAGTCAATAAATAAATGAAAGAATAAGCAAATTGATATATAAACAAATGTATAAATATATCCGTCTTTCCGTTCAATTACTTTTGTATATAAAATTTGTTTTCTAATTTTCCACATTGCCAATATCCATATGCCAATATCCTCTAACTACTTATATCATCCAATAGTACAAGAAAAAACTCGGAGCTGTTTCTTAATTTTCATTTTCTGAGTAGATAGCAAACCCCATTGAATGCCTTTTCACCTTTCGATTTTCTAGATCGAAATCCCGCACAACAGTTAGGCTTGGCGCCAAAGCTTTTTGCTCACGTCAAATGAGCCACTTTATCAGCTGCTCAATTTGAATGCATTTCTTTAATTATTTATCTCAAATGCTTGGACATTATTTGTAACCCTTTTGTAACCTTTTGCCAAACAAGATTCCGCTGGGGCTGGGTCAATTTGTCTTTCACCTAGTAACACTTGGTGATTAAGCGACGCCTTTCTATGGTCACCTGTTTGGTTTCGATCATAAAATAGATGCATTTTATAATTTGTTTGGAACGTTACGAGCGGCGCCTCTGACCGATGAACCCCGCCCCCTTCCAAGCAACCTACACAATAAACCGAAGCGAATGTAATGCGCTACTCGAGTTGATTTTTGGACTTTTGGAAAGATTGCGGCTTGGGGGTATATGTGGCTGCATGGAGTGAAAGTATTTTTTGGTATTTTTATGGTCACGCACACATCAAGCGAAACAGAGATAGGGAGCGAGAGCGAGAGCGAGAGAGACAAAGCATATGCCATTAAGGCTGCATTCCTTTAGTGTGGAGCTTGTCAAATCATTTTTGACTGGGTGTTGAAAGCTCTTGGCTCCAAAGAGCACATCCAGCACTTCATACACCGAATTGCTTAATCCGAGTGGGTTCCCCCGTAGCCTCCCTTCTAGGCATTCTTTTGTTGTTGCTGCGTTGACAAAAACGATTAAAATAATTGGCTCGCGACGAGTTCGTTTGTGTAAAAGCCATTTGCATCTGATTTATTGCATTATAAATTGTGCGCATGCCTAAGTAGCTACGATTTTCAAAAAAAAAAAAGAAAAAAAAAATGTTTAGAAAGTTGTCGTCATCTTGGGAAGCGCCTCTATTGACTGTGCTCTACCAATAGTACACACTCTCGTATTTTATTGACGACCCATTCATAAATTATGCCTAATGAGCCAGCGATGCCACGGATAGCGCCTCCCACCCACAAGTTTTTGTTATATTACAGTGCCTCAACTTTGTTAATGCCATGAAATTATAATTGGAAAGGAATGCGCAATGAGGCGTTCAACTAATGCAAAACTTAAAGCTGCTATTAATCAACTAGATACAAATATCTGAACGATCCAAATCTAGATTTCACAATCTCAACTTGGACTGTAATAGAACATTGTAATGGGTTCTATTTGGTTAAACGAAATAACATGATGCTTTCCTCCGCATCTATTATTAGAATCCGATCGAGCAGAGCTTGAAAAGTCGCAAAAACAAAAGGTGAACCTTAAGAAAACAAATTTAAATATGAAGGGAACTTAAAAACGAATTCTAATATATAACTGCCATATATCGCTGCATGTTTAAATATTAAGATAAAAAGGTACACCAATTATTTGCCTAGCATTGTACATCCATTTACAGCTGTCCATTAGGATAAGCAATTTGTTGCACCTCCGACACGTTTTCTTTGCTGTGTATATCTTCCGATACACAAATCCTAATCCTGGCCCAACCAGCTTGATATCGGCAAACAAATTGTCATCTGCCCACGCAATTTGCAAGCAAACTGTGAAAGTATATTTTCAAGACTTTATGCTCAGAGCTGTGTTTCCGAGTGGTGAAACCTTTTCTTTCTGATTGCACAGTTCTGCAATTACAAATTATCGTCTCACTGGCTGTTAAATCCCTTTTCGCTTTATACTATGCGGTGGTTTTTAGATGACAGCGTGAATTTCCTATCAGTGGCAAATATTTACCAACACAACTGATCAAAAGCCGAACACCGCCCTCACCCACCAAAAGGGGCTGAGGTGTGTGTGCCAAGAGCAAGGTTTGGGCCGAGGGAAGGGAGCAGCGCGTGCTGTGTTCTGGTTATTAATCAAAAGCATACAATTTTTTAATGATGTTGGCGAACGACATCAAATTGTTGCCGTTGTTGTTGTTGTTGCTGTTGTTGTTGTCATTGCACGGCTGCGATAATATTTGGATTAGTTCAAGTCAATTGCATCTTGGCCAACAGTTGGAACATGACGCGTGCTGGCCAAGAAGCAAGAGGATGCCTGCAATGAGACGAATCTAATGTTGCACACGTGCCCAAACGGAGGCTGCACTCCTCAGTGGGTGGTGGGTGGAGGGTGGTTGTTGGTGGATGCTGGATAGCTGTGTTAGTGTATTTGTGTGTGGCGCCCAGATAGCCGGCCAAGTAAGCAAGTTAAATGTTGTGTTAAGATTAGCAACGGCCAACGTCACGCGGAGACCACAAAAATCGCCTTATCGAGTGGGTTGGGCGCACGGCAAGGGTTCGAGCTTCTACGTGCGCGGCATTAACAAAAATTGAAAGCAAATTCGGAATGCGGGCGACATTATCGGCAAACAAACTGTACAAGCCGAAAATGCCTGTCCCGCTGCTC
Organism: Drosophila virilis; assembly: GCF_030788295.1. NCBI lineage: Eukaryota > Metazoa > Arthropoda > Insecta > Diptera > Drosophilidae > Drosophila > Drosophila virilis. Next base: position 15,737,605 of record NC_091546.1, on the reverse strand, counting down.
TTTTTCTCTCTCCTTTTTTTTTTTTTGGCTATGCTCCTTGACTGCCTAATGACGACGTCGCCAGGCAAAGTTGACTAGCCGCAGGTGTTGCCTGCCGGCTTGCGTTTGTGCCACATTAAATATGCTCACACTGCGCATAATTTATGGCATCTAATGCCGGGCCGTATACCAAATGTACAAAAATAAAAGTTAAACACCAAAATAAAAGTAAACCCGTGCGCTAAATGCTAAGCAAACTGCAGACAGCTTATCAAAGGTCGCTGCGGCTATTGTTGAAGCGCCTCTGCAAACAAGCGACTGCGTCCAGTTGGAAGACAGGGTATTTAACACCTTGAAAACGTTGTGTGTGGCCAGCAGTTATTTGAGATTGAATAAAGTAAGAAATATTTATACATTTACCCAGAACTAATTGAGGCAAAGACATATATTTCAAAACAATATAAAAAATTCTTTATTTTAATTATTTATTATTATTATTATTATTATTATTCAGTATATCATTTCAACTTTGAAATTAAATTTTTAATTTACTTATAAGTATAAAAAACTACAATTTTATCTTATTAATAATAAGTTGAACCTTATACTAAGCGCTGATAGTTAATTCATAGTGCCTTGCAATAGTCATTAATTAAAGCAATAATCAAACATTTAGAGACAAAGTCTTTTATTTTTAAAAAAATACTTTAAAAAAACACAGTCTTTTTTTAAATTGATGAATTTTTAGCCATATGATAAAATTCTTAAAAATATTTCCTTACTATTACAAATGTCTGTTTTTCTCAATGCCATAACAAAGTGTAGCTCAAAGAGCATACATTTCTATTATATTAAAAAATCTAACAAAGCAAATAACAAACATATCATATTATACTGTCAAAACTGAAAAAATAAAATAAAATAAAATGTTGTAAATTCTCAACATAAAAAGCAACAAATTTTACAAATGCATCTTTATATACATTTATATTTAGTTATATATATATATGTATATGTATATAGAGATATCATAATGCAGTCGCATTCCTGCGCAAGTTACACACCTGTGTCAGCCTTTAACAACTGCTCTTAAACTTTTTCTGTCTGTCATCCACACACACACATGAACACACACACACACACACACACAGAATCTGAACTGTCCTGTGGGCAAATTGAATGGCAAATTTGTCTGCATGCAGCAGCAACAGCAAAAAACTTTTTAATTGAAAAACAATTTTTTTGCAATTTCTTGTTCAATTTTTTGAATTTTTTCGGGTTATGAGTTAAAGGGGGTATTTGTGTGTGTGTGTGTGTGTGTGTGTGAGCTCGCCTTGCGCTTTTTCGGACCGTTCAAGTTTCATAAATGTTATTGAGTTTCTTTATTTCTTTATTTTTGTATATTTTTTGTTCATTTTTCTTGCAATTTGTGTAGCTAGTTTCTGCAACTCGCACGCAGTGTTGAGGGTTGCTGGTGGTGTGGGCAGGGGGTTGGGGTTGGGTTTGGGTTTGGGATTGGGGTAGGTGGAACATCGGCCATTTATTGACTTGACTTCCGTGCGTATGTCGCAATTTCCGGTTTACGGCAAACGAAATAAAAACGTAATTTAATGCCATATGAATCAGGAGGATGCCAGCTTCTGCTACGAGTGGTGCTGTGGAGTGATGCGACTGGTGGTGCTGACCCACGCGCGCACTTTGTCCGTTAATTGAAATCATAAGATTTGCTACTTAACGGACAGTGAGGCTGCAATTAAAAACGCAACGCCTTGAGAGTACCGACAACTTTATTGATATCTATTATAATTTTCACACTTTGCTGTGAGTTGTGCGCTGATTTTTCAGCTTTGAGCCGCGAGCTTCGCGTTTCAATTCCAATTCGCATGCAAATGCATATTAGTCGTTTTTATGAGCCACATTGATAAGCAGGACGCGCCGAAAGACGCTGACGTTAAGCCACTTTGTTGAATGCTAACAGCGAGGGTAGCTTGAGAAAGTATTCGCATCAGCTGGGTAAGCGAGAAAATATTTTGAGCAGAAAGAATGGGTTGATTCGGCATGTCGAAGAATAAATACCCTTACAGCTTAAGTGTGGGGAGATTTGACAAGAGAATTCTGAATTCTTGGGAAAAATTAGTAAAGCTCATCTAATAGAGATATATGATATGGCATAATATTACTTATAGTACCTAGTTCATAAAAAGAATCAAGCATATTAAAGCTCGCGAAATTTGTATATTTTATAAAAAACAAAAATGTTTCTATCAATTCTCAACTACAGTGGCCAATGTATTTAGTTACGCCTAAGAAGGCTCTTTTAAGTCTTTGCTGTTTTCCAGTATGTTAATATGAATATGAATACCTTAGTATTTATTTATTATAACTAACAAACTATTATTTAATAATACAAATTTTAACAAAAATTTGGTAAACAATTTCACAAACCTCTCAAATTACCCTCCACAGCACGCCAGTAAATGCATTTGTGTATGCGAGTGTGTGTGTGTGTGTGTGCAAGTGACCAATTGTGGACACGCACACCTGCTGCTGAGCCGCTGAGCTACTAAAGTCACCTGGTTTATGGCGCCGTGAAACTGCGGGCGCTCCATTTGCACATCTCGATGCGGGCTAAGCTCTCACTCGCCGACTTACTCACTCCACAGCCACTCCACCTTCCCCCTATCTCACCCTACCACTATGAGCATTAGCATTAAAGCGGATCAGTCATTCGACTGACGGCAAGTTTATAGCTGCCGCCTCTCACAAATGTCTGGAGAGATAAGCGCTGCGGCCAAAACCGAACCGGGTTCAATAAACTAAACAATGGACCAGCCGCTGGCGTCACTTAATTGAATTACCATTGACCAAAGCTGCATCGGCTTCAGCTTCATATTGCATATATTGTATGCTCCATATTGGAGCTCTCTGGCTCTGTTCATCGAATGCCAATGAATTATCCACAGACGGATCATGTGAGTTAGTTGAAAAGTCATCCAATTGCTGACACATTAGCGCATAATTTGCCCGTGCCGATGCCTGCTTCAATCCCCCCTCCCGCCACACGCCATGCTGGCTCCTTCAGTCTCCGCTCTGACTCTGACTCCGTCTGCACTCTTAATTAACCGCTTCGGTTAGAAGAGAAATTAACTCGATTGCGCGTTAATTAGACGCGCTGCGTTTAATGAACTCAATGCGTATGTGTGTGCGAGTGTGTGCACGCGTGGGTGTGTGTGCGGTGATTTTTTTCAACAATTTTTAGGCTTGACCACAACTGGTCAGCTATGACCATCGGCAGCGGGGTCATGGGACTGATTACATGAGGTCAGCTACTAATCTGACAGCATTTGCTTGTGGTATATTTAGACAACAGACAGATGAAGACTTTCCAACTCATCCAAAATTTAGGAAAGATACATGAACTTATTTTCAGATCAATTTATATGTATGCATTGCGTTTAACTTACCGAAATTGACAAGAAGTGGGTTAGATATATAGATTAAGCTATAGATCTTATCTACGACGGAACCCGTCGATGTTATATGCCTTACATGTTATGTGTGAGAGTGCGTAGCTCTGGAGGTGGGTGGGCGTGGTTGTGTGGGTGTCGAGGAATATAATTTTGGTAAATTGTCTTCTTCTTAGCCTCCTGATAGGTCGGGCGTCTTGAATTTTGCTAGCGAGCCTGTTGGCATGTGCAAATTTATGTGTCCGCTTGTTGTCTACGACGTGTTGGCTTTGGTCTTCGACCCAGGGGATCTTCAAGTCCCTGTGGAGTACGCTGTTGCCCACGTAAAATAAAATATTAGCTGAAAATTATTGTTACTAAAGCTTAAAAAGATTCTTTGACGTACTTGGAATCTGTGTCTTCCAGTCAAGTCGGTGGGTGAATGTTCAATGTTTTACCTTACCAAGCAGAATGTTCAAGTCTCCATATAAACTCGCATTCTCTTCGCTTTCCTCAATATATATTTAATAAATCTATTTTATCCACATTTTTTCCACCATATAAAGCATTAAGTGAAATATTTGGAAGACATAGAGGTTCAAATCGAAGAAGATTTAAGAGTTTCGATACTCGACTAATTGTTCCTCTTATTCAGCGCAATTTTTAGTTATACTTATTTCAGTATTACTCTCTTTGCTTTACCCAGCTTCTAGTTTGGCATAGAACATACATTTACATATCTGTTCATGGAATTATTTATAAGCAAGTGCTCAAATTTTCCATCCTCTACACTGAACCATTCATTAGTTTAGCTACCGCAAATGCAAGCCATGAGAAACTCGAACATCGGCACGCGTTTGATTCCCGCACGGCCCATTGAGTGTGCAAATAAATGCGCTTAATTAATTGCATTTTTGCACTTTCGAGTGTTGGCCCAAACTCCGCCCCGGCCGCCACCCACCGTCGGCCAATCGATGGATGCAGAGTGCGGCGCATGGAACTTGACTTCAAATATGCATCAATAAACTCAATTAAACGTAAACGAGAAGCGCTTCAAATCAAATGCGCAGCAGCTGCTATGTGAGCAGCTGCCTCCCAACCCCCCTTCTGGCTGACAAAGCTTCCTGTGAGGGGGAGTTAATGATGATGATGATGCACTTTTAATACCCTATATTTATATGATTGAAGGAGTGTGTCATACTGCTGCGAGGCTTGGTCCCCATCATCAATATGTATTATTCTAAGCTAAGAAAAAATTCTTTAAATAATACATATTTTATTTTATATATATATAGCTTCACTTTGCCTTAGAAATTCTATTAAAATAATAATGAATATAGAATACAGAATAAGTATGTACCTAGTCTAGTGTTATTTTGTATAAATTTATTTTTGCAGCCCATCAAAACAATTGGATAGTTAAATCAAAACCTGTTTTAATAGACTTTAGTTGCATGAAATATAAATTACAGGGCTTGCGCAAGTGTGTCACGCTCAAGTATACAACTTCGATGATATTTAGGAATATTAAGTCTGGGAACTGAATTTAGTTGTTGGCCCAGAGTATACTCTAGTCGAGCAGTCTCTATTTGACACGCTTACTCTTTTCATATTTTCCTTGTGCTCAGGTCTAGGGACTGATAGCGGCGCATTAGTTGGTTGTCATGGACATGTAGGAAGCTGGGGATTTAGCCAAAGGCAAGATAAACTGAGGTGCAACTCGCATGAGGCAAGTGCCTGGGCAGAGGCGTTGGTGGGCGTCTTAACTTGTTTGGCCTGAGCTGCCACACAGCTTGCTTGGCCTCAAACAGTGTTTGGTTTTTTTTTTTTTTTTTTAGTGTATGTGGCACAAACGCATCTTTCAACAGCGGCCCAGCTACATCTGTTAGAGTACAACATTTGGACATGGGATCAAACCAAGACCCAATTCCAAATCCTGTCTAGCTGTGAGTGCTGATTGAGTGGGGCAGGCGGCGAAGCGGGAGGGGGCTTAGCGCCATAAAATTAGCCAAAAGCAAACAAATAAAAACATCAAATAAATAAATCAATTTGAAACAAGCCCCTTCTCACAAGAGCGTGCACTACTTTTCCGCTCAACTCTTTGCCGGTTTCATTTTCATTTTCATTTTAATTTCCATTTAGTTTGAGTTTCACTTTGAAATGCAAACCAAGAAACGTGGCGCATCCGCTAATTATCTGAGCTAACCGAACTACCCCCCGCAAGTGTGCCGGGCAATATGTGTGTGTAAACAATTCTTCAAATTGTACCAAAATATGTGTTCTAAAAGTAACTTTAAACCCTTTACGCAGCGTGTAGGTGGAAGCGAGAGCGGAGAGAGCGTGAGAAAGAGACAGAGTGAGACTTCATTCAATGCCTTTGACTGATGCGTTGGGCAGCTGTTTTGTTCGGTGGGGGGGTATTCAAATGGGGGGGATTCACAGATCAAAGTGTTCGCTTTTTTCTTCATTTTTTGACAGAAACAAACATTGGCTAGCGTTTTATTTACATTGGCTTCCGGTTGAGTTTGGTTTTTCAGTTTTTCAGTATCAGCATCTTTTTTTTTTTGGTTTTTTTGGTATTTTCGGCATTTCATTTGTTGTTCTAGCGAAATAAAAAGCAAAAAAAAAAGTGTACAGCCTTTGAGTGTACATTTCGGCTGCAATCGTATAAACAATCGAAAAAGTCAACTAACAATGCAACTAACTGGAATTATTGAGTAGCCAAACTTCAAAGGCCAAACAAATGGACATAGTTGCTCGATATGATCTCTGGCTCAAAATAAATGGAACTCAATGCGAAGCTGAAAATTCTTTTAATACTCTTAACTCACGACTGCTTAAACAATTCCCATTGCATTCACGTTCGCGCCATTCTCTATATAAATATACTATACCCATTGCGTACTATCTGAAACGTTTATCGAAAAGCCATAAAGTTTTCATTATTACGCATTTACCGTTGCCTCTCATTTAATTACGTTTCATATTAAACCCAAAAAAGGGCCACAGCCAAAACAAAACCCCAAACTCAAACCCTGTGCCGGTCCCAAACCCCAAAATCAAAGCCAAAACCAAAGCCAAAGAGCCAACAAAAGGGCCAAAGAAGTCTCAGAGCTTCGTTTCTGAATCACGTGCCGTGCGCAACGTTCTAAATTTCAATTGAATTCAATTTAATTAGCCGAAAGCGTAAGAAAAATACCAACCAGTGAACGCTTCGGGCCAAACCTTATAAAATCTCGTGTACAAATTCCCTTTTGGCTAATTGTAATTTGTATGCAACGAAGGCAGCGGCCAAAGTTGTCGTCCAGGCGTGGACAATAATGAAACTGACATAATTTGCATTTAATAGTTTTTCCATATACATTTGTGGGTCGTGTGCCGTGCGCTGCCGGGTAATAAACCTGAAGAAGAAGAACTGTGCTTAGACAAAAAGAGCAAGATATATAAGAAATGCAACGGGTTAGAGCTTGCGAGCTTTAAATGAGTTTAATTGTATTTCCTTCAAGCATTTGTTCTTGCACAAAACTTGAATCTACTTTAAAAGCGTTTCAATGTGCTAATACAAAAGCACAAGTGTGTGGAATACTAGTTCAATCTGGCGAGTTTTAAGTGAGAATTATTTTGTGTGACAAATGTACTTGATCTTGTTCGAAGCTTTAATCAACTTTGAAAGCTTTTACGTGTACTTATTTAATTAGCACTCGAAACAATGGCAACCTTTTTGTAAAACAGTTTAACTGTAAATAAGACATCAGATTTGAAGGTCCTTTTTCTATTATCTGTAATTATTAGAAAGACATCCTTTGTAAATTGATTTGTAATTAGTACACGAATTAAATATCTCATAACATAAATCTCGATTGCCACAAAATGAATGAGTGCGTTGGCCACACATGTGTTGCAGCCTTAATGAGCTTTTGGGCCGACTTTTAACAAGGCTCATATATAACTTTGATTGCCATTGTTAACAGCTATTCATGCAGTGCTCTGCTGGCAACGAACCAACCAACGTGCAAAACCAACGAACCCCAAAACCCCAAAAACCGAACAGCTCGAAACACAATGCTCAAATTGGCAAAAGCTTTTGTAAACGTATTTAATTACATTTGGCAATTGTCTATGAATATGTTAGCAGCGTATACAAACACAAATACAGACACAGATACAGATACAGATACAGATACAGATACAGCAACAGATACACAAATTAATAAATATGCATATGGCCAGGAAACGAGGTTTGTTTCCCACACTCGGGCATGTCCTGGCAGCCAGTCGACGTGTTGCATTGCCGAATTGTCCTTGAAAATGGCGCACACAAAGCGAAAGATAAACTTTGTGTCTCTATCTGTGTGTGTGTGTGTGTGTGTGTGTATGGGTGTGTGTGTATAAATCTGACTAAAGTGTTTGCTTTGAAATGCGTATACCGTTGATAAGCCCACCGCACATCCGCATATCCTGCCTGGACCCAGGCTCAGGCATGTGAATTCTATCGCAGCTCTGATTGAATTTTCAATAGACAGATGTGTGTGCGGGGCTGGAGCGGGTGTTAAAGTGGGCAGGCATTGTTTGCTCTAATGAAATTATGGCTGAAAATTAAATACGCTAGACCCAAGTTAGTTGGATATCAGTCATGAACTGCGCATTGCGGACTTTTTGGCCAGGCGCAATAAGTCAAATTGAAACGAAGCAAAGGTTCTGAAAACATACCGAATATAAATTTGATCTGCGTTACAACCAGGCACTCTCACCTGTTTTGAGAAACGATCAGATCCCAATTCATGACTTAGCTTTATGAGATTTTATGTCACATCTTATCAAATTTCAATTATTCTTCCCTTATTTCGCACCTGAACGGTCTTCAAATGAACCGGTTAACAGACCAGATTTGTAAGCCATTTTTGTTACATTTGTAACATTCTTTCGCTCATAGCAGAAACTGGAAATGACTTAATAAAATAATATTTAATGGATATTTATTATTACTATTCATATTTGTAGATAATTCAATATCTGATTTCAAATTATTTGCAGCTGAACCGGTGCAGGAAGTAGTTCGTAAAGTTCCTTACTATGTAACTTATATAATATTTGGGAGTTATTTACTTAATTTTAATACTTGAAGCCATTATTAATACTAAAGTCTGAAATATCCAAATGGTCGCATCTGAACTGGCACAGCTACGTTGTAAAATAAGTATTGTTTCGGCTTATTCTAATGCGCCTGGCAACTCTTTTATTTTTGGGCAACGCTCTCTAACCTCTTACCCCGAAACTGTAATCTGGAGACAATCCCATCTGCTGCTTCTCGCATAACAACTGTATCGTTGAGATTCTCAAAGCAATTGTCCCCAGCATAAAAGTTGTATTAGAAAGCAAAACTTTCTTTTGGTGATTTTTTGCCGCTTGCAGCTGAGCCTGCAAATCAAATGGCACCAAAGCTGCCTCTCCATTGCCTGGTGGCACCCAATAACAATGGGGTTGACAGTGGTACCAGGTCTTATGAGATTAGCAAACGTTAAGCGGATTGTAAATTTATAAATAGCATCAAATGTTATTGTAGTCGCTTTGAAATGTCATTAGAGTTGAGTTCCTTCTATATATATGTGTGTATGTGTGTGGGTGGGTGTCTGCGGGTGGGTGTGTGTTTGTGTGGCACACATTCGCACATTAGGTATAGAACTTAAATACAAAGCCTTTTTCTGGTTGGCAGGGTCGAAGGGTGGTGGCAAGTTTGCCGGGGCGGTCTTTGCCTTACATTTGTCAACTTGTCAACTGTCTCCTTGACAATGGATGCTGTTCGTCGCGTCTTGGCAATTAGTTAATGTCAAACAAGCTGGCAACAATGACGTTAGCTGAAAGTGACAATTAAATTTTAGATTCATCTTATTGAGCGCAACTAGTTTGACTGAGGGGAAAAAAGTGTCAAATTGTGAGCAGTTAGTCAAGCTTTTGAGCTTTAAGTGAACTTAATTGCATGCGGCAAATGCAATTAATCTCGCTTAGAGCTTACAGATAGTTTCTAGTTATCTTTATTGCAAGCGTTTAATTTTTAAAACGCACTTAAAGCTTGCCAAAGCTTTAGATTCTTGCATACACACGGCTTTTGTCAGTTAGAATGATTCGCAGCTCTTAAGCAAGAGGATACTGAATATTTTGAATATTTTTTATTGTCACCTTAACATTAATATTAACGAACGACCGATTAGTAAGAAGAAAGATTAAGAAAAAAAGGTCTTCTGTAAGCTGCTAAATATTTGCTTGTTTTGTCTTTTATACTCTTAAACCAAACTTTACTAAGTAAAAGTAACCAAATACTTTTCAGCTTAAGCAAAGCTTTAATGCACTTAATCGCTGTGTAAGCTTTCATAAGCTTTTAAAGCTGTTTTTTTTAATTACAAATTAATCTAATTTCAAGGGCCTTTTTAAGTTGCTTACATTTGCAAAAAAGTTTATAGATGCTTTTAAGAGTGTGAGTCGACCTTAATTATAGGCGCATGATTCAGTTAATATTACTTAAGCTTGCCTGAGTTTTAAGCTTCATTTTTAGATTCATCTACACGATATTCGCTACTTTCAGCTCATGTAAACGCTGTATAAAGCTAAAAAAGGATATTTTGCGATTCCTAATGAATGGAGCCAGACTTGTACCTCTCACAACTTAATCAGCGCCCAAGAAAAGGTCAAGTACGAGTGCTTCGCTAATTTGTTGTCTCCCAGCGCACGTGTGTGTATGTGGGTTGGGTGTGAGTGTGTGTGGGTGGGTGTGTGCGAGACATTGTCAAGTGTTGTGCCTTTGTCACGTAGCAAAAACTTGACTCCAACTTGCAGCACTCGTACGGTTTGGCGGCTAATGAGACCAACAGCCGGCGGCCAAAAGCCCAGACCGACCCCAACCTCAGCTCAACAGTCGCAGCTCCAGTTTGGGTTTTTGTCGGCAGCTGCACGAGCGAATGGTAAATGTGCGGCATGGGGCATGGGGCATGCGGCAAGCGGCATATACTATAGGGCGGATGCGGCAATTTCAGCCTGAAATCGATATGGCATCAAAGCGAAGGCACATTTATGCCATTATATGAAGCTTGGCTCTTGTCTGAGTGTGTGCTTGGGCCTGAGACTTTTGGTGTAGGAGATGCCCCCAGCTACAGAGTCTGATATATTTTTATTATGCTAAAATAATCGGCATAGACAACGGTCGGGGGCATTTCGCGTTTTCGGTTAGCTTAGCAACCAAAAATTATCTGAAAGATGCATCTGAATATTGCAAACAAAAGATAAAAGCCAAATGCAACGACAACACCGCACCAGTTGCTGCCAGCCCCCTGCAGCCCCTGCGGCAGCTCTCGGCTCTATGGCAGCTGTTGCTGCTGTTGTTGTTGTTGTTGTTGTTGGTAGTTGGTTGGTACATGGAACGGCTGCTGCTCCGTTTGCCTTTCGCTTGCAGCCACGCAAAAGGTGATTTATTTGAACATGGTTATCAACTTAGTAGAATAACAGGAGCAGAAAGCGCCGCACCGCAGCAGCAGCAGCAACAACAGCAACAACAACGGGAACTACAACAGCGGCAGCAACAATATTCTGTGGGGCAGCCCCCCAAAAACAATGAAGAACAAACAATGCAACGCGCTCGCAACTTGAACTTGTGGCTAGAAAGTGCAGAGCCGTAAGATACGATTGCATTTACATGCATCCGTATCGCTATCAGAGCGCCTGCATCGGGGCGTGTGTGTGTCCATAGTCCCTCGCGCTCCCCCACCCACCCTTTTCTTTACTCCTCTACACCCCCTCTTAGCTCAACATCAGTCGCTGTGCGCGCCCAAGACACACACCCACAGCTGCATGTGGCACGAACCCGCGTCGACTGCGATTGAGTCGGAGTCGTTGTCTGGGCTTTGGGCTCGGGTTCGGACTTGGACTATGCAACTGGCAACTGGCAACAGGCAACTGGCAACCGGCATACAATTTGGCCGGCAGCGAAATTTATTTGAAATCAATGCTTCTTGTTGCATTCTTTAGTTGCTCTGTGCCACAAAAGTTTTCTTTTTATTTTGACTGTTGTTGCACCAGCAGCAGCAGCCGCAGCGGCAGCCGTTACAGCAAACAGTGCCAACTGCTGCCGCGCTACATATGATATCATGCGGCATATTGAATCGTCAAGTAATACCAGAAATATGTGGGCGAAAGTTACTTGAATAAATTCCATAAGTAATCAAAGGTGTGTTCGAAGGGCGAGCATATCAAATCCTGTCCACAGATAGACTTCCATCACAGGTTCTTGTCTTGTCCAAACAGCACCTGCTTAGTCACAACATTCCATACAAAATTTAAACAGAAAAAGTATATATACAATCTAATTTTCAGTACAATTAAAAAAATAACTACTACAACTATTAAAATAAAATATATCAAATTATTCTCTAGAGAGTTGCAAGAAAATCAAGATTATACGTAGATATATCAATCCTATAGATATTTTGTTATTGAACAAAGATATATTTAAAAAATACTATTATTTTTTTTTTATTCGACCCGACTCTTTTCAGCAATTTTTTGGTGACTCTCAAATAATCACCCAAGCCAACAAATTTGGGCAGTGACCAATTGCAGTGCAGGCAGCTCAGAGAAAGACAATAATTGAATAGTTTATACATATATAAGCATATAGTATATAATATGTGCAATACTATATGTTTGGATCTAGTCGTATGTGTGCGATTGTATTATTATTTATTATGCATTTCCTTACGATGATTTCAACGGCAGCTGATTTAATGTGCATGTTTTGTTTTCTTCTCGCTATTTTTTTTTTTCGCCGCAACGGTCACGAGTTTTGGGGGCAGTGCTAACACCGGCCCGGATTTTGGCCAAGGCATAATGCCCGAATAGCAATACGAGTAATATTTGACCATTAAAATGCAGTTGTTGCCACAATCGATGGGAAATGATAATGAAGGCAAACGGTAAATGGGAGAGATAGATGCAACTGCAACAAGTTGCCAGTTGCCAGTTGCCCGTTGCCCGTTGCCAGTTACCAGTTGCCAGTTGGTTGAGTGAAATCGATACATATTAGAACTGGAGGCAGTTGGTAGCTTGGATAGGTCTCTGATAGACTCCGACTCAAACTCAGACACAGACCTCTGGCCAGTGGCTCTGACTTTGACTTTGACTTTGAGCTGGAGAAGCAAACAAAAAGCCTGGACACAGTCGCACGTCAAATGCATTTCGTTTGGCTTTTATTGAATGCCAGACCAAAGGCTTTGGCTGGCTGGCTACGCTTTTGATTTTGATTCTCATTTTGTTTGCCTGCCTGTCGAAATCCAAAGCCCAGCGACCACCTTGGAGCTGCACAAGAATCCCAGCTGAAGCTGGAGAGTTGCAGTTGGAGTTGGAGTTTGAGTTGCTGCCAGGCAAATACGAAAAGCCGAATACAAAGTTTGCTTAAAATTGTAATTTCGAAAACAAAGTTTACGCTTTCCCAAAAATAAAACAAAAATTGCTTAAGCCAATAGACAGCCTCTCCTCCGTTCCTCCACAGAGCCACAGTCCGCTGGCTGCAGTCGCCTGTAAAAGTGTGAAATACCATGGCCATGGTATTTACCTTTGCATTTAGAGGCCTCTTAACTCTCTCAACTCCTAACTCTTTGCTTATATTTTGGCCATTACTAAGCAGTCTGCGTCGGAGTCAGCGTCAGCGTCAGCGTTGGCGTCGGCATCGGCATCGGCGTTGGCGGCGACAGCGCTTTGATTAATGCCAAACTGCGCACAATTCACAAGATCTGCACAGGTTTTCGGTGCGCGATTCACACATTATTCATGTGCATTGTTCCGCGCATCGCAAAATAAACAAAATCTAGACTCAAGAATCTGCAACCATTCTTTTGGTTAACAGCGCTACCAATCCGCATACTCTGGCCCCCCTCGACTCTCGACTCTGCTACCCTGCTTCTATCTTCTGCTCAATTCTCGGCTCTGTGCAAATTCAATGGCTCTTTGCATACATTTGCGTTTAGCCAGCCATGCGTAGCCAGAAAGGCCACAATACAGCTAAGTACATTTAACCGAAACGAGATCGAACAGTCGACATTGGCTTGAGACCGACCTATAAGTACTCTTTTTGATATTCGTTCATATTTTAACCTTATTAGGATTGTACTGGGAGGTTCGATTTTTATATTCGTTTTTTTATATTATATAATTTAATAATAAAACTCTCAGGACCCTAATATATTTCATATTCTCACATTCATATTCAATAATGAACTAATGAAACTGTTTTAAATTATCTCTGATAGCATTATTTTTAACATTTTCCATTCCTAAACTTTAGAACTGTTGAGGAAGAGGCTCAGTCTTCTAATGTAATGAAACAAACTGTTACGAACAAATTGAAAATCGAATTTCATAAAAAGGATAAATTTATTTATATTTGCAAGGTGCAGCAAGGTGACCTGGAAACTCTATCTAAGAAAACACTACAAGAAAAACGCTCCAAGAATTGGCAGAATATTTTCGTAAAAGCAAGAATACAATCAGTTCCTAGGGATATCTATCTAGGGTTCTAAAAATCAAATCGGTTCTATTCAAAAAGATATATATATTCAGTTAACAAAGCTGACAGCTTAGTCAATATACTTTTCGCTACGCTGTAACTCTATCGAAAGGCAGCTCTAGCAAAAGGCAAAAGAATTGCAAGTTGCAAGTCGCCAGCGGCGGCGCAACAACAACAACGGAGACGGCAAGCAACAATGGCCATTGAGTTGCTGCTGCTGCTGCACGTTGTTGTTGTTGTTGTTGTTGTTGTTATTGTTGCTGCTGTTGCAGCCTGCCCAAAAACAAAGGCCAAATAACAACAAAGCGCAGCAAAAAAAAAAAAAAACGACGAGAAATATGTATATCAGATTTAAAATAAATGTAACTGCGCGGCTCATTATGCTGCGCTTACACACGGAGTGGCAGGCAGCAGGAACCTGCCCCCTTGCCACAGCTGGCTGCCCCAACGGGCCGACCAAATGGGGCTGGCTGCTGCCGCGGCAGCCGCGGCTGCTGCTGCGCATGCTCAACAGTTGGTGCACTTAATGGGCTGGGCAATCAGTGGCTGCCGCCTGCCCCGTAAACCTGCCGCACGGCCCGAGCCTGTGACTCTGTGCAGAATATGCTGCTGCCAGCAACATGCTGGCTAGTTAGGCTGGCAAGGTAAACCTGCAGCCTAGCCGCATCGTGTGGCATGGCCAACGCATTTCGTATTCGCATTTAAATAAACATTTTTCAGTTTGGCCACAAAGGAACGCGCATTGTTTGGCTAAACGTTGGCGCGACTCAACTGGCTAGATCTGCGGCGCGAGTGGCATGCCACACAGCTCCAACTTTCACTCCACATAGAACAAAGCAACAAATGTCTTGCCTCTAACTGGCACGTGCAGCTACTTTCCCGCTAGCCTTGCCCCGCCATATTTGCATGCACATTTCATATTTTCCATGGGGCTTTGGCATTCGCCAAGACGGCAAACAACTCAATCGATTAACGTGCATTTGCAATTTGTTATCGGACTGCTCGTATCTATGCAACGTGTGCGCCGCACACCACATGCCACAAATTTGTTGCAACGATTAGAGCAACAAAAAAAAAGAGAAAAGAAATTGCAATGCCATTCGCTTATTAATTACCTACGATAGCAGCCACTGAGTAACGCATTTGTTAATGTTGCCCCGCGTGCCCCAAGCTTACCTAACGAAAAAAAATAAGAGAAAAATGAAATAAGTGGCTGCCTGCAACTTTTGGTGGCAACTTCAAGGGCAGCTCGGCAACATTCCTCACTGTCTGTTGCCAATTATGATTGAATTTTTAAAATTATTATCCCTAGCTGGAGACGAGTTTTTGCCCAGCTGCTGTCCGGCGGCATATTTTGTCACTTCTTTGAATTAAATACTTTTAAAATGTCGCAAATACTTTTTGTAATACAAATTCTAAAGGCCAACGGTCAGACGCGGGACAAAGCAAACAGTTTTATTAAAGGGAAGCTTATATAAATTCATAATCAAGCTTGGGAAAATTTATGTTTCAATTAAGATGTAATTTGACTCATGTGTGAAATGCTTAACAGTGTTGTTAATTGAGAAGAGAAGTGAAGTAATATCGATTTTCCTTACGCTGCTAAAGATGCTGAATTAGAGAATAATTAAAAAAGGAAAAAATATGTAATATCTACTTCATATCTAAAAACCATATTCATACAATTATAATGAAGTGCACTAAGCCCACCATCCAGCTGCCCTTGCAAGCATTCCCAGCTGGCGCTAATTATTTTAATCATTTAATATAAATATTATTTGTTGAGCGAGCAAGCATAAGCTATGTACATATATAAGTATATGTATATGTATATGTATATTACGATAGGAGCACGGCTCAGCTTTGGTTCAACATTGGATTGGCACTACTTATCAAGTTCAGCTCAGTGTTTTTGGGTCTTAAGTCAGAGACGTATGTGTTCGATGCCTTAAAATTATTAAAATGGGAAAGTATTTTGCTGTGTTTGTGGCTCAGTTAATAATTTTGGCACGATGCGTACCAAGCTTACAATCCGAAGAAATAATTGAAAAGACAATCGAGGAGCTTCAAAAAGATTTGGACAACTATGATAAGTTGATCGGAGAAAATGAAGATGAACTTAAAAAGCTGGAATGGGAATTGGAGCTGGTCATAAAGAAGTTTGACTTTAATAAAGAAAAAACCAACATTAACAAACAATTTGCAGACTTGCAAAACCAATTGACAGAATGTCAGCAACAGTCGAACAACCAAACAAAAAAACAGTCAATTTTAAGGAATTTCTTTACCAAATTCATGAAACTAATTGATGATAAGGCAAACGAAATACACAACTTGCAATCTAATATTACGGATGCTGACTCAAAGCTAAGAGAATGTGGTTCTGATATTTCTAAAATAAATATTGAAATTACCAACTTGAAATCTGCTCAAAGGCAGATGGAAGAACAGATAACAAAGTTTAACAATAAAATTCATTCAAATGAAAATCAACACAGAAATTTCCAGGATCGATCTTCCGAAGTTGTGCGATTAACGCAAAAAATATCAAAAATGGAATCGCAATTAAAACAAACAGAAAATACCATCCAGTTGCTGAATGTGAAAACTCAGAGCAATTTACCGGAAAGCTGCGATTGGAGAGATGGAGTTCAATTTATACAAGTGGCTGGTGCCAGTCCTTTCGAAGTGCTTTGCAATAACGTTGTGTTCGGCGTCGGCTGGTTGATAATTCAGCAGCGAATTAATGGCAAAGTTGCCTTCAATCGCAACTGGGCTGATTACAAAAAAGGATTTGGAGATTTTCAAAGCGACTTTTTCCTTGGATTGGAAAAACTGCATCGAATCACAAATGCCCAAACGCACGAATTGTATATTCGGTTAACTGATTATTATAATGAACAATTTTTTGCTCACTACGATCATTTTAAGATCGGTAATGAGGCGAATGGATACCCTTTGGAGATACTCGAAAATTATACAGGCAATGCAAGTGATGCCATGACTTCGAATAAGTTTCAAACATTTAAAACTGATGATCGTGGTAATTCTCATCAAAATTATTGCCTGAACGGATACTCTGGTGGCTGGTGGTTTCCTTCTTATTCTTGTGGAAGAAGGTAAATATATTTTGTAATTTGTAACGGATATCAAATGATTTCAATTTAATCTTGAATTAATTATAGTAATCTAAATGGACAGTACGAAATTAAAGGCTTTTATAGTATGTTCTGGGATCGTAATGTTCGCCCTAGGCTTCTGAAAACTGTCTACATGGCGATTCGGCCCAAGCCAGCAAGGCCATAAAAAAATTTTGATATGCTTGATAACTAATTAATAACATAATATGAATAAATATACAATTTCTGCAGCTCATTATTTTGGAAGTTGCTTTGGAATGATACTCATACTGCAATCAATATTAAATTAATTTAATCATCTTGGTAGTCGGAGCTACAGATATTTTTATGACTCTATCAACATTTATATATGTATATATATTTTATTTTATCGGAGATGCTTATCGCGGACACAACTTTGGTATACCCTTTCTAACCATTGTTAATGGGTATAAAAATCGCAATGCGCTTATTTAGCAATTTCTAAAAACTCATTGAGTTTTGGTTCTTGGAATTCCAGAATTCCCAAACATAGAATTTCTTTTGTCGAATATTTTTGATTTCAGTAAAAAAGAGAAGCTGACTTTGTCGAAGACACATTGAATGCAAATTCAATGAATTCCTTGCCGCGCCTTGACTCGACTTGAATTCTTGCTGTAAATACTGCCAGAAGGATCAACCGTAGCTGGGTGCGCTACGTGGGCAGGTTGCAGCGCAGCCTGTGGCAATTGTGGACTTGTGCAACTGCAACCGTTGCACATTTTTCATGCTGCATATTTATGTTATTTTAATATGTTTTTTCTTTATTATCTTTTCTTTTTTTTCTGCATTTGCATAAAAACTCGTTGGCCCCGTTGGCCGTTCGAGTTAGTTTGTTGCTGCAACCAAACCCCCTTTTTTAAGGCATCTCTCTTTCTCTCTCTCCTTCTCTCTATTTATCTTTCTCCAGAGCTCAGTTATTTTGCACGTGGGACGCACTTAAAGAATTTAAAGCATTTCGTTTTTGATTCAGTTATTTGGCCGAATGAAGCAATCACCACGTGTGGCAGCTATAAATAAATAGCCGAGTCTTTGGCATTTCTGCCAATAAATTGCACCAAATGAGCATTTAGCATTTTTAACGCCTCATAGCTTAAGCCCCTCGGCGATAAGGCGACACGCAATGGGCCCAAATCGAGACCTCAAACCAAACACCGGACTCAACGCTCGGTTCGAATTTCAGTCAGAGTCAAAGGCATGTGTTGCATGTGCGGCACGTGAGCTGTGAAACTTTTGACACGCCACATATCGCTGGCGCTGATCCCCCACCTCGCCCCCGACTAGCCTTTGGTTAGCTTCGGTCAACGCAGTCATCCAGCTGTGCAACCCAGTCTGAGGGCAGGGCTTAAAGGATATGCTGCTAGGCAGGAGCAGCAGCTCCTATCATCATTATCACGCACGCACATGGCAGTTGCCACTTCCCACTAGATACTCTGCCTCTGCCTCTGCCTCTGCCTCAGTCGCTGCCCCTGCCTCAGTCGCTGTCTCTGTCCTCTGTGTGTCATTAGGCGCTTTGCTCTCGACTGCGCTGTTTGTCACCTCGTTCAAGTGTCCAGCCTTTGCCTCTAATGAAGTCGACTGCTCGTGTGTATGTGTGTGTGTGCTGCCCTACCTGAGAAGTCATTACACTGCACTACACTGGCCTCCACTCCAGTTCGGCCCACGGTCATGTGCAATGTCCCACTCTCAAGCCCTGTTCAGCTGCAAATGAAGTTCGTTTCACGACGAACTGTACGAGAAACGAAGTCTAACCGCGACTTCGGCTAGTGGAACTTGTTTCCATTCACCTTGTTTCATTTGCAGCTGTGTTTCATTACCATTCGTTTCGCCTAGCACGTGTGTTGCCAGTCGCTGCTTCGCTTCATGTTTAGCAACATTTTAGACTTGCAACAGGTTTGCGCTTCACAGCGACATCAACAACAGCTGACTGCAGAGCCTAGTGCAAAGGCCAAAGGGTTCATATGCACCATTAGATAACGGAAACGAAAACTGTTAAATGTTTCATAATATAAATGAATATGGGTATAAATTATAGGCTAGATTTCTATGCAAAAGGACCTCGTTTCGCTAGATAGAACGCTTCTAGAGAAAAACGAAAAGGCATGTAGAGAAAATAATAAGTGTAAATAGGAATAAGTGTAATCAGTTAAGACAATTCAAGCTGTTTTTGATATATAGTTTATGCTAATTCTTAAACACAGAGTCTAGGATGAGAAAAACAATATTAAAATGTAATCCAAATCAGCTTTAGACTACTTAAGAATAAATTAAGAGACCTAAGCTTACAAAAGCGCCATAAACACAGGATAATTGATACAAGGTAAATAATATTGAAATCAGCAGAAAAAATTTGTTCATGTAAAAACGACCACAAGCTAGTTGTGGGGCTTTGACATGCATCAACTTTCAGCAGAAACCGAAAACAATTTCAAAGAAATTCAAATTAAATATTGCTTTAAAAATGTAAATAAGAATGATGAATAATATTATTCGCCTATTTTTATTAATGAACTCTTTAATTTATGCATAACAAGCGGCAATTTGATGTTGAACACACAAAGTGCTAACTGTTCCGACTCTCGTACCACACGCACTGTTTAAACAATCTCTGCCGCTTCTTTCTTCAACCAAACGAGAACAATAAGACGGGTCAAAAATCTTAACTCGGTCTAACAAGTTGTAAGAAGTTTAAATACCAATCGGTTGACTACTTTACAGGGTTCTAACCTCGGGTGTGCTTTTGTTAACTTCATGCACAAGTTCTCTTCTCCAATTTTTTTCTTATTTTTTTGATTACTTCATTAAGAGGGCAACGGCAAATGCTGATAATAATAATAATTATGGCTCTCCATAACTTGAATTTTTTATGCCATCTCATTCAAATGCCACCCACGGCAGATCTATGGGTACATACTCATACTCTTATTGTTTGTTATATTGCCAAAGCCAAACAACTCACGATATTCTAATTAAAACACATACGCAGACCGTGGCAACAACAACAAGAACAACAACATTGTCATCATCATCATCATCATCATCATCATCGTCGTCATCATTGTCATCATCGGCTTTGGCTTTGGCTCCCTTTTTGCGGTGTGTGAACTTCAATTCGATGAATTTACATCGAAACGTGATGCAGCACTTTTTGGCCAGAGTGTGGCAAGTCATGTGGACAAAGCTAATGTCTATGGATTTAGATGTGGATGTGCATTTGTATGTGAGCGTGTAGATGTGTGTGTTGGTATATCTC
Source organism: Drosophila virilis (assembly GCF_030788295.1). Lineage (NCBI taxonomy): Eukaryota > Metazoa > Arthropoda > Insecta > Diptera > Drosophilidae > Drosophila > Drosophila virilis. The sequence goes on along the minus strand of NC_091546.1, from coordinate 15,717,220 downwards.
TATAGTCAGTCAATGGATCGGATTGCGGCTACGAGCTCGTGTGCCATGTCTCGATGACATATTCCATTAAAGACAAGCAGACATGTCCCAGAAAACTTTGCTGCGACAAGAGGTTACCCTGTAAACAGAGTGCAATTTATAAGCAATGAAAATAAACTGAAAACCTTAAAATATAAAGGTAAAACATGAGTTTTTAGAGCTTGCTTGCCAGACAGATGATGCTTAAAAGAGAGCTGCCCTGTCTAAGCTAGAAAGCACTTCTGGACCTTAAATCCGAAAGAGTGATCCGAGAAGGCTTGAGGAGAAAATGCTACTACCTTAAAAGTTACAGCTGAAAAATATGCCAATATCTGTGTCTCAGGACTCACTTTACTCCAATATACCCTGCTCCACCAATTTCTATGAGACAGGGTATGAAAAAGGCACCGTGTGGCCCACATCTGGGCGCATGCATTGCATGCACACCTCATTTCTAGGCTACCTGACGAGACAGCTCATTGGAAATATATATGGGTTTGGCAGGCCCGAAATAAGAGCGGGTCGCTCGGTTGCGCATGCTCAGAGAAAGAGTCTGACATAGACAGTCTGACAGACCCATAACATACCACACACACATGTGCGGTTCTCTGTATGTATGTGTGTGTGTGTGTGTGTGTGCGCGGATGGAAACATACCCAAAAATTCGTCTAATAAATTGACATTTATAAATAGTTCAGAGCTATAGAGAAAGAATTCAGTTCATGCATGCCGAGTGCGTGCTCGGGGCACATGTGTCCGCATATTGCAAGGGTCTGTCTGTGCATGTTACCTATGTATATGCAGTTGGTTCTATAGGCCTAGAGCCCAAAACTATGCGCATATGCTCCAATAACCACCGTATAACTCAAGGGCAATGAGCTGCATAATTGCGCTGAGTAATTCTCACTTAAGTTTCGGGCGATTTCTAATTTAATTGCTTAGGGTAAAATATGTTCGAAATTTCGAAAAAGAATTCGTTGGTTTTCAAGTAGAAATAAATCCATAAAACGCGCTAAAGAAAGTTCAACTAATGGGCGTACTTATTGCTTACTTAGCGATTAGACACATAGACAGAGCGCAGAGCTGCTTTCTATTAATTAGAAAATGAGAAAGATGGTCAACAAACAAACTTATTAAAACATATTATTTATAATAAAAATGCAGCTTGTTTTAATTTTAATTTTAATTATTATTATTGTTATTTATTACCATTGCTATTGTTATTAATTTTATTATTATATTAAATTGTATGATCATTATGAATATAATTGATATTGCTATAATATTATTACTATTATACATTATCATTATTATTATTTCCCTATGTCTACTCTTTATGCAGAAATTTCTTTACTTTTATCGGGAACCCCCAATTAGATTAAAAAGATCTCGTTTCAATAACAAGTCTACATTATAACTTGTCCAGGCCCGTCAATTAGTGTAGTCATTTTGAAGGTCTTCGCCGCATGTGACAGTCTGACATTTGATAGCGATAAGGTGCAGAACTTTCACGGCTATTTTGAAATGGAAATGGAATTGGGAATGAGGCCACATATTGCAGAGTACTAAGGGGCATGCCAGTGCAGGCATATATTTTATTTCAATTTATTTGAATGTCAGCGGGCATAAATTACGTTGGCATAAATAAATGGCATGATATCAAGACAAAACAATCTATATAGAGCGTAAAAAGCTGTACTACAACAAAAGACGGCACGGCAAAACGGAAAAAGGAAGTTAACAAAATAAGCCAGATAGACCGATTGAGCGATTGAGATACCGACACAGAGACACAGAAACAGACACCACAACACAACAGCCACTGACAAAACCTAAGCCCAATAAAAGAAAAGATAAATGTCAGAAGAGAAAAAAAAACACAGGTAAAAATCAACGGCTAACAAAACTGCGACGAAACTCAATACTCAAACGCAGCCAGAGAGATGAAGAAATATATTTATATGTGCGCCGGCTACCGGGGACCCGCGGCGGTATAGTAATAATTTTTGTTCTTGGGTCTTTTCTTTTTTGGCAAAGTGCGCCGGCGATGAGTGCCATGGATCGCATCGTATCGGATCGCATTTCACCTTCTTCTCTTTCAGGTGTCACCGATAGGCATCGCTTAATGCACAGGCCAACAGACCTGGCTCAGGGCCAGGTCAATGTGAGAATACGGAGGCAACATATTTTACAGCTCCACACACACACGCGCGTACGCTTCCCTGTCGACCTCTGGCGTCCTGCGTCCGGTCAGCTCTTAGTTGTTTTTCGGCATCTTCCAGAAAATAAAAACAAAAAAAAAAAGCAGCAGTGTGGTCCGAAAATTCTCATTAAGCGAAATATTCACATAATCCCGCATTTATTTGATATGCGCTGCATGATAAAGACCAAAGGACCTGAAGGAAAAACAGCGTGTGTGTGTGTGTGTGTGTCTATAGGTATGCTGTCTCATTACAGGTACCAAGATGTTAGGCTCTAGATTTGGCAAACAGGGCAGAGCAGCAAGATATTTGAGAGGAGATTGAACTCGTTTTGAAAAGTCCTCTTTTAACTTGGCTCAAAAAAAGGTTAATTAGCACTTGAATATTGACATATTGATGTCAGGTATTTTACAAAAATTATAATTAGGCAGCCTTTTGAGTGCACCAAATGCAGACAACAATTTTATACCAGAGAATATACGACTTGTTAAAATTTGTTTAATATTTCCTTATATATTTCCCATATAAGGAGTTGCCGCTTCAACTCTTCAAATATCTGTGAAATTAGCCAAATCATAGCAAAAATCGAGTCGAGGTGCATGCAACAAACTCCCTTAGGCGAAACTTCAAAGTGTGCAACATGCCAAAGCCGCAGTCAAACGTGCTGCGGTTTCTATTTTCCACAATTTTTCGTCAAGTTGAGCTGAGAAATGAAGTGGAGAAGAGCGACTGACACCTTTAAGGTACACATGCACAGTTATTATTTGACTGGCAAAGGTTAAAAAGCGCTGCGCCTGAATGTTTGGGGAAAACAAACGAAGCTTTTCCGAGGTCCCTATAACTATTCAAAGTTTTGTTTCTGCTCAATTCCAGCTATACTTTACTATTCTCACACGGGGGTAATGTCTGCAAGAGTATTAAATCTTCGGCGTGCCAAAGATATTCTTACTTTCTCGTTTTATATTTTTGTCAAAATAACAAGGTTTGAATGAATGAATTTATATAGGAATTATAAATATGTGCTCTGCTCTGAATCTGAACAAGCCTTTGTCCTACTTATAGATTTCTCATCCTGCGGATCCTTAAATTTAAATGCTGGTACCAGAGATTTTGCCTTACCTCTTTGCTTAAGCCCCTGCTCGGGCGTATGCTGAATTGCGGGTTATGTCTATATACTTTTAATACATTCTTTCAATTAAAAAAAAAATTTTATATAAACATTCTTTGACTCTAAATACTTTAATTTAAATTAACTACGTTACTCGAATCAATGTCTTGTGCTTCATTTAATTCTCTCAATCCGTCCCTGCTCGGGCGCCAGCTATTTACACGCTGTCATTGAATGTGATTGTGCAAATTGGCATAATGTTACACAAAGCTTTTAGTTATAATCTTGCAGCTTAAGATTGTTTCTACATCAATCTATATTACGCATATTAGCCGGAATATACCAAACACTAAACACTTCCGCCCTCAACTAAACACATAATGATTCAACGCACATTGGAACGCAATTTATGTGGGGTTTCCAGCTTGTGTTTAGCCTGTAGCATATATATATATATGTATATCTACACAAGATGATTGATGACATACAAAGTAGTTAGCATGAGATCTGCCTAAGACCCCGTGTCGCCCATACTTAAACACAAACATGTGCCGCGGATTGGGTTTGTTGTGCTTGGGAACCCGCTGCAACTGAGCCTGGTCAAGCGGTCGCAGCTGTAATCCGTTCAACTGTCACACAGCTCGTGTCGCTGCAACTGCTACTGCTACTGCTGCGGCTACTGCTGCAGTAATCGCCAATGACAATGACATTGCATATACCGCAAGACGTGAGCATTGCCTATGGATGGGGCACTCGAGTGGGCATCGAATTGCGTCTGAGAATCATAATTAAAATATACCATGCGACTGCAGCCTGCGTTTTTATGGATATTTTCTTGAAAAACAATTGCCATAAAAATAAAAACTGCCTTCCCTTTTCTCGCTGGTTTCCATGATTTGGCATTGAAGAGCTAAAGATTTGCCCGGCCTGGCGGAGGGGCGACGGCGGCTTTGTTAAGCGGCTTACAAAAATCTTGCGTGTTTCGCAGTTGCCTGTGTTTAACGAAAAGATTAACAACAGGCAATCGGAGAATCTGATTTGTCACAGGGGTAGCTCAGGGTTGGCCAAAAGCTTAATTACGAGTCACATGCACGTTGACTTGGCCCTGAAGAGTGGGAAGCAAGCCCTCATGTTGCAGGTTTGGTATTAATTTTGTGATTTTTCGGTTATTTGATGCCAATTAACTGTGAGAAACTTTCGGTGCACCTTGTACAAGATAAAACCCAATCAGAATCAAGAGACTTAAGATGTCTTAACTGTTTAAATTGTTAGAATATAGATCGGACAAATATATATCTTTAAATCTTGTTCCGACTGACTGACTGATGGGAGATCTGCGCACACTCCAAACCGTAAGAGCTGGGATGAAACTTTCACGCTTAAACGGGGCTTAGCCAAATTTCAAACACAGCCGGACATGTGCTTACAAGTTATATGTAAGATTTTAGGCACTGAAGCAATGGAGTAATCTATGACTATGATCTATGACTAAATATATAGACCCGGCCTTTATTTGGGGGAACAGCCCAACCTTAGCCATCCAAGCTGATAAGATATTTGTGTGTTGATACTAAATTTAATTCGTTAACTAACTCTTTATTAAATTGTAGCCGCGTGATCTCACAGTCTATTTTCTGACTACCAAATGATATAAACTTCAATAATTACGTATTAATTTTGCTTGAACTGCCAATTTTGCTTACTCGGCGCTAATTAACTAATGAAAATTGAGTTTCAGTTTTGTGTGTGGGCGTCTGTCTGACTTTGGTTTTGTTATCATTTTCCAGTTGCATTGTTGCAAGTCTCTCGTGGCAGAGTCAGACAAAAGGCGCAGTTACAGCAGGCCATCAATCAGAGTGCTAGTCGAAGCGGTGCAGGGCGGTGCAGGGCGGTGCTGGGAGGGGAAGCAGAGCGACAGATCTGGCAACCTTTGAATGTGATTTACATGAACGCGCGTGTCTTTTGTTTAATTGTTGCTACCCACACACACACACACACATACACGCACAGCACACACACGCACACACAATGTATTGGTTTTCTTTGCTGCAGTGTCTAGATAATTGATTAATGCACACACACACACACAACACGCTTACAGCCTTTGGTTTTAATTATGCGTTACCAGCCATCAGCGGACCAATAAATCATAATCCATCAAAGATTTGCGGTACATGTGGCGGCTGCCACCGTTCGCAACGTCTATGTCCCCTCCCGCGCTCCCCTTCGACCGTCTGGCATTCGATTAATGCGCAATGTTTAATTGGAGTAGCTTAGCTCAAACTATGAATTGGCAGCTTCTCAAGTCGAATGAAAAAAAAAAAAAGAGAAAAAGCACGGAACAAGCGGAAATGAATACTTGGCCAACTACTTGATGTCAGAAACAATAAGAAAGCCGACGAGCTGCTGAAAAGGTTTTCACAATTAACCGCTTCAAAGGATGCGAACGGGCAGTCGGCAAGTCGGCTCGCGCTGTCAGAATACCCCCATTCAGAAGCGAAGCTGCTCAAGTTTTTACCCCACTGACACACACACACACACACACACACACACACAAGCATACATACTCACACGTATGGGCAAAGTCAAAAACGCACCGGAAAGGGCTGTTGGGGGGCGTGGCTGTCGACCTCCCGCTGCCTAACAGAGCCGCCCCTTCAGTGCGTCGGTTGATTACAATCACTTGAAATTTGTGCGGCAGTTGGTTCTGCAATTGCAGCTTAACCCTTAGGCAGGGCAGGCAACTAATTAAGGTAGCTAGAAGTGGGGCAAATAAAAATATATATTATTTTACAGATATATTAATAAATATTAAACCGCAAATTACCCAGAATTTAAGCTCATTTTGCTAATAATTTTAAATAAAAAATTAGTTAAATTTCTCTGTTTTTTGGGTGGTAATTTTTAAGAATATTTAAATCTTCTGCACCAACCTTCAATCGAAATTGTGGACAAAAGTCAACTTCTAGAATATGCCTTGGTTATTCATTATAGGTATTCATTTTCCAGTAATATAAGTAACCCATCGCAAAAATTAATCAGCACGGATGTCAGCTTAATAATTGCCTCCTAGCCTTTGTGCCATCTTTTCTGAATAGTATTATAAGTCATAGAACTGAATAATCAATATTCCTGGTACGCTCTTTCATGGGATGTTTTTGTCAACAGCTGATCGTTTAAGGGTTAAGCTATTTACAATTTGTAGGGTAACATTTGCGTACACAGCGGTTCGAAACTGTGTTTACAATATTTCTATTGCCGGCTGTTGCTTTACGACTACAGCGAAAAGGCTGAACCGTTAATTTGATTCGATTTTGAAAATGGCAACAGCAAACAACAACAAGACGAGATAGAGAGAGAGAGAGAGGGAGAGAGAAACAACAATGGATGAAGACATGCAACATGAAAATGCAAAATGTGATTGAACTTTTGTTGGTTATGTCGAATTTATCGAATGTGAAAGAAGTCGTTTAAAATGTGGAATGAGTGCGAGCGGGAGAGGGGTAGAGCAAGGGGTGGGCATAAACAGTGCTCATTTGAGCTCGAAGACGAGTTTGAAACTAGAGGGAATGAGAGAGAGAGAGAGAGAAGGGGAGGCAGACAGAGCATGGGCTGCGCTCATTTGTAAGTCTCTGTCCTGTTTGCTAAGTAAGGGCATTTGTCTTATTTAGACAGCGGCGAGTTGGAAAAAAGTTAACGCCACATCAGCATCAGCATCAGCATCAGCATCTACATCAGCATCAACGTCAGCGCTGCAAATCGCATTAAGGACTCTTAATGAAAGTTGCTGCATCCTGAAGCATGTGGCAAACACTGTGGCAGGCTCATGTGTGTGTGTGTGTGTGTGTGTGCTCTTTGTATTTGTATTTGTAGACATCGTTGTGCGATGATTGATTTCACGCCAAAACGATTTCAATCAGCATTTCCGTTCCAAGTTGTATTATATTATTTTTTGTCCCTTGTCTTCTTATTGCATTACGCGCCCCTGCACTTGGGTACATGCGGGGTGCAGCTGCTGCCAGCGGGGGGGAGCTGTGGGTTGAGTTTTCATCAGCGTCTTGGGAGTATGCGTCAATCTGTTCCATTTCCGCAAAACTGGGTCATGGCTGGGGCCGTGTCCATTAATTGTTTATTTCATTTCATATTTGCCACTTGATTTGCTCTCGACATGCGGGTGACACAGCGCTTTTGGGCTACCGTGCCCCTACCCTTTAGTGCCTCTCCCCCTCCCCACCCTGTTCAGCCCCTCGTGTCTAGACGGACATCGTGTGCATGCAACAACCTGTCATGTGGCACATATCCTTGCGCCAGACAACGATAAATTTATTACCTATTTAGCTTTAATAGCCTGGCTTGTTTTTATGATGATGCCGTTTACATTCCACATAAGTGTAAATGTGTGTGTGTGTGTGTGCCTGTGTGTGTTTGTCTATGTGTGTGTTTGGTTTTGGGGGCGACAGTTTAATTTGTGATTAATTGACGTTAAAAGGGTTTAACAGCCTCCAGCCCCAACAACTGATTCCAAAGTGACATCCACTTGATTCACCGCCCATCACTTTCACTCACTTTCGCCAAAAAGGGGGCGTGGCCTGGAACTCAATTTGCGTTAATAGAACGGAAATTGCTTCATGAATGCGGATGTTGAATATAAAATTTATTTGAGGCATTTAATCAACATGATAAAAAAAAAACACAAAGAAAAAGCATCAAAAACCAAAGTAAATGTGATTTTCATTTCTTAAACGAGCACAGCTAAAAATATTTTGATAAATTTTTTGAATAGCCTTAAAGGATTGACTTTGCATGAACAAGCTTTTTAAAACGTATTCCTGATCTCTACTTAAAAACAAAAAAGAAAACCTCTTTTTAATGGAAATATTTAGAAGCGCAAAGATCTATTTTTAACTTTTTCCCAGTAAGGCAGTATTCGAAAAGAAAATGTTCTTGAACTTATTATTGATTTGAATTTCCAGTTAAATTTACACTTCAAATGTGTTGTCTGCTTTGACAGACATGTTTGCCATTTGAATACCCTTTCAGGGCGCAATTAAAGTTGTTCAGTTTGTTAATGAAGACAATTAGCATTCGAAAACAATTCCAGTTAACACTCAAGTTTGCCGCAGGCTATTCATTTCCGTCATTACCACAATTTACCTGCCTACCTGACATGCGGCACCGACAAAACTTGACTGGAAAACTTCCGTTTTAGCCAGCTTTAAAGGCCACAAGGAGAACACGATGAAGAAGAAGCAGAAGAAGACGAGCCAAGGAACAACTGCAAATGACATTAATAGTCGGAATACGTGCGACGTGCGGCTTTCAAACTCTGAGAAAACAAAGAAAAGTAAAAAAAATCTCCCACGCCTCTTCGAGACGAGGCACAACAACCAAAAGTCGAGTGGTTGTGCGTTCGTGTGTGTGTGTGTGTGTGTGTGTGTGGTTAAAGTGGTGTTCCGTATTCCACACTGACCGCTTGATTAACATTTCCTAAACATTTCTCCAAGCCCATATTAATATGCTCGCCCGTCTGTGGCCAATATGTCAACAAATTCCTAAGCGGAACACGTACTCGAAACACTCGAAATTCGTGGAATTCGTGCCTGTGGCCAAAAGGACACGACTGCCAGCTTGGACCTGGATATGTTGGACAGTGCCAAGTTTTTAATGCGTTTGTTTTCCAACTTGAAGAGTTAATGCGACTGCGTTCTGTCAAATGTATTCCCCAAATCCCCGAGGGCACAGAACCCCCACAGAACCCCCTAAATATGAAATCACTTTCACAAAGTGCTGAGCGCCAGACAACGCACCCGCTGCCGCCCACCTCACCTGCATTCAACGCTTATCCCTGAAGTACTATTTGCATAGAGTATGTGCGCATCCATGGGTGGAGTGTGTGGAGGGGGCTGTATGTGCAGGGCAATGGCAAGTTTATCTAGTCGACAACACGAGTAACCAATTTTCAGCAAATTTAATGCACAAAGGACATGCACAGATTTCCCAGACAGTCGACAGGCTTTGTCTTTAATGTGTTTTATAATTGAATTCAATGCAAAAATTCATGTCCCTTGATTACACTGTGCAACAAAATAAAGCAGCTCACATCTTGTGATTCTTAAGTAAATACTTCGATAAGTGCTGAGAACTATGGAAATATTTCAATTTGATATTTAATATATTACCTAATTTCCTCTACTTTGTTGCACAGTGTTAAGAGCAGCAACAGACACATCAGCATTTCAGATGTGAGTTCATTTTCGTCATCTCTCGCCCTCATCAGTTTTCACCAGTTTTCAAGAGAACTGTTGCTGCTGTTGTTGTTGCTGTTGATGCTGTTGTTGGGCCTCTTGTCTGGCTGCCATAGAGCTGCATCCTTTGTGGCGCCGAATCGGTATCTGAATGAATTTGGCTTTGGCGCTGGCTTTGGCATTCGCATTCATATTCGCATCTACTCATGTGCACATATCAGTTGTCTGGCAGCTGTCTGCGGCCTTGAATAGTCCCAAAGTCAAAGCCACAATTTAATCGCTCTTTTGAGGCCAGCAACAGCAACAGGCGCAACAACAACAACAACAAGTACAACAATAACAATGTCTACAAATATGAAATTATTTCATTTCGCATTAAAAACCTTGATCTATATAAATAAAAAAAAAAACTTGAATTAAATTACAATTAAATACAACCACATTTTTTGTTAAACTGAATTAGATCAAAATTTCACTTTATAATTATTAATTTCTTTAGTAAATGTTACAATTTAAATATTAATTTTCAGTTACTTAAAATGATTATTTTTCTTAATTTCATGATTACTTTTAGAAAGATAATATATATTAAAAATATATTGCGACTTCTGGGAGCATACCGAGTAACGATTCGAAAAGTTAAATGTATAAAAAATTTGAGAGTTCAAAATAATATATGCAGGAATGACTTCAGCACAATCCCTATCACAAGGTAAGTTACATAAAATATATAATATAAATATAAATATATATAAAAAAAGGAAATTGGCAAACCAAACAGCTTATTGGACATATTGGAAAAAGTTATGTTATATTGTTTAACTAACCTTCGACAATTTATTAAAAAGTAAAGCTCGAAGAAAGCAACATCAATTTTGTATCTGAGGAAGTCCAAATCAAGCGAGTATACGCTTATGATACCCTAAAAATCTATCAACATAAAACTTTCATTAGCACATGAAACGAAATCTCGTTAAATTTGCTGTGTTGAGGCCTTTAAAAACTTTGGTAATCACTTGACGAAACTAATGAAATTAGTTTGCAGTGTTGCAAAACTCTGCTAATATGTTATAGATAACTTTTTGCATATAGCATACAATTCATATGCCATCAGCTATGGTGAACAGCTCATTGAGCCCGGCCAAAAGCCAGTTAATGTTTCTAAAAATTATGTGGTTGCAACCCTGGACAATATTGTGGTCGAACGAACTTCGAAAGGCCGCCAAGTGGCATGGCTAATGCCGTGTCATGGGGTTTTTGTGACGGGCGCAAGAGCGTAACGTTTGAACTCGACGTCGGCGTCAGCGTCGACTACAGCCGCTGCCTGGGTTAATAGAGCGATTTTCGGTGTCGGCTGCCCCTTAGGGGCACTTCACTTGGGGGCACGCGCACGCTCTGGCACTTCCTTGCGCCTGCCTGGCCACAGAAGTGGAACAAATGGGCGCAGGACGTGCACAAGGAGGAGAAGGCTGAGTGGATATACGAGACTCAGCTGCCTGCTTTGCATTGAAGGCGACTTTGAATCGCTCGAAAACGCGTCTCCTCGTCGCGTCGTCGGCGGCATTTTCAATTTCATGGTTAATTGTTTTGCACGCAGCATTTGGTGCTCGAGTCCACGTCCACACAGATCGAAAGATGGAAAACGAAGAGCGAGGAGCTGGTGCGGCCAATGTGCGCCTTCAATGCCACATTAAGTCTCATAATTAGCACAACAAATGATTGGAATCCAGCACTGGCAGCATATGCAAATTGTCTCGTTGCAAATAAGCAACATATGGATACGGGATCGCATGAAGCACTGGCAAGTGGCATTCCTTGCTCTCTGACAACTGCCAGTTGTTGCAGCCCGCAGTCAGCTCACAGCTGCAACTTCTACTTTTATCTGTGACATTTACTAATGACAAATTTATTCACGCTGTCACTTAGTCGCCCAGTGCCCTGTCACGTAATGCCGCCGCCTCGGGTTTTTCCTTTTCCCGCAGCAATTGTTTCTGCCCTGTTCAAGCTGCAACATGTCCTGGACCTGCGGCAACAGCCAGCCAAGTGTCACGGATCTTTGCTTGTTGTGAAGTCAAGATTTGTTTACCGCACTTCTAATTAGAACTTTTCCTTGCCATTTCAATTGCAATGCCGTGTTCGATTCCGATTTCAATTCCATTGAAATGCTGCCCTTTGATCTATTCGTGGCATAGATGATTGATTGATTTTCCCATACACTTCATACACAAGAGTCTCTTGAACTAATTAATCAACTAGAAGTACATAAATAAATGACATTTATGGCATCAGTTGTAAAACTCAAAGTCCAAAGGCAACTATATAATGAGTGTCTTACAGTAAACAATATTGGGTTAACAGATACCCTGTAAATTATATAATATTTACAGCCTATCTGAGACAACAAAAAGTCTTGGGATACGAACGTGTGTCTATGCTGTACTTTTTCAAATAATGTCAAGCGTTTTAAATTTATTTGTACAATTTTTCATAATTTCAATCAGCACACCCCTCAACTTCCCAATATATTACTGGGTATATATGCAACACATACTTATGCATATTGCTCTGACAATTTTGGTGGTCGTGTTTATCAGTTCTGAAAAATCATCAGCCCGATGATCATTAAACTTTACACACACAACTGCAGATTGCCCCGCTTTAAAAGTTTTGTCCGGAGGATCGGTTAACGAAAGCGAAACGAGATCTTGATGGGCAGCCACAGGCGCTGGAGACAGCGCAATTTGGGCACCGTTTGGGTATCTTTTAATGCCTGCCAGACACGCACATTCAAGAGTTTTTGCCAATGAATCGAATACGAATACGAATAATGAATGCATAACGCAATTAATTTGTAAAATTTCAACAATGCAAAGCGAACAAATTATTGCCGCTTGAATGGATCGGATCGGGCCTGGCCGTGAATTGCGAGTATTACTTGTATTTGGTTGGGCACGCCCCGGGCTAATCACAAAAAAATATATAAATTTTGCTCAAAAGGGTTGCACAATAAAGCCAATAACACTGCCTGCAAGTGCTTCCGCGCAATTTCATTCCACAGCCAATGGAAAGGGCTGTATTTCAATAAACAATGCCACATCAAGGCAAGAAGCTGGCGCCGAGCGGCTTTTAGGTATTCCTACCCTTCCCCCTGCACTTGGCTTTTGTCAGCGGGCCTTTGATTTGTCTAGCAGCCTACATAATTGGCCAGCGTACGGGCAAAATCGACGGCACGGCGACGCTTCGAGTGCCACGGAGCGATCCCTAGGGAGAACTTGGGTGCTTTTCCAATGATGAACTCAATTTGAATTGTCTTTAAAAATGTTTGCCCACGCTTTATGCTAATGAATCGCTAAAATCCAGAAGACCATTCACAACAACAATACCAAACTCTAGTTGTCTTTTGCAAAATAGTATAGAAGAACTGCATCGGAGCTGAGCTAAAGAAGCTTAAAGATTAATATATGTAGAAAAATAAAAAAAGGTTTTTTTTTTTATGTTAATGTTTCCTCAGGAGACCCTTTAAAACAATTCTAAGTTATTTTATGTTCTTTGTGTTTGCACAACAACATTATTTTGTGTACAAATTTTTATATTTTTAATAGGGAATTGATCTGTTGACCAAAACTTTTTCATTCATCAAAGTTAGCTATTATCCATTGATTTATGCTTTCCCTATTAAATCTTACTTTCATTATTCGATTTTTATTATGTATCCTTTATTGATTGTCGATTTACCTTCATAATATTATTTTTAAACAATTTTTTCTACCCTAAATCTACTGAGTTAGTTTCTTAACATTCATTCCTTAACCTTAACCATATTTCTGAACCACATACAAATATTTTCATTGGGCTGCTATTTTCTATACAAAATGTGAAATCATGTAAAACCAATTTATTCCAGCGCTATAAAAATCCTTTGAAATATTGTATAGCCAGTTTGAATAATGCACATGCGTTTGCCATTAATATCTTATTAATTATGCATGGACTCAATTTCAAAGTCTTCAGAGTCCGCCCTTGGCCTAGGCCCTTAACTGCTGAAGCACCGCAAACATCTTGTCATAGGAATATATAACAATTTCCGTTTTTTAATCAAGCAAAAGAGAAAAGCACCTTCGTTTTCATCTTGATCAACATAAGGAGCAGATTGCTAACGTACCTCGTGCCATTAGTAGGCGCAAATATTTGCATAATGTCTAAGATTCTTTCCCATTAAAAGCAGCCGCTTAAAAGGCTGCTTGCTGGACAGGTGTCTGCCGTTGAGCTAGCTGTTCGCTTAAGCCAGAAAATACTAAAGTGAAATGTGCTTTTCTAACGGCTAACATTTGCGTTCTAAGGCTTAGAAGTATAGAGAAAAACACTGTCCATGCTAATCAGGGTAATTTGAGTCCAAAATGTGTGACAGTTGTTGGGCTAATCTCCGCACAAATGTCATGAATTGTTGTGTGTCCGTGCGGGCACGAGGTGTCAGCAAGCCAAATGTAATAATTTTAATGATTTTTCATAAATGCAAAGTCCACGCGTAGATCGAGGTAGGGGGATGTGGGTTGGGGGCTGGCACGCGTTATATATAAATGGTAAAAATGGAAAGGCATGCACTTAAGGGTAGCGTCTGCATCTGGGTTTGGGGTTGGCTTTTGGGCATGTCCCGCTGTTATGACATCGCCCTCATCCGGGCTGCACCCTTTTCGGCCTATTAAACATGGAGACTCTACACACCACTGAACGCATTGTTCTCCTGCCACTCAATGTTCCCATTGTCGTTGTTGTTGTTGTTGTTGTTGTTGTTATAATTGCGCATATTTTAAAACACAAATTAGCAACGCTGTAGCTGAAATTTCAATAGCGTTTTAAATGGCCGCAGGCCGACTCCATACGCATTCATACTCATATTCATATACAAGTATATTGGGAGTGTGCTAAGTTCTCTGACTTTTAACAGCAGCAAGAAACATGAGAGGGTTGCCTTGAACTTGCCCCCAGCACAGCTTGCCACAGTGCCACAAAGCGTCGTTGCACACATCCATCTATGCATCAGGCGTCAGCAGTCAGTCTGTGGCATTGGCTTTGGCATTTCATACATAAAACACACACGCACACACACACACACGCACAGCAAAGACCAGGGTGTCGAGTAGTTTGTCAAGCGAGTGGTTTAGTAACGGTTCGCTTTGGTTGCTCACTGCCATTTATAAATACCCTGTAGTATGTGCATAGGCAGAGCATTTTTATAGGCTAGTATCTCTACCAGCTTGCATCTGATTTGAGTCGTTTTATATTTTATAATTAAGGTTAGATCTTAAATTGGCATGTCGAAAGCCTCCTATAGGAAATGTATAGCAGGATAAGAACTTAACGAATGCAGATCACGTGCTTCTCCTTGACAAATGTGAGACGGAAATTTATATAGAACATGTTTCTTTATTTCAATTGCCGCAGATCCGTTACCATTTACTGATAGGTTTCAAACAAAGTGAACTCTTTTCAAAATATTTATTTTGTTTCAGAGTTATAATTGATCCGGAGCAAATAAATAGAAATTGTAGAAATAATGTTTATAGATAGATTCTTGATCAGGCTATAAAATCTTTCAGCTTCACTTTTAGGAAAATGTTATATAATGCTATTGATGATTCTCTTAGAGGCGTTGAATTAAAAAAAAATCGTTTACCTTGTCCTTCTGTCACATTTCTCTTCTCTCGAGATAAATCCAATCTCTCTCCCTATTTGTTCTGACAGAAATAAAGTTTATTTCATATTGCAGAGTAGCTCACAGCCAGCAAGATTCATGTAAAAGAGCTTTTTCTCTCTCTCTCTCTCTCTCTCTATCTTTTTAGCTTTCTATTCCAGCTATTACCACAAGTCAGAAGACAAAGGTCATTCGTCTTACACACTTACAGAGTATCTCAAAGTCTAGCAACATACAAGTAGCTGCTTTTTATATTTTTTTATACCTGAGCATAAATAGCAAACACTTTTCGGATTTGCAGCTTCAAACATGAAGCTGTAGCTGAAGCTGAAGCTATAGCTGAAGCTGCCTTGGCGCTACATTTATCACTGCCAATTCGGGGCAAACGTCGTCGTGACATTGCAGCCTCATCGGGCGGGGCCATGGGGACAGGATCCCGGGGCCAGGGCCTGGTCAGGTTGGAACAAAGCGCTCGAGTGTAAATGGAATTCTGGGAAATGAAATTGCACAGGGCAAAAAGCAAGTTAAAGAAAAAGCTAGAAAAAAAATAAACGAAATAAGAAATGTTGTTAGCTGAAATGCAGCCACATGATTGTTGGATTGTCGGATTGTTGGGTTCTTGTTTTTGAGTTATTGGTTTTGAATTGATGTGGTGCTGTAGTCGCCGCCAGAGCAGAGCTCAAAGCGCTTAGAGATTTCACTTAAGGCTTTAGACAAATGTTTTTGCATAGCTCTTGTGACACATGTGGCCATGTGACATGGCCAGAGCGTAGACGATGTTCACATTTGCATTGAAATACCCTCGAATTTAGGGGTATAACTGGTTACGGTATGAAGCTAGGTATGAGAACAAGTTACTAAAATATTCATTAGAAATAATTATATTATTTATGTGGCCTATATGCCTTCCGGTTACCTCCCCTACTTAACTTAAGTAAGGAGAGTTAACGGCGAATTAAGAAAAGTAACGAGCAAACGAGTGAGATATCAAATAGACAAATAGCGAGAGTAAAAAATCGCTTGTCAACGAATATCGTTATAAGGAAAAAACTATTCTTTTTCTTTATAATAAAAGCATTATAATAAGAGCATATCGTGCCATATTAAAACATGATTATACACCTTTTTTTTTTAATTACCCATCGAATCGTCTTCTTTTTTATCCCAATCAAGCTAAAGAGTATTTAAAATACGAGTTGCAATCATTTACAGTCACTGGCTCGTTAGATTTTTTCATTTACCAAATTTGTCATTGCCACATTTTGCAAACGTTGGACACATGTAACTACCTACAACAATGCAACAATTGCTGCACTTGTTACATGCTCCAAAGTTGTGAAATTGTAATTTAACAGCGACTGCTGTTAAGCCACATACGTAAAAAGGACCAATAGAGATTGCTTGACTGCAAGATACTCTGTGAGCAGCTCAACAGTATGATATATAGACGAGTTCTCATAGAAATCATAATAGCCAGCATCAAAAACGGGTAACGAGTATGCAAACGAGACAGCAACGAAAATGATTATGAGAATGAGGGCCAACTCAACTACTGATTTCAATATTTATTAATCAATCTTTATGAAGCTTTAATGATTATGTAAACGTATATCAGCGACATATCCTAACAAAATGGTTATACTTATATTCAAAAGCGTTTACCGACTGAAAACACAATTTGAGCAAAATCAGCTTGGCTACGTCGATCATTAACAACTATTTATAGATAAGGCTCAAAAAGCTGCCCACATCTGTCGCCAAGGGCCATAAAGCTCAACATTTGTAATCATGTAGATCTACGGCTATTTAAAGCTGCAGAATTTATGCTGTACAAGCCGAACAAAAGTCGAATTTAGCCCTCATAGTAGGGCCGCGTGTCGCCTAGCTTTGGCAAAAAAGTTTTGCCAACCACATTCAACACTCAACTTTGAACAATCCGCACACGAATACGAATCCGCATACCACATCGAATCCAAGTGTGTGCCCCGTGTGTGCACTTCAGCCGCTGATAACTTATCTTCTGGCTGGGGCGATGTCTGTTACAAATGTTGCAATATTTATGCCCTACACACACACACAAGGCCGGGCCACAGGAAGTTCGTATTATGATTTGCACATTATGCAAATTGCGCTATCGTAAATACTTTTTTCCTGCTCTCCTTGCCCCTGACACCCCTACACTCTATCAGCATTCAGTAGAAAAAGAACAATAGGCGCCGCCATGTGCACATGATAAATGTGATAAGCGATATTTGGCAACAATGCAAGCCACATAATTTATAAGGCACAACTCTGTAAATTTATTTGCTAATAAATGCGACTTGTTTAGCTTTTTGTCAAAGATAAAAAAAATTTAATACCAAAGAAATTTTAGATATACATTTTACTCAAAATAAAATGAAATAAGCTTAAGGAAAACGTGGACAGAATATGTGAAAGAGAGTATAAATAAAAAGCCTAAGAGAAAAATAAATGATTTTTTCTTAATTTTAAATAACATTTCCCGGTAAAGTTAGACTAAAAGAATTGCGGCATGGAATAGTATAAAGAGGAATTATGAATGGTGCAGCCTATGCAGATTTCTTAACATTTATTTATTTATTTTCTGAAGAACGTAATGATTTCATCGTAGTTGTCGTACTGAATGACGTAAAGTATGCATATTGAAAATGAAATTGATTTATGTACCAAATTGTGACAGCTAAATTATAAAAGCTGTGCTCAACATCTGAGATATGCAAATTGATGATGTAGACTGTCACAAATTGGCAACATTTGATTTGCCATTTTAAAGATACATGAGTATTGCGCCAAGTGCCAATATGCAAATAAGACAGAGAGACGGATCGAGAGAGAGGGAGAGGGAGACAGATTCGAGCGGCGCTCACAATTGTCACTTGAGTTGGTTGCACAGAATGCAAATGAATATGAATATGACCAGAACTAAATGATGAACAACTAAATATGCGCCGCACAGAGAGTAAGCAGCTTGATGATACCCTGTAAACAGAAGAGAATAGCAAAACGTATTTGAATATACATATATATGTGACTGGGATAGTCAGATCTGCATTTAGACCTTTAAAAATTGGGAAAAATAAATTAGAAAATCTGCGATTCTGGTTCGATGCTTTCGACTTTTGATGCTGTTTCGAAATATGCATACTCGTATAATACTTCTTTCGAATATCGCTTACACGCTTACAGGGTATGCCAGACGAAAGGCTGACTGCACTTTGGGGCATGAATTGTTTATACGAGTATCACAAATATGCCTTTGTCTCAGCGGGGCTAGCTTTAAGAACTGCATATAGCCCGGCTGCATGGGTGGAGGCTGCTCATAAAAATATGATTCATTGTAAACACTCGGACTTGGAGTGACTTCCGCTACGCTGCGCAGCGCATGAAATATTTATAAATCCATTCGAGAGGCAGTTGCATGCAATGCCAGAGTGTGGGAGCTGTAGCCACTTGCTGCTGGCTGCAAGGATGAGGTGAGGATGGCGTTGTTTGGCTGTGGGCGGTGGCAGGGGGCAGGCGGGCAGGCGGGCAATGGCGGGGTCGCTGCATGTGATCACTCATCATCGACAACTTCAAACGGGAATGGAACGTGTTGCCACTTTAACTGCCATTTAAATACACAATTTGCAGTGCCAAAGAAAGACATGAAAGGAGCAACCTGCTGGAGTTGGCCAGGCACGCGGAGAGAGTATGAGAGAGGGTGTCGCGGTGATGGGGAGGTGGGTTACAGCTGCCACTGTGACATTTATTGGCCGCATTATTTCAGCGCCAGAAGCAACGCCGTCAGTCAACACCCCGAGGGATCTGTCGTTGATGCTGCAACTGCATCTGCATTTGAATTTCGCCTTCCTTTTTTTTTTTCTTTAGTCTCTGGATTTTTGCATAAAACCTGAGCTGGGCCGTCAGGTTAGGGCCGACAACGCAACGGCAATTTATCAATGCTGCCGGCAGCCTACGAAACTCTGAAAGTTTCTCGGCTCGCCCGCCTCCATGCGGCTATAAAAGTTTTCAGATGGCGCCGCGGGCGGGCAGCTGCAGCAGAAACAAAACCAAAACCAAATCCAAGTCCCAAACCCACCTTTTTGGCCATGGAACACGATGCGGCGCTAACGAGGACAAGCGTTTATGTCAAAACCCAATACGTGATGCATTTAGTAAGCTAACTCCTACTCCCAGTCTCTCTCCCTCCCTAGCTCCCTCTCCTTCTCTCTGCGTCTGTCTCCCGCTCACTGCAGATATTTTAAATGCATTTTGCTGCACGCCAACGACAGGATTTACACGTTACGCCATTCTTGGTCTAATTGGATGGGCAAACGTTGAACTGTTCAAGGCAAACAGCAAGTCAAGTGCTTAAAAAATCGTTTTTGCACTTATCAAAGACTGTAAGTTAAACAGCAGAAACTAAAGAGTTGAATGGGTATGAACTAGCACAAATTGCATAAGCTGCTAAGTCCAAATAGGGTGTCTTAAAAAGGAAGTCTATTATTTGACATCATTAACTTATTATAAATGAATGCTCTTTCTCGCTCTACTCACATACGCTTAGGACACTCTGAAACCGTTTAATTATCAATTCCCATTTGCAAGTTATTCGTTAATATTTAACAAGCAAATTTTTTAAAGATTCCTCTTTTTGCTTAGTCCGTAAACGTTTCACAGTTTTTTACACTTCACTATTTATATGAAGATAATAATTTGTGTGACCACTCTGTCTCTCGCTCACACACATACTCTCTGTCTCTCTCCCTCTCTCATTTCTCTCTCTCTCTCTCTTTCACACACTGTATCTTTAATTCTTTCTTAAACGTTCCACGAGCTCCGCTTGGTGTTTTTCACCATATTCCTTTGTGTGGCATCCGTAAAAGAGGCTTCCGGAAAGAAAAATTGATGTAAGAAGTATCTGTTAATATTTGGTAAATCAATTTTATTTAATTAGGCTTTTAATGCGGACATTTTTATAATGCTTATAAAATAGCCTTAATGAATTTGATTGTGAAGCCTCTGTGGATCTTTTAACATTTCAATTTAATTCACATCATTTACCAGAATACTTTAGGTATCACAATCTATTAATTTATTTTTTTGCACTTGTCAACAATTCCATTCGTTGACAAAATTAATGATTGCCGTTGAAAAACTTTTACAAACTGTGCCTAAGATTTTTGCCAACTTTTGGATTACTTTGAGGGGCAAGCCAGCAGTTGTTCTTGTATACCGTATTTTGTTGCTGCAAATATACATCTATCATACAGGTCTTAAGTATTTTACACAATTTATTTACGTCACCAGGCACTTGCCTCTTGCCACTTGCCACACTTTGCATATCTCTGCATTAGTTCGGGACGCGTTTTTTTTTTTTGTGCTCATTACCTTTTTTTCATTTGTTTGGCTCTTGTTGTTGTCGCAGTTGGTGTCGATGTTGTTACCAAGTTTTTTTTTCGTTTTTTGCTCATTTTTCCTGTGGTTTTTATTTGTTTAGGACGAGGTGTGTCGACAAGCGGGCTGGGTTCGTTGGATGGGCGACTGCTTGCTGCCAATTTGACACTCTTAAGGATTTTGCGAGTTTGACATGCGTAACGCCATTAAATTTATCAATTGCTCAACGCACCCTTCGCTGTCAACGTTTTTTTGTTGTTGCTGTTTTATATATATATATTTTTTTATTTGTCGTTAAAAAATTTACAAGTTTTTTCAATCAACGCTCGACGCGTGGCTCCTGCGGTTGATTTTGATTATTTACCGGAGAAACTTTTGGTTTATCCCAGACCCAATATAGTGGCAATTTATCATTAAATGGTGAAATGTTTTGCAAAGTGCAAGTTGAGCTATATTTGAGGGGGTTTCCTGGCTGTCTCAGAACAGACTCTCGACAAGTGGTTCGATAAGTGTTGACAAGGCAATCGCATTTTCGCTGAGCATATAATTAATTAAGTTATTTTTTAGACATAAAATCTGTAAATTCAAGAATTTCGACTACATTATATGCTACTAGTAAGAGTTTTATTGATTAAAAGCTAGAATAATGAAAATTATCTACATAATTTCAAAAAAACAAATCGACACAAAATGAAACACGGTTCTTATTTCGGCAAATAATTTCTAAGAGTTTCTAGAAAAGATTTTGGAAATTCGACCCGCAACAGTGGTAAATTACCTCACCGTCCGATCGGAAGTGATATTATAAGCTGGTATTTGTTAATGATCAGGGACAAAAGGAAATTCTAGCAGGTGCAGACTAATCCAGTCCTTTTATGTTTATAATACACAATTGCACATTCTTGTTAAGAATTAATTTTCCGCCTCAATTTTTGCAATAGTTGACCTTAGATGTAAGCAATTATTTAGTGAGCTTGGGAAAAGGTAAAGATTTTTTATGTGGCATGCTGAAGCATATTCTTGGCCAAGAGCAAGAGCAACAAATAATTTGTAATATTATTTACAATTTCTGTACATTTTAGATTTATGGGGTCCCGCATAACTTGTATTTGCATTTTCTTCATATGATTTTATGCCCTGATTTATGGATACAATAAAAATCGATGGTTCTTTTTCATAAATCGAAGCACTCGTTAGGTTTATGGGTTGTGTCACAGGTGCGCTTAAGATTGGGAAGCGTTAAGATTGAAGGAGAGCGCATGTGGGGTCGCGATGGGGCAGAGAACTTTGAGAGTTGAGTTGCTTTATGGCTGCTTCTAGCCACTAAGTGGCAAACTAACGGCACAGCCATATGACAAGAGTTTTCACTTTTATTGCCAACATTTAACAGGCCATGACACGAACACGAAGCTTTGGCCCAGCGGCGGCGGCTGCGGCGGCGGCTGCGGCGGCAACTTTTTCATCATCAATTTGCTTTATGGCTCGGAAACGGCGCAACGTTGCAGCCACTTGTCATAACACAGCGTTTAGTTAGCAGCGCCAGTTGCCAGTTGCCAGTTGGCTTAAACGAAAAAAGATACAAGATACAAAACTGCAACAGCCAGGCTGGCGGGCAGACGGATTCGGTGGCAGGCAACCTGACCAGGTGGCGAGGGGACCAGCGGCAGCCAGTTCTAGCAATCCCAGCAGCTAACCGGGCATTGTCATTGCCACTTTGCCAACATTTTCACACCCAAGCTGCGAGGGCAGCGACAATTTGTCGACGTCGGGGGAAAGGCGGAGCTGGTCGAGAGAGCTGCCTGAAAGTGTTTAGCCGGGTTGCATGTCCATGGCGTGTAACTGGCTTGTATCTTTTGTAGCTCTTACTGCCCCCCCCCCCCCCTTCTCTCTCTCTCTCTCTCTCTATCTCTCTCTTTTTCTCTCTCTCACTGTCTCTCTGTGTCTCTTCTCTGGCTGCACCCTTCGCTGACCGCCATCGCTTCAGCGATTTTGTCAACATTATTCAAGCATAAACATGACCCAGCGCTGACGAGCGCCCCGGCAACGTGATGCCACGAATCCAGCGAGTCCAATGGAGTCGCCAACGACTCCAACGGCTTCACCGAATGCTACAAATGGTGCAAAACGTTCAGAACAAGCATTTAAACGTCGTTAGGTTTGTACAAATCAAGATAAATGGCCCTGGAGCATGTGAGCATTGAGTTGGCCGGGCGGATGGTGTGAGTCCTTCACTGTCGGACGGGGTTCAGGTGGACTTTTCTGTTTACATAGGACAATGCAAAGTAGTAGCGAAGGAAGAGCTAAAAATACTTCAAAAATTCAAAAACTTAAACTTAAAGTTAACCAACAGTTACCATTAAAGAAATTGCGAATATAAGCTAAGTATAGATATTCTTGATATATTAGTGGAAATTCCTCGACTTATCGGTATCTCTCCCAATTAATATCTGGAGAAATCAAAAACCAATATTCCTCACTAAATGGCCCGAGTGCTAAAAACATAAATGCAGAATATGTTTATGATACTTATTTTCGCTTATCAACTCTAACACGTAAAGTTCCAGCGATCGAAGAGCTCACTTCAACTGGCAGCCATACGCATATACACATGAATATGAGAAGCCTAACTTATTTTAATATTTGAATGTATTTGAATATTTAAAAAATATGTTTGTTCCTGTACACTGCACTGAAAGTCTGAAAAGTAAGCTAAAGCTATTTATAAGTAAGTCGAAGATTAGGTATTTCGGTGAGCAACAAATATGCTCGTCACTCAATTCATAAACGTCACACATACGACTACCAACAACACCCCCGGACACACTCCTTTGGCAATGGCAAGCCGCAAACAAAGTTTATAGCTAAACAATTTCCGGCCGTGCGTTTACATTATTAGCATATTGACGAACCGGGCCCAAAAACTGTCTAGTCATAAAACTTTTACCAGGGCTTAGTATGATTTTGATGGCAAACTTTTACTTTGCCTTGGCACAAGTCAGAGCACATTATCATCGCCCGAGCTACTCACAGACATCATGCCAGACGTCAGAGGAGATTAATCTTAAGGGCGCGGAATGAGCAGATACTGGGGCAGCTATATGTAAAATGAAATTAAGTCACAGCTGAGTAAACACACTCTGCCATTGGCTTTAAAAAGCCAAACAAATTGGCTGCACTTGCCTCCAGCCAAGAAGCGACCATGCTCACTTTAACTAGTCGAGCAAATAACTACGATAGTTGTGCGGTATATAGCTACTACTAAGTAGATGAGTTTCTTGTAAGGTAAATATTAAAGACTATTTTCACATACAACTTACATGGGGGTAAGATTATTTTCCCAACTATACGAACTGCCTGCTTAAGCAAGGTAATTATGAAAGAGCAACACTAGTTTATATGCATGTTAACTTTAAGAGGCCAAAAATAAGTTTCCTTACAGGTCGATACTAAAGTAGTACACTATATTAACATTTAACAGAGGCAAACTTTTAGCATGAGGGTAAACAGCTGGAACTGAAGTATTTAGATTCTCTATCAATTAAATTTAACATTAGCAAGAAAGTTCCTTGCTGTGCTGCCCATAGGCCAGCACTTAATGTGTCTCTATATATTTGCTTAAGTTATTCTTTGTTTTGGATTCTTTCGATCTATTCATTTCCATGCTATGCACATCATTGCACATCAAACGTCGGTGCTGCCTCATTTACAGCATAAAACGCACAATTTGCCGAGCGTTTATTAAGACAAGCAAACCCAGAGGTTGTCTGTCCCCTTCAAAATTGCCCCTCCTCGCTTGCCTAAGATAAGGCAAACATAATCAGCATCAGGGCAGACAAGAGACACTCGAAACTTCAAATGCATTTGTCTTGATGACTTGGCCCAAAGCAAAAAAAATACAACGAGAAATGATTTCAATTAGCGCAATTATTAATAGGTATTCCAGTTCATATCGGCATCTGCTGCATTCGAGTCAAACGCAAATCGCTTACAAGATTGCATTTCTGCCCGGAAATTAGATTAATTAGAGCCGATTCTGAAAATGCATGAACAAGATTTAATTAAACGAATATGAATCCATATGGCAAAGAATAACAACATTGAAAATGCATTGATAAAAGTGATGAATCAACTGGTTTTAATTTAGAAATGTTATATAGACTAAAGATATTTTAGGCTATAATTATATTATGGATGTGTTTAAAATAGAACTACGCGAATTGTGATATCCATAAAGCAAATAATAACAAATCAGCAACAATATTGAAGTTGAGCCCTATAAAGATATGGCCCACTCAGATATTTGCGCACAGCCACTTTTTGATATATTAAAATTATAAAAAAAAATATTTTAATGATGATGAATGAAGGAAGAGTTGCATTATATACATAGATTACTACTCATTTTTTGTATTTCGCGCGAATCCGATTCATTATATAATTTAATTCAAGTGTGTTCTGAGCATTTATGTGTATATGCTTATAATATAAATTATGATAAGCTAACCGCTCCAGCTCATTGTAAAATTTAAATTCAACACGCCTTAGTGCTACTTATCGAATTCCGTTCAGTGTTTATGGGTCTTAGGTCCGACACGGTTGAGTGCGGCGCTTGAAAATCTATAAAAAAAAACGCATACGACAATGGGAAAGTATTTTGCTGTGTTTGTTGTTCAGTTTATAATTTTGGCACTATGCGTAGCAAATTTACAATCCGAAGAGATAAGTGAAAAGAAAGTCGAGGAATTTCAAAAAGAGTTGGATAATTATAGTAAATTGATCGAAATAAATGAAGATGAGCTTAAAAAGATGGAATGGGAATTAGACCTGGAGATTAATAGCTTTAGTGCAGCAAAAACCAACATTAATAACCAATTCACGGACTTGCAAAACCAATTGACAGAATGTCAGCAACAGTCGAACAACCAAACCAAACAACACACAATAAACACCGAGTTAATAAGGAATTTTATTACCAAATTCAGTCAACTAATTGATGATAAGGCAAACGAAACACAAACATTGCAGTCTAATATTGCGGAGGCTGACTTAAAACTACGCGAGCGTGATTCTGAAATTTCTAACTTGAAAAATGCTCAAAGGGAGTTGCAAGCAAAACAGCATACTCTTGAGGAAAAAATTAGAGAACTTAACAAAATAATTCATATAAATGAAAATCAGTTTCGAAATTGCCAAGCTCAATTAAAGCCAGAAATACCAACAATGGAATCTAAGCTAAGACGCGAAGAAAATAACACCCATTTGCCAACTACAAAGATCCAGCTCAACGTACCGAACAGTTGCATTTCCTCAAATGGAGTTCAATTTATACAAGTTGCCGATTCCTATCCCATCTACGTACTTTGCGATAAGAATGTTCTCGGGCCCGGCTGGATGATAATTCAGCGGCGTATTGATGGAAAACTTGCCTTCAATCGCAACTGGGCTGATTACAAAAAAGGATTTGGAGGTTTTCATAAAGAATTTTTCCTTGGGCTAAGAAAACTGCATCTCATCACAAATGCACAACAGCACGAATTGTATATTCGGTTAACTAATTTTAATAATCGAACGTATTTTGCTCACTATGCTGATTTTAAGATCGGTACTGAGCAGAACGGATACCCTTTAGAGGTACTCGGAAATTTCAAAGGAAATGCAAGCGATGCCATGACTGAAAATAGATTGCAAACATTTAAAACTTATGATCGTGGTAGTCCCTATCAGAATAATTGCCCGAATAAGTACTCTGGTGGCTGGTGGTTTCCTTCTTCTTCTTGTGGAAACAGGTAAGTAAATATATGTACAATTATTTGTAATGAATATCAAAATAATCCAAATCTCGTTTTAAATGAATTATAGTAATCTAAATGGACAATACGACTCTTGGAATCAAAATAAAATATTCTGGGGCAACTCTCCCCCCTATTCCATAAAGACTGTCTACATGATGATTCGACCCAAGCAAGCAAGAAAATAATAATTTCTTTAAATTATAATACGATTAATTACTAATTACTTTCGTTATATAAATATAGATATAATTTTTCTGCAATACTACACTTCCTCTTTAGCATTTCTCGTATCTCCGCCTGTGTGGAGCTGTTTCCATCGATAACTGCGACTGTTGCCCGGGCAACGGCCTATCCTCTTAGGAACACTTGACTAGCGCCTTGACAATGGGCAGCTAATAATGCAATCGATATTAAATTAATTAATATAAGCTCTTTGGTCGCAGGACAAACAATAATACCTCTCTCTATATATAAACTAATACTATGTCTGCATATAATGCCAATTTCACGCTCGCCGTACCGTAAGGCAGAGTTAGCTGCACATTGGAAACCGCCAACATTTAGCTTATCGCTCCGCGGAAAGCCAGCAGCAATAAAAAGTCAATAAATTAGTTGAAAATGTGCAACTGGGAAACTGTGGCTGAGGCCAGTCGAGGGTATAAGCTGCGTATTTAGCGTATTTTATAGCTACAAAGAAGTCACATAAATAAATAACAAGATGCTTAACTGGAGAGAATCATTTAAATACCCTGCATCCATTGCAATTAGATAAATATCAAATGATTAACTTATCTTCAAGAACTCCCTCAATCTAAGCTCCAAAATAAAACAGAAAGTAACAGTTTTTAAATAATATGGGAGAAGTCAATTCAAAATAATGACAGCTGATTTTTGTGCACAACAAGTTCGGAAATTAATTGGAAAATAAAAATATTTCAGATTATTCGGACACCGCGAATGTTTCCTCAGTACGTTTCGTATTTATAACATTTAACTGAAAAAAAAAAAAATTGAAAGCAGTAGCTTCAAACATTTTATGGCGTTAGTCGAAAATATTGGATTGGAAACACACCTCCGTACCACCTGGCAGTGCCACAAAATCTGAGAGCCTGCCACCAAACAGCAATTGCGAGCCGTTGCTCAGGTGACGAAATGCGTCTTGAAGGTACGTGATGTGCCTGGCAAGGACCCCAAAAATGTGGACTACCAAAATCCGCACCATGGGGTGGCACATTAAGTATGAGCAGCTAGCTCGGCGAAAAGATCCCAAAATCCCAAGTGGATGGCAATCGTTTTGGCTGCCAGACAACAATGGCTGGCATAAGGTGCGAGTTGAAGTAAATGCAATCAATACGCATAGACGGCACATAACAGGTATTACGAGTATGTATTACGTATTACGTATTATGTATAATGCATGATGTGTGCCCGAATCGGCACTCAGCCTGGGCCTGAACCTGGGCCTGTCTATGCTACACATATGAAAAATCAACGCCAAGCATAATCTATTAAATTATCCTAATTTCATCACGCACCAAATCCCTTTAGCCGTGAACCGTGCGGGCCAGGCCATGCCGGGCACCCGCATGAAAAACAATAAAAATTTGCATAATATCGGTATAATATTTTAGCATTATGTGCATGACAAAGGTGCAGAAAGTAATGGTATTATGTGCCAGACATTGCCAGCAAGATATTCACATTCAGCTCTTCACGTCAATTCGATAGCGGGACGCTATTTGCGGGTGCGGAGGCTACGATAATGGCCCATAAATGTGGCAACACATGTTGCCAAACATTTTCAAATACATTTGTTATGCGCCTGCCGAGACGAATCCACGGCACCCACTTGAAATATAGAGCTCGAGCTTAGTTGCTTTAGTCGTATATATGCTATAGGAATTCTGTGCGCGACTAACCAAGTAATTTATTTTCTCCGGTTTTGCTTTCTACTTTTGAAAATCCCGACTAATTACTTGTCTAATTACTGGCCATTTTTTTACAGCAAATTAACTGCAATTTGTTTGCTAAATCGTATTTTAAGCAGAGTCAAGCATGGTTGCAAAAGAATAGTATACCATGGCTGCATTTTAATATGTTATTTAAATTCTAAATTCTTGAAGCGAAGAGCATTAGGCTGCTATATTCTATTAAACCCTACTTAGAAAACTCTTAAATATAAATCTCTCATCAATTCTGAAAATCTTGTCTTATTTTATGTATTGTTGCTATTAATTGTAAAGTTATTTCTGATATAAGCCATTTAATTCCATTCTTTAATTTTATATTCTAATAATTTAAAGATGATAAAGACAATAAATGTTAGCACTGTCAGCATTTATCATAAACATAAATTGGCTTCAGTTAGTTATGCATATTATTTTTGGCTAGCTATAAAAATCAGATGCATAAATCTAAAAGCATATTTGTCTCCAATGACTTGGCACTCGCTCAGCAATCAGCCATAATTTATCATATCTGTAAGTAGCTCCGGGGGCGTTGCTCATTTGCCAGGCTGCGTGCAATGAACTTCCCAATAAAGTATGAAACCACATAAAATCGCAAAGAAATAAAATAAAAATAAAACAAAGTATGCCAAATAAGCGCACATTTTAGCCAGCATACTAATAGGCAAATTCGTCGTTCATATGTGAGCTGCAATGCGGTTGAGCTTTGATGATTCGATTGGGTGGCAGGACGTGCCGCGGGACATTGATGCGTAAGAGAGCGTAAAATGAAAGGAAATTGAAATGCGGGCAAATTGAATTGGACAAGGACGAGCAGCAGAAGCCCCAACCCACACCTTGCCCGCCTGAAGCAAGATGTTCTATGCTTCGTTTAACTAAGAACCAGAAACCAAAATCGAAACGAGACATAACGCCCGCAAGTATGCAACAACTTTCACTTGCCGAACTTATTGGACTCAATCAAATATTCAAAGCCAAAGCTAAGCACGATACTCCTTTATTTTATTTATTTATTTTCACTTTTTTTCCTTTGCTTTTTAGCTGCGAGAC
This sequence comes from Drosophila virilis, assembly GCF_030788295.1. NCBI lineage: Eukaryota > Metazoa > Arthropoda > Insecta > Diptera > Drosophilidae > Drosophila > Drosophila virilis. Next base: position 15,687,750 of record NC_091546.1, on the reverse strand, counting down.
TTTTGCCAATGCATAATTAAAATCCATTAAGTGTAATTTTCCAACTCTTTCGATTACTTTTTCTTGCAGAATCCGGTTTGGGTAAACTTTTGTTAATGAATCCAATTGAAAACGTAGAATCTGTGGGTTGCCGAAGCTTAAACACCCTGGCGATTCCCAAGATCCACAATTCACATAAACAATGTTGTCTTTTAATGTGCCCAATATGTCTGGGAAAATCTGAGAGACCTGCTTAGCTTGTTTTTTCATAAAACAATTTTTTCTTATGCGAATTGATAAAATGTAGAGTGTACAAATATTTCAAAATATTTTACTTAACAATATGTCAATTTTTAGCACAATAATTATTTTTCACATTAAAAATGATTTTAAAAATATACTTTATAATATGGAAAACGCTGTCACCAATGCGTTACATATTTCATAATAAATTCAAGTAACCTTAATGTAAGAAAGCTTATATTACATACATACCAGACTATACTCTATAAATATAAGAGTTGATTCTCTTAAAATGGAGCATTTTTCGTAAGCTATTAATGCTTATTGTTTGATTCGGTTTTGGACAGAAGAATCATTCGTTTCGGCTGTCATGCATCATAAATTTTGCAGCAGGCAAATTTGTTGGCCTCATGAATGCCAAAGTGCAAAATTCAATCAATTTGAGCCATTTACCCATTCAAGTGCTGGTGACCTGGCCACAATGGTCATTCACTCGCTGTCCGTACCTCAAATATCTCTCTGTGTGCGTGCGTGTGTGTGTGTGTGTGTGTGTGTGTGTGTGTATGTGTGTGGCTTGTGTTTTTGACATTCCTACCAAAGGACAACCATAGAAATATTTGAAAAGTTCATCAATTGTAAGAGTTTTTCAATTAATACACACACACACTCGCACACGCACACACACACACACAAACACACACTCGCACCGCAATATATTGGCTTTTGATTTAGTAATGTACATTGAAAATTTACATGATCCAAACTACATAATTGTTGTTGTTGTTGTCGGTGTCATTGTAGTTTTTGTTGCTGGTCTTGCTGGGATTTCATGTCATTGATGGCTTGTTAATATTGTAAGCTGGCTCTTTCAGATATTGTAGAGCTCAAGGCTAGAAATACGCATTTAATTGAATTTTTTGCCGAGTTTTTCTCAGAAACTGTTGTTAAGGGTACATTGAATATGTGAAAAAGCCTGCAACGTATTAAAATAAAGCAGAAAAGCTACTTAAATATAAGTAACTAGTATTTCTTAAGTACTAATAAAGGTGACATGATACTTCGTGAAATTATTTCTATAATACTAAAATAATAATACAAACAAGTTTTGCAGTACTTTTCCACTTTTTCCGCTTATGTATTATATTATTTACATTAATGTTGTGGCATGTTAATCAATATTTTATAATATTCTTGGCCTAACTCTTAATGGCCCCTCATAACTGAACATAGAGCATTGCCGGGTCGACAATATATTTTCATCCTATCATTAATTTCTTTATGTGTGTTTTCAAGTGGACTTTTTGCCGCTTGGCTGCTGGTTTTTTTTTTGTTGGCCGCTTGTTGGCCGGGGCCATAAATTGGCAGCATTTTGTTTATTAAAACTGTGCATAGTGCTGGGTAACGACAAAAAGTCAATTTGTGCCATAATGAACTGTAAACCGGTAAACTGTCGCCCAATCGGAGTTTATAGCCATTTAAACGCGCTCACCGACAAAAACCAACACACACACAGACAGACTGGGCTAAAAGGCAGAGCGGGGGTATTGCATGTATTGATTTAATATCTGTGCTGCCTGAGGCCAATTTAATCATCATTTGTAGAAAATAATTAAAATTTACAATAAGAGCCAACTGGCGACGGGCAGCTGGGCCCGTGTCTGACCATGCGATATCTCGTATTCGTAATATTCACTGAAAATGTTTTAATAACCTGTAAAAACAATGAAGTGCGGGCCTGAGCTTGCCCCCACAGACAGACAGACATACAGACACACAGGGGGACAGGCAGAGAGGTAAACAGACATCTCAATGAAATTTGAAGAGGCAAAAACTACGACTCGACTGCCGCGTGGAGACTGGCAGCTTGCCTCAGTTGCAAGGCACAAAAAGTGTGCAATACGCCGCGCGATAGTACATGACTAAATGATACCCTGTAATGGTGTAATAATACATTAGACGCAATTTCAAGTCTACAGTTCGAAAAAAGAAAATAATTTCTTACTTACAACTAGTAGATTTTAAAGTTTTTGCAACTATCGTCAACGTATCTTTCAGGCGATACTATCTTCCAGTTTATACAAAATATAATAAAATATATATATACTAATAAAATATATGTAGGCATATTCTGCAATCGTTACCTCCCAGACGATATGGATTTAATAATAATGAAGTCTTGCAAATTGAAAACTTAAATAGTTGCCTACTATCGTGAAGTATCTTCCAGGCGACACTGCTTATTATATCGAATATTTTTAAAAAATGTGTGCCTTTTGCGATTTTGCATATTCCACACGAAACTAATTTTTATCTGCTGGTTTTCTACTCTAGAAGAGGCCTATAGAGGCCATATAGAAACGCATATACTCCTTTTTGCCTGGCACTTTCTGATGCCATACCCAGGCAGCAGTGTATAAATAATGTCTGCCTGGCTGCTGCTTAACAGAATGTTGTGTGAGTGTGTGAAAACTTAAACTAAAAATTCCTCTACCCTTTATGACGGCCCATAAAATGTGCTAATTTCGTTGACATTGCGCAGACGATTTGTAATTGTGCGCCATAATTTTGTTTAATTTGGAACTGCTTTCATTTAAATAGCTGACGCCGACCATAGCCCAGCAGCTAAATGCATGTAGTTTGCCACGGCTTAGCCTCGCAGTTGGCACAGCTCATAAATTAGTGCCATATACAAGCATACGGATCCTAAGTGCTATATGCAATACATTTGGCTATTGGTTGGTCGCCTTTTGTTGCCCCTTTTACGATGCCAGCAAATGTCTAAATACGAAGTAATACAACTTGTACGAGCTGCTCTATATGCATTGTGTCTTGGTCTGGTGTGTGTTTTTGTTTCGGCTTGTGTAAGTGCCATTTCAAGCTCATTAGTGGCCATAATTAGCCAGCTCCAGTTTATGGCCCACAGACACAACAGGCGTGGAGACAAACGCACCACTGCAGACGATATTCCCACTACAAATGCGAGTAAAAAAACATGTTCCGCGCCTTTAGCCATTTCTGCATGCCCTTTACTACGACAAAAGTTCGCTATAAATATTAAAAGTATTTTTCATGAAAAAAACACAACATTTATATAGGGTCTAATTTGTATAAAATAATCAATTAAAAATATAATTTTTAAATTTTTAAATATGATATATATTTTTAATAATGAATAAAGTCTTAGCAATGCCGTAAAAGTCTGTGAAAGTGTTGTAATTTATAGAGAAAAAAGTTTAAAAAAATGTCTGACCCTTGACCAAAAACAACTACGAAATTGCTTATCACCAAAGGTTTAAAAATATCATATGTAAAGGGGAAGAATCCGTTAAATATTTATTCCCAAATCTTATGTAAATAAATATAATATAATTTTTGTAAATAAGTAAATATCCATTATGAGTGAAGGCCAAGCTCTGTTAAATTCGCCCATAATTTATTCAGTTTTCACAACATTTTGGCAAAGAAACGACTGAAAAGCATATTCAACACGTATTTGAAAGGTCTTAGCCTGAGCTCAAAGAATGTTTTCAGTTACAAGTTAAACATGTTTATAAACTGAAAATAGATTATGTAGTATATGTTTGTTCTCATATGTCCCATTGTCAAGCATAATCCCCGTTTGGGCAGGCCGCGTGCAAAATGCCAAACACTCAGCCAACCGTAAAGGGCATATGTATTCGCAGAGAGTCAACAAAACAAATAAAAGGAACAGAACGCAGATACTTTTCGGCTGCCCTCGCATTATATTTTACTTTTCTTGTGTTTGTATTATTTTTTCTTCTATATTCTTTTTTTTTTTTGCACCATTTAAAGATACTGCTCTGTGCTGGCGGGACGAGGCGGGGACTGAGCTCTGCGGTAACTTTATGGCCCCGTGCATTACAAACTGAAACATGTGTTTATTGTCCGACAGCCTCTTTGTTCCCGTCTCTGTCCCGACCTGGGTATGTGTATCTGTATCTGCGTCTGGGCTGCTGAAAAATTTTTATTTTCGCTGTCAGCGAGGCGACACGAAGAACGAAGCTGCAACACTTCAAATGACACTGGCCCCACTCCCCCCATTTCACCACCCTTTGCCCCTGCTCAGGCCAACAAATTGCTAGTAAAATGTGAGACGCCGTTTCTGCTCATTTGTTTGCATTTAGCTCAAGTCTCTCTGTGTGTGTGTGTGTGTGTGTATGTGGAATGCTGTTTTTGCCAGGTTGTCATTAACAAATGGGAAATTAAATTGTGCTTAAATTTGTTTAGCTGCGCCTCCCCTAAACAAGAAAATATCGCAGCTGCCTCAAGAACTTATTCAGCTCTTGTTGCCACAGCCCTTTGAACTGACTTGCAATTTATTGAAGATGAATGAAATAGATATTTTCTTTTAACTAAACATAAGAACTAAAAGCTGATTGCTGCCTTTGATTATTTTGATCTTAAGGTAAGTTGTGTGGTATAAGGCAAGAATTTTGTAAACAACTATTTTGATAACCTCTGAGTAGACTATACTATACTTTACTATTGTGTTTTATACTATACTTTATTTTGATCCATAACTCCTATCTTCCATCCTTCCTCTTATATCGTATTTAACAAAGTATTTGCGTCGATATTATATATTTTTCCAAAATAATTGCTTAGTACCTTATAAATACTATAATTTTCAAATATCTACAATTACTTACCGAAATAATTTGAAAAATTTGTAAAATATTTGTAATTTTATCTACTATTCCATATATATTTGCTAAACAAAGTCAGTAAACTTAAACATGCCTTACACAATTCGCCCAAATAGTAACATATTGCTGTGAAGAATTTTAAAGTCATTTTTTGCTCATATTATCGCAGTTATCCAATCGACTTTGAAATATTACCTGCTTTTTTGACTGCCAACTGGGACACAATGCAACTTAAGAGCCCTATCAGGTGGACACGCCCATACAATTCAGGCCAAGCCAAAAAAAAAAAGTTTCCGAGCTCCAATTGAAATTCTCAAGAGCAAAATAACTCAGCATCGTGAACGCCCACAAAATTCGCATGTGCCGCACTTCAATTAAATGCCCCAGAAATCTCAGAACACATGTTGGGTGGGGAGGCATGCGCCCCATTCACCCCCTGAAACACAATGCAAGTGGTATTGTGGGTCTAAAGGGGGGGGGGGGGGGGTCGAATCTATTATGGTTTGACATTAGCATGAAAAACGAATTTTTCTTTACAAACGAAAACCGAAATGCGAACGGAAATGTTTTAAATAACTTCCGAAGTTTTGTTGGCTACGTTGTAGGCAGACATAGGTGACAAAATATTCAACATCAAGAGGGTGGAAGAGGGCTAAGGGTTGCCTTTAGCCAAAGTTAACAATTCTTTCAATTGGGTTTTTGGCTGCTTTTATTGAACGGAATCGAGTCGACACTTTGATTGAATAAAATTGTAAAATTATTTCTTGCACATTACCCGGCTATGAAATAAAGTGTGTAAATGTTGTCGATTTTTTTTCCCCCCTGTCCTTCAAATTGGTTTGTTTGTCAACTTTTTGAAAAGTTTTGCATATTCATGCAATTGAATTGTTTACACCAAAATGATGCTTTTGAAGGGTTCAAAAATTGACAACTTTTCGGATGTGTGCAGTTTGGATAGGAAAAGTTTCATATGTGCTGCCTCAGTACCTGGCAACGTGTCGTATACTTTATCAATTTTTATGCCACGTACACAAGAGCTTTGATTGATTTTAGTTAAGCTTTGACTTACGGAGTGTTATTTAAATGGGCAGAGAAAAAAAGGCAGAAAACGAGAAAAGTTACTCGACAAATTGACATATCAGTTAATCATTTCTCAAGAAGACACTATGCGAAAGCATAGCTTTTAAAGTATTATGGAATGTCTGATTTATGCTTTAATCTGTTGAAGAAGTTACTTAAATTAATTATAAAATAATTCTTAAACTATCATTGCGCCTTCTTGTCTTTAGACAAAGCATATAAATACGCTTATAGCTTCCATATATAGGTTAAATTAAAATTGGAAAGTAGTATAAAAAAATTAAATCAGTTTTTACCTTGCATATGTTTGTATTTATTTTCTATGTACGCATGTGCGTGGTACTCTTGGATAAGCTACGTTCAGCCGCACCGCTTCCAGCCCTGGCCCCCATTTGCTCAGAACGTTATCTTAGCCAAATCTTAAGCCAAAAACGTAGACAAAACGATGCAAGAACTTGGCAAACAGACGTCTGCGTGGCAAAGGAAAACTTTTGCTAAAACTCTTGGCCCATTGACAAAAGTTGACATATGCAAAAAAACACATACAAATTATCAGCACATTTATCTGGGGAAATAATGCACGAATGAAAAGTTTTGATTTATTTTTAAGCGCAAAGTTTTTGCCCTGTCACAAATTCTGATGAGGGTGCAAGCGACAGACATCCAAATCGAAGCACAGCACGAAAATGCAAAATCAAATATGACAACTCCTCCCCAGAGACAATGGGCCATAAAACGAAGCCAATAGACAACAGCGCCAGCAGCTGGGTATTAACGAGCTTAAAGGCGCTTAAAACCTATTAACTTCTTTAAGTGTCAAAACTTGCTGTGCTTCTCGCTCACGCTCTCTTTCCCTCTCTCGCTCAGGTAGTTTTGAGAAAGCAGAAGAATTTTAATATTTTGTCTCAGCTCAATACTTTTCGAGTTCCTTAAGCTCTTAGTTACTCCTAATTATTTATTTATTATCTTAAAATAATCAAGAATTATTTTATCGTCTTTAGATATGCTGAATATTTTTAAAGTTTGCAGTTATTAATATTTTTTAAAAAACAAACTACTCTGCTATTGTTCAATCTATTTAACTAGTTATAGTATTAATTTATATTGATTTACTTAAGATGTAAAAATTGCCTCTTCTTCAATTGGCACATAATATCTCGTTCTCTCTCTCTCTGTCTCTCTATCTAACCCCTTTCTTAAGGAATCGCATAAGAAATATCTTATTTAGTTGAGCCCCGCATTGAACTGTCACAGCCCAAAAGTCCGGTCTAATCGAGTCAGAGTGGACTATTACATCGATTTATCAACATGTCAACATATTTAATGAGACGGGGTTAAGGACATTTTGCTGTTATGTGCACGATTCTCAAAACGGATTCAATGGATGCCAACTCGATATGCCAATATTGCGTATACGCGCCATAGACCCGGCCATTGTTCCAACTATTGTTGTAGTCGCTGTTGTTGTTGTTGTTGTTGTTGTTGTTGCTTGTGATGTTTTGCTAGCTGGATTTGTTTGCAGTAAGCGGAAATAGTTGTAGAGGGGCATTTCGGTGTGTACACGTATGTTGTTGAAGTTTATATACTGGATAAACTGTACAGCCAACTGACGTATGCATGTCCTCGACAGACACACACTCACACACACACACACATACGCACATACACAGCTGCCATAAAAGCAAATAGCTGTCATGTGTGCGTGGGGGCTGGAGTGAGGCATGAAGCATGGCTGACAATTTGAATGGATATCGGTGAACCAAACCAAACCGAAATAGTTGTCAGCATATATAACATACAACATATTACATGCGAGTTCGGGGTAGCAGTGTCCTTGTTTATCCTGTCAATTGTCCTGGCGACTGGCTGAGCCCATCAGTGGGCCACAGAAAACATGGGCCAAATCCTTATCGTACCGCCTAAGCCAACAGCTTATAAATGTTTCTTCAATCAATAAAAAACATATATAAAATCAAATATATTAAAAGCAGAAATTTCTGCGCAATTGCAAAATTTTGCAGAAATTGTTGAAATTGTTCGGCATTGTTAGTTTTGCGGTTTGTCCTGTTATTAGGCCAGCAGCTGTTGCATTTCACAAAATTTAATGAAGTGTTCACACACAAACATAACCACACACACGCACACACACACACACACACGCACGCACGCACAACAAGTGTATTTTATGTTTATTTGGTTTTAGGCACAAAAGTCTTTCAATTTGCCTGCCAAGCTCCTGTTGTTGTTGTTGTTGCTTTTGGGCCCAGCTAAGTATAGAGTAGTGTAAACAGAATGTGTTTAGCCGTCCTGTCCATAAATACAAATTAATTGGCCTTGGCTATTGTTGGCAATTATTCCTGTTGTTGTAGTTGCCGTTTTTGTTGCCTGACTCAGTCGAATGTGTGCACAGAGTTTTGCTGAAAACTGCTTGCAGTTCATTCATTTTTGGGCAAACAGAAATTCAACAAGAAAATTCTCTAATTGACCAATTACTAATACAAATTAATAATCAAATCAAATATCAGCATTTTTCAGTTTAGTCTTGCTTTAACTTGCTTGTTAATTCTTTAACATCCTCTTTTTGCTGATTTCTGCTAAGCTTTGTCCCGAAATACAGTTCTTTATCATTCGCGTATTGCTACTCGCTACAATGGCTTCCCTTTCCCGGTTTTACTTCTAGCAACTCGTTGATTTAGTCACATTGTCAATTTTCTCTACCTACTCGTTACTTTCTTCTCGTAATGTTTCTTCTCGCAATGTTCTTTTTTTAATTTCTCATTTTATTGACTCATCTATTGAGTCTTTGATCTCATTGTTCTCCTTTGCGTCGAGCTAAAGCTTCTAGTTGCCCGTTATATACCATATTGTAATTACTCGTTACTTTTTGCTTGGTGTTTCATACTTACTCGTTACTTTTTTCTTGATGTTTTCCTGTGCGTTGAACAAATTTCCTAGTGTTAACTTCTGTTGCTTTTAAATTTTTGCAATGTTTACTCACTACTTAAAGTTTGGCCAGAATTATGTGTTGGATTCTCACAAATGGAAAGCCATATATATTGAATATGCTCGTAAATATCAAATAATTTTGTTCACAATATCTGGGATTATGCTCACGTCTTAACCATTTTATGGCTCAGAGGGTGTAAAGCGTTGAATAAAAGCCGAAAACAAACCCGAAATACAACTGAAAACATGTCACCAGCTGCCGTTTTCAATCTAAATATTTGATGTCACACGTCGCACTCGCACAGCAGCTGCGACCTGCTTCGGGTTCTTCATCTTGTGCTTTTTTGCCCCGTCGTATGTTAACGATTTATTGTTGAGCCCCGTGACCTAGTCCCGGGCTGGCAACAGATAGTAAAACTGAAAACTGATAAACACTAATAAAAAATGTACAACATTAACTATTTAATGGGCTTGCACTTGACTTTCCTTCTAGCCCATCTCCCGCTTCCCTTTCACTTTGCATAATGTAGAGTACAATGCATAAATTGGCCATAACTAAGGGTCCAGTTTTTTGATGGTACTCTGCATACGAAATGAGCTCGAGTCTAGAATTTTGCTAAAGATGTTCGTTATAAATGAACGAATGAATGGAAATGAGTGGATTGTCTGGTGCGCACGGCTAAACACAAATGAAGTGATTTTTTTCGTTTTGCCAAAGATTTGCAGCTAATGCTTGAAAGAAATCGGCAGATATTTTGCGAGACATGCAGTTTGGGGCTCATCTAAAAAGGAATTGTAACATCAACTCAAACTCTAAAATGGCAATACAATTTAATGCTTCATTGATAACCGCACATGTCGACTGGCAAATGACAGCCAATTGGGCGATAAGAACAGTTCCTAACTCAGACAAAAAACCAGATATGAAGGCTCAGCAAGGCACGGCAAATATTCAATACCCTTGCAAGGCTTTATTTTCAGACAATCGTTGCTGTAGCTGTCATTTGTTTATTTATTTTTTTATTGTTTGCAGTTGCGTGAGAAAAATAGTGAAGCTCGTAATTGCTGTGCTTGATTAGGAGATCTGATGTTTCAACCAAATTTTTTTACATATATCAAAGTGTGGACAAAACCTTGTTTAAAAGTAAAAAGCATGGTAGAGCCTGTATATGTAAAGCTTGGTCGAGATATCTTTTTTTCTTATTTTTTTGATATCTTTTTTGATATAGTGGTCTGATGCTCAAAAGATTTTGTATATATATGAGGAGAAGAGCTAAATGTAAAAATGACGAGCTTGGTTGAGATATCTTCATAAACAAAAAAGTCGTTTTCGACAGATTGTTCCTATGCGCCTATGGAAGACGTTTTCTTCCATATGTTACAAATTTTGTAAGACATTAACAATACCCTCGTCTAGGATAGAATAAGCTACCAGCTCGCAGGCAATGTTTTTCAGTCTCGTCGCAGTCACTTTCATTGCGCAGACTTGTCAGAAAAAGCGGCCCAATAACAAACCAAGTGGCATCGGCTTAGAGCAGGGGAAATTGTGGGTGGTGGGGTATGGGGGAGGTTAGCTGGGAGAGGGGCATTTATATTGAACACTGCGATAAACATATGAAAAATGCACATGCGGCTGGGCGCCAAGCTCGATTCCGCAGGCCAAAAGTTTACGCCACTTAATAGAACTTGACGCAAATTCAATTACAACGTGGCGCCCCAAACCCTTGCCACACACTCACACACACTTACACACACTCACACACACTCACACACACACATACACAAAGAGAAACCAGAACTTGCTAAAGAAATTTGCGGAAAAACGTTGCCTTCGAGTTTTCTGTGGAAAACTTTTGCCCACCGGCGGCGGTTTTTTGTGTGATTTCTGTAAACGTTGTCACAGCTCCAGGGCTAGCCCGCAACACCCCTCCCACTCCCCTTTTTCTCAGCCATCATCCTGTCTCTATATCTATCTATTATGTCTCCAACTCTGTCTGTGTATATGGCTCTTGGCCAGCATTGGAATTGCAAGTTTTCTGCTTGCGGCTGTTTACACTGCAGCAGCTGCCCCCGCCCCCCGCCCCCTCGTCCCTTCCACTTGCCTCTGCCCTTTCGGCCCGCTGCAATTAGCAAATAAAACTTGGCATATTTTAAGCGTCAATGAGGCGTCTGCCTGTGCAAAAACTTTTGCAATCACTTTCATTTCGGTGCTTATTGGCCCAAAAGTATTGGCCAACTGCTTGACTAAGCTGCGTTCTTTTTAACTTAAGAGTCATAGAAGTATTACGTTTGGGTCTTCCCAATGTGACTTTCTGCTTATGTTTTGTGGCCAAGCATCAGGCAGAGTTAGCTGAACGAATGTGCTAAACGATTCAATCAATTTCCAATTAATTATGCTGCAAGTCTAAGCCTATTATAAGAAGATTCTTTCAATATTTCTATTGAGTACCCCAGGCAATTGATATGGACGGATGTAAAGTATACATTCCGGACCACTGGGACATAGTTAAAGCTGCTCAAGCAAATTTTTATAATTTCTGCAAGATAAAATTTTAATATAACTTAATCAACAGAATTCATATTTTCCTTGGTTCTAAACACTTTGAGCTCTCCATTGAATTTTATTTAATAAGAGAAAATTAAATTTATTAAGAAATGTTGGTTATTGTCTTGGCTATTCAACAAATACTGCACCGCTCGCCGACAGATGGCGCAAGATTCAGGCCGTTAGAGGGCGAAAGTTGCGCTTCCATCGGCCGCACGATGGCGCCACACAAACAAAATTTTGAAAGAATAGAAAAAGATCAACATAGCATTATGCTTGAAAAGTAGAATACCAGATATATATTTTTTAAAGGACCTTCTAAGGTCCTAGCTTGAATTGGATCTTTGAAAATATATATTTTAAAGGCAGCTTTCCATAAGAATCCCAAGCGTTTTGCAGCTTCTTATTACTGGCAAAAAGTAAACGATTTCTATATTTGATAATAAATTGCCTATGCGGCACGTTTCTCAGCTTGAGCCGAGCTGATCAAACCCATCCTCTTGAATGCCCCAGAAAATAACTGAGCCCCTGAGATAAACAGCAGCACGCAGCAGTATTTGAAATATTCGGCACTTTTCGTGTATGGTATTTACAATAATTATAAATACGTGAGGTTGAGTGCATTGCGGGCCACATTAAGTTGAGAACATGCATTGGAAGTGGATGCCGAATTTGTTACTGGGACTGGCGCTGCTGCAACTGCTGCTGTTCAGTGCCTGCGTAGAGGGGAGGCGTCGCAAAAGGGGGCATCAGGTGCAGCTGAAGCGGCAGAAAAATCGCGAGGATTCGCTCAAGTATCTGCAATACGAGACGACGGCGCTGCGTGCCAAGTTCGGGCTAAAGACGGTGAGCGCGCTGCAGATTATGTCTGCCAGCAAAGGGAATGCGGAAGTGCCGCTGGGCAATGCCTATAATACGGAATATTATGGCAGCATTAAGATCGGCAGCAGCCAGACCTTCAAGATATTGTTCGACACGGCCTCATCCAATCTGTGGGTGCCCTCGGTGCAGTGCCCCGCCGACAGCTGCCTGCAACTGCAGCGCTACGACTCCAGCTTGTCCAGCAGCTATGTGGCCAACGGCAGCGCCTTTGAGATACAGTACGCCACGCGCAACAATCAGGCCACCATTCTGAAGGGTTTCCTTTCCACGGACACCGTTGAGCTGGCGGGCCTGAGCATTAAGGGGCAAACGTTTGCGGAGATTACATCGCTGCCCCCGGACGTCTTCAGTCGCTCCAACTTCGATGGCATCTTTGGACTGGGCTTTCAGCAGATCTCGATTGGGGACGTCAAGCCGCCCATGTACAATCTAATCGAACAGGAGCTCATCTCGCAGCCGACGTTCTCGTTCTATCTCAATCGCAACAATACGGGCAGCATCGACTCCAATGGCGGCACGCTGCTGCTGGGACCCAGCGATCCGACTTTGTACAGCGGCTGCCTGACCTATGTGCCCTTGTCCAAGGTCGGCTACTGGCAGTTCACCGTCGCCAGCATTGTCCTTGGCAGCAGCAACAAGCTCTGCAGCAAGTGTGAGGCCATTGTCGATGTCGGCACCTCGCTAATTGTTGCCCCTCGCGCCGCACTCCAGAGCATCAATGCGCAGCTCGGCCTGACCGAGGCGGACAAGCGCGATGGCGTCTATACGTTGCCCTGCTCCCGTGTGTCCACGCTGCCGAGCATCACATTCAACATTGGTCGGCGCGATTTCGTGCTGCCACCCGCCAGCTATGTGGTTCAGTATAAGGACGTGTGCGTTTCGGGCTTCACCAGCTTGGATGATGGCAGCGCCGAACTGACCGACGACCGTGGCACAGACTACGCTAACATTTGGGTCTTGGGTGATGTGTTTATGGGCCCCTTCTACATGGAGTTCGACATGGAGTACAAACGCGTTGGCATAGCGCCTAAGATCTAGTATCATGGCATGCGACACCAGTACCGTTAATTCAATTGGAAAGAATTTATTATCTCAAACTATTCAGACATTATAATATAGTATATTATCTGAAGAAAAAGATATCTTAAAACAAATTTATAAGCTCTAAACCGATTGAAAATGGATGAAAGGGGTATAATATTTTATAATGTAATATGTACATATATATTCTTCATCAGCAGTTAATAAAACTTATGCACAACGAAGAAACTGTAGGAATACAACATTGAAATATTATAGGAATTTAAACCACCGAAAAAATTGATATATTGTAAATTCCCCATATACTTATTTTATCATAGAGTACATGACACTTCAGTTTGAAATTTAGATTCCGATTTCAATTTCCTTTGAAAATCCCAAGACTTATTTATGATAATTTTCCTATTTCTGTACATTTCACCCCATTATAAGTAGCTTACTTTCGCATTATCAGACACACTTAAGGGAGATAATAATATTCGGTTAACATTGGTAAACAATTCGCATTGTTTACCTCTCAGAAACTGATGAGTAATAATGGGCTTACATTTGTTCAATTAATTTCGAGAAATCAAGATAGCTTCATTGAGCTTAGCACGTGTAATTCTAGAGCACGTTAAGAGTGCGCAGTAGCTTAGTGGTTTTTTATTGAACGACAACAACGCATGACAACACTGAAAAAATTTAGGAGTTGTTTGTCATGAATTAAATTAAAAAAAATTAAATTGAAAAGTATGAATAATACTTTAAAAATTAATCAACTGTTTTATTTTCATTTGCTAGAGAGCTGCTGCCGTTGTTAAAACGTTTACGAATGCGACGCAAAACAAAATTGATAAGTGCTCGTAAGATGGCGTGACCGGAGATATACCCTGTAATCGTCTAGAATTACCGCAATATTGGTGAGTTTGTGCATAAATATATATTATTTGTTGATATACGAAACTAATTTAAACGTTTACGAATGCAAAGCAAAGCTAAATTAAAGTGCGTTTAGGGTGGCACGATATTGTAAATACGCTGTAATGCGAGTTTGAGTTTCATTATATTTAATTTGTAAGGCATGTATTATAATACAAAATAATATAATTATGATTAAATATGTAACATCTTATGTATATGGAAACATCTTATATCAAATTGAAACGTTTACGAATGCGGTGCAAAGCAATATATATATATATTATATTTATATGAAATTTCCTATGATAAAAGAAGAAACTTCTTCCCAACAGTTTACAACTATTCATTCCGACACTTTATTAAAAGTAAAAATGATTATATTACATTATTCAATGCACTCTTAGTTCTTTTCAGTAATATTCTCAGTGCATGTGAGAGCTATATTTCGATCGGTCTGGGGACTCGAACTTGGCAACTTCAGTCCAGCCTCGTCATTCTTAAAGTGCTGTCGCTCAACCAGCATTTGTTTGTCATTCATCAGCGTATGCTGCTTCTTATCCAGATCAATGCTGATCTTTTGTGCATGCTCCGATATTATTTGCCAATTGAACCTCAATTCATCCAGCTTGTTCTGCAGACAGCGACGAATCTCGCGCAGCTTTTCCACCTCCTGGCTCAGCAGATCGTGTGCATTGTCCCGGCACAGTTCAGTTTTGCATCGTTGGGCACGATTCTCCAGTCGCGTCTCGGCCAAACGTATGTCATTTGCTACATCGCGCACTTCATTCTCCAGGGTCTGAATCTCGCAGACGGCCACCTTCATCTCTTCGCCCAGCCTCATCTGCTTCCACTCCAGCTCGCTGATCACTTGCTGAGTCTGGAAAACCCGAATGCGTATAGAGGCTTCGGTACACACATCCTGGCCAGCCAGAATGCTGCGTGCCTTTACGCTACACAAGTGCAGCGCCTCCCGCATGGCAGCTGCATCGACCAGTTCGTCTTCCACCGATGTCTTTATATTATGTGTATGCTCCAACCATGCACTATATGTCCGGAAGCTGCAAATATTCAGATTTTTATAAGAAGGCCATTATGAGAAACCTTAAGATGTAGTCATATTCCTTCAATGAACCAAAAAGAACGCACTGCAACTTTAAGAAACCCCCAATTTCTTTACTCACTCTCGGGGAATAGCCTCCACTTTGTAGGATATTTTAGATGAATTGCTGTCTAGCGACCTTTGTGCACTGTCAATCTCTATGGTCTCCAGCTTGTTCTTGCATTCTTGTTCAACCTTGACGCGCACCTCCTCGAGATGTAAAAGCTTCTCCCATGCCTTCTGGATTAGTTCCGACAGCAAACGCCGATTGTTTTCCAATAAGACCAGTTCATTTTTGATCTCAAAGCTTGCCTTGTCGTAGGTCAGCTCGGATGCGGTGCGATTGTCGCGCAGACTAAGCATATCTTTTATTACCGATATTTGGCGTGACTCTCGATCCACCTCTTGTTCTGCCGCCGTTTTCGCCCCCTGCAGCAAATTAATTTCGTTCTCCAGGCGCTCAAATGCCTTGGAAATGATCTCACGCCAGCTCGTGACCTCCAAAATGCTGTGCACAAATATCAAATCTCAGTGTACTGGCAATCGCAAAGGCCTCGCACAACTTACCGATCGTCCAGCGCTGTGTTCGTCTCGTTTCTCGACCAGCGGCGCTCTATGCGCGTCTCATTGCGCAGCTTACTCGATGAATATCGCAAGTCGAAGGTATCGGCACAGTGTGCACTGGCCACATTACAAAGACTACTAACTCGGGCACGCCAGTCAGGCATCGCCAGCTTCAGGAACGGCTTTTCCTGTGTCGATATCGCATGAAAAGTCATTTTGAATTCGTTTAGTTTTTATTTATGTATTATTATTGGTTTTTATAATATTTTTTTTTTATTTTCTTGCAATTTTTATATATTTTATATTTTTGTATATATATATATAGTGACATATCCATAGTCGCACCCACCCTTTAACATAACTTAGCACATAAGCATAAGCACAATTATAAACATTTCTAATATTGTAAACAAAGAGCCTGGTGATAACATCGACATTGGTCAAGATCAAACTGTCCCCCTTTGGTAGACATAAACAATTCACCCTAAATATCACGCCACTGTCAATGTTCCCATCAGAGTACTATCCCACGCATAATTGCTGACGCAGCTCAAACTTCACTCAATTTTGACTCAAACTCTCTCAAAGCGAAGTTTGCTAAGCGACCGCAACAGTTAGATAAATCAGTTCATATTCGGGAAGCAAATCTGAATGTACTCAACAAAAGTAGCCGTTAAGTGAAAATAATAAATTGAAATATATTTTTTTATAGTAACCTAACGTGTAAAACTTAATTGGCGCAGCCGGTAGGATACGTCGGGAAAAATTAAAGATCGCTAAAGGATAATTAATTCCCAGATCTAACGCACAATCGCGACCGAAAGTGTTGTCGGAGTGTAATAAAAATTTTCTCGAATACGTATCCGCACAAGAACCTTCGGGTCATTAGTAGCTTAATAATATTGACCCTTTGGGCAATAAAGCTACTACAGTTAATAACGACTGGCTTTGCATATCGTTTGATCCCTGCAATACGTTATTACTGAGTCTTTTTAAGACACACACACAAAAAAAAAAAAAAACATTTACACAATAATCCATCACAAACTTTAACTTAAAATAAAAGTGCAAAATCAAAGAACAATAAAGTTCAAACCTACAAACTCAAAACTATTCAAAAAAAGTGTATTACACCAAGATGACAATGGAATTATCAGAACAACACCTCAACCAGGCCCTTTCACAACTTAGACAGGTGCCAAGCTTTGACGGATCAACGGATCAACTAAACGCCTTCATTAAAAGGATAGATTACATCCTACACCTGTATCCAACCCGAGATGTTAGACAACATAGCATCTTATACGGAGCCATCGAATTGCAAGTCACAGGAGATGCTCAGAGAATATCACAAAGGACAGCAGCCAACACTTGGCAGGAGCTGAGAAACGCATTGATTGAAGAATACAAAGTGCAGACACCATTTGAAGAACTCCTTCGACGCTTATACAACACGAATTACCAAGGAAACGTCCGTAAGTTCATCGAGGAGCTCGAGAATAAATCTTTTGTTATTTTAAATAAGTTAGCACTAGAAAATATACCTAGCAATACAACCCTTTATACAAATGCTATGAATAACACAATCAAAGATGTTATTACAAAAAAATTACCAGATAGGCTTTTCATGATGTTAGCCAGACACGACATTACGTCGACACAAAAACTAAAGCAAGTAGCTCAAAGAGAGGGATTATATGAAAATAGCGTTACTGAAAAACCTAAAAATAATAATGTTCAGGGAAATCCAAATAACAATCGTAGGAACATGGGAAATTATCAGCAAAATGCTAACCCAACCACCATTTCAAGTGGCTATTCCAACACGAATCAGAGTTATCACGCACAAAATAAACAGCATAATAAGTCCGAAGACAATCAGAAAGCTCACCACGAGTTCCAACAGAAATTAAGTCAAGGTAGATACCAAAATCCCTTAAACTACCAAAATCAGTCCCATTCACGCTTGAATGCACCAAACCCTCCGACTAAACGTCAAAGAGATAGTAACAGTGGGCAGATGAAAATGGATACATCCGAAAATTTTCATCAGCAAGCCTCGGAACAAACAGAAGAAATCCATTCATAAAATTGATTATGAATGACGAAGTTCTAAAATGTGTCATCGACACAGGTTCAACCATAAATCTAATGAAAACAAACCGCTTAAATTTTCCAGTTTACAACGAAACATTAAAGGTTCACACCATAAATGGTGTTATTGAATTAAAACAAAGTATACGATTAGGAGCAAGCAAAATTTGTCCGAGCAAACAAAAATTCTATATTCACGACTTCTCAGAGCATTATGATGTTCTGATTGGGAGAGAATACCTTGAGGCATGTCAAGCAAAAATAGACTATGCACAAGGATCCGTAACCTTAGGAGAATTTAACTTTTGTTTTAGATATAATGACGAAGAGGTCGAAGAGGACATGACCGCACAAGAGTGCCTTGATCCACCCTCAACAGAGGACAGACCATTTAACTTCGCTATTAATAATGAATTAATAGAAAACAATGAGTTTAGGCTAGAGCACCTAAACTCAGAAGAAAAAGAAAAAATAAAAAAAGTTTTACATGAATTTCGTGATATCCAGTACCATGAAGGTGACAATTTGACTTTCACTAGTACAATTAAACACAAAATTCTAACGAAACATGAGGACCCAATTTACAAGCGTCCATACAAATATCCTCAAATATACGATGAGGAAGTAAATAAACAAATAAGCGATATGATAAAACAAAATATCATACGTAAATCCAAATCCCCTTACTGCTCACCAGTAATAATCGTTCCAAAGAAAAACGATGCATCTGGAAAGCAAAAATTCCGGTTAGTCATAGATTACCGCAATCTCAATGAACTAACTATTAATGATAAATACCCTATCCCGATCATGGATGAAATATTAGACAAACTTGGAAAATGTCAATATTTCACAACCATTGATCTAGCCAAAGGCTTCCACCAAATCCAAATGGATCCTGGTTCAATACCCAAGACCGCATTTTCGACTAAACATGGCCATTACGAGTACACTCGCATGCCATTTGGTCTTAAGAATGCACCTGCAACGTTCCAACGTTGTATGAACAATCTCTTAGAAGATTTAATTTTTAAAGATTGTCTGGTCTACTTAGACGACATTATTATTTTTTCCACTTCATTGGAGGAACACATTTTGTCGCTACAAAAGGTATTTAAGAAGCTTAGAGAAGCTAACTTAAAACTACAGTTGGATAAATGCGAGTTTATGAGAAAAGAAACTGAATTTCTCGGTCACATCATCACAACTGAGGGTATAAAACCAAATCCCAACAAGATACAAGCAATTGTCAAATTCCCAATTCCAAAAACCCCAAAAGAAATTAAATCATTTCTAGGATTATGTGGTTTCTATAGGAAATTTATACCAAATTTCGCTAATATAGTAAAACCATTAACACTTAAATTAAAAAAGGGAGCAAAAATCAATATAAAAGACAGAGACTACGAGCTAGCGTTTGAAAAGCTAAAAGTACTCATAACATCCGACCCAATTTTAATATACCCTAACTTCGAAAAACCATTTTCATTAACTACAGACGCGAGTAATATGGCAATAGGGGCCGTCCTTTCGCAAGAGCATAAGCCTATATGCTATGCAAGTAGAACTCTCAACGAGCATGAGTTAAATTATTCAACGATTGAAAAAGAATTATTAGCAATCGTTTGGGCCACTAAATACTTTAGGTCCTATCTCTTTGGTCGACAATTTCAAATCCTTAGTGATCACAGACCACTCGTCTGGTTAAATAATATGAAAGAACCTAACATGAAATTACAAAGGTGGAAGATCAAGCTAAATGAGTTTGATTTCCAAATTAAATACGTCCCAGGAAAAGAAAATTATGTGGCAGATGCTCTGTCCAGAATTCAATTAAACGAAAACTTCTTAGGCGAAGATACAATTAGCACAAGAGCAACAATACATAGTGCTCAAGAAGACAACAGTAACCATTTACAAATCACAGAAAGACCACTTAATTATTATAATCGACAAATAGAATTTGAAAAAGGAACCGAGAACGAAACAAAAGTTACGAATTACTTTCACAAAACCAACATAAAAATTACGTACAAAGACATGACTAATACGCATGCCAAAGAATTAATAAAAGAATACTTATGCACAAAGAAAAGTGTGCTATACTTCCACAACGAAGCAGATTTTCCAATTTTTCAAGAAGCCTACTTAGAAATAATAAGTCCGAATAATTCAACAAAGGCAATGAAAACTAGTACAAAATTAATAGACCTTCAAACATACGCAGAATTCAAAGAATTAATATTAAAAAAGCACAAAGAATTATTACATCCAGGAATTGAAAAAACTATCAATTGGTTCAAAGAAACCCACTATTTCCCAGATTATCAAAATCTAATTCAAAATCTAATAAATGAATGTGAGATTTGCAACATCGCAAAAACAGAACACAGAGATACAAAATTAACTTTCGAAATAACTCCGGAAATCGCTAATATCCGAGAAAAATATGTAATGGATTTTTACATAGTAGGAGATAAACAATTTTTATCTTGCATTGATATCTATTCAAAATTTGCATCATTAATAGAAATAAAAAGTAGAGACTGGCTAGAAACCAAACGAGCTATATTACAAGTGTTCAACCAAATGGGTAAACCCATCGAAATAAAGGCAGACAAAGACTCAGCTTTTATGTGCACAGCTTTACAATTATGGCTAAAATCAGAAGCAGTAAATATTAATATAACCACTAGTAAAAACGGTATATCCGACGTAGAACGATTTCATAAGACAGTTAACGAAAAACTAAGAATCATTAACAGCGACTCAGACGTCGAAAATAAACTTACAAAATTTGAAACTATACTCTACACGTACAATCATAAAACAAAGCACAAAACGACTAACAGAACACCAGCGGACATATTCATATATGCAGGTACACCAGAGTATGACACTCAAGCTAATAAAGAAAAACTAATAAATAACCTCAACAAAAACCGAAGAAACTTTTAACAATTTAATTGAACAAAGTAAAGAATTCAATAACCTTATACAAATCGAATACCTAGTAGAAAAATTAAACAGAGAAATAAACGGCTTAAAAATAGCCAAACGTAGCAAAAGAGGTTTAGTTAACATAGTAGGAACAGCATATAAATACTTATTTGGAACATTAAATCAAGAAGACAAAGCAGAAATTGAACAAAAAATAAGCAACTTAGCAGAAAACAGCGTTCAGGTTAACGAATTAAATTACATAATAGAAGCTATAAACAAAGGAATAGAAATCATGAACGAACTAGATCAAGAGAAACAAAAAGGAAAGAAATTAGATATCCTTATATTTAACTTACAACACTTTACAGAATATATAGAAGACATTGAGATGGGAATGCAGCTCACAAGATTAGGAATTTTTAACCCAAAATTACTAAAACATGACTATTTGTTGCATGTTAATTCTGAGAAATTGTTGAATACAAAAACTTCCACTTGGTTTAAATCAGATACAAACGAAATACTGATAATATCCCATATTCCTCGAGAAATAATAAAAAGCCCGGTATTCGAAATAATTCCATACCCGGATGAAAATAATAATATTTTGACAGAAATAGCTCATGAAAAATATTTTACCCAAGATAAAAAAGTTTATAGCAGAGAAACAAAAAAATTAATTAATAATGAATGTTTAACAGGAATTTTAAACCAAATAACATCAGAATGTAGTTATACTAAAATTTTGCAAAATTTTCAAATCAACTACATAGAACCAAATATAATTTTAACTTGGAATTTACCAAAAACTATATTAAACCATAATTGTATAAATAACGAAATAACAATAGAAGGAAACAATATAATAAAAATCTTTAATTGTTCATTGCAAATTAATGAAATTTCAATTTCAAACAATATGTTAGATTATACTCAAAGCATTTACGTAAGCAATGATGTTATAAAATTAGAACCACTTTCGTTTGTACAAACGAAACAAATTATAAATGCACATACAAAATTTAACAATGTATTCCAGATAATTACAATAACCATATTTGTAATCATATTAATAAGTTTAACACTGTATTTGACATATAAGTTCAAAAGCATACCTAAGAAATTAATTATAAAATATAAAAAACCCAAAGTAGAAGAAACACCTACAATAATAGGAGATATACCAATTCTAAAAGAAGAAAATGTTACACTATATCCAAACTTAAACACCTGAGGACAGGCACTTTTCTAATGGTTGGGGGAGTGACATATCCATAGTCGCACCCACCCTTTAACATAACTTAGCACATAAGCATAAGCACAATTATAAACATTTCTAATATTGTAAACAAAGAGCCTGGTGATAACATCGACATTGGTCAAGATCAAACTGTCCCCCTTTGGTAGACATAAACAATTCACCCTAAATATCACGCCACTGTCAATGTTCCCATCAGAGTACTATCCCACGCATAATTGCTGACGCAGCTCAAACTTCACTCAATTTTGACTCAAACTCTCTCAAAGCGAAGTTTGCTAAGCGACCGCAACAGTTAGATAAATCAGTTCATATTCGGGAAGCAAATCTGAATGTACTCAACAAAAGTAGCCGTTAAGTGAAAATAATAAATTGAAATATATTTTTTTATAGTAACCTAACGTGTAAAACTTAATTATATATACATTTTTATTATAAATTTTTGTGTGTGTGTTCTTTGGAGTGTAGTATCTTAATAACATTTTACAAGTTTCATTGTGCTACATTTGCTCTGCTGCTGGCCTACTAGATCTCCGGATCTCTATGCTGACAATGCGAAAACATTTTGCGAATGCAGTTAATTTCAGTGCATGCAAAGTTTCAATTTGTTAAATTTATTTTTTTTAAATTTATGATAATAAAAATAATATTTATGATAATAAAATAAAAAACGTGGAAATTCTATTGAGAGTGGAAGCTGAAAATGCGTGAAAATCGGATTGTTTAAATGACACAAAAAAAGGCCGTAAAATTTGGTCCTTATAGAAACTGCGTGTCCAAGTTGTTCCACCCAAACGACCGGGAAATATGTGAAAAATCGAATAGTTAAACTTATAGTTAAAGAAAAAAATACACAGTTTATTCAAAATATATTTAGTTTTTTTTATAAATGAACTTTAGAATACCTACACCTAATTCTCTGCGTGTATACAAGCCCAGCTATGTATCAATCACTTTATTTATCAATTATGCCACAATTAACGATAAGTTTAAAACATTTTTATCGTACTGTGATCAATCCTGAACAGCTTTAACCTTATCGCGAGCATATATAAAGCAGTGTTTGACCGCAGTGCCCGCCAAAGTGGCCCAGTCAAGGCTACAAAATAGTTTTAAAAAAATATCACAACCAAGCAAAATGTTCAAGTGTGTGCTGCTGCTGTTGGCCCTTGTGGCGCTGGTCAGCGCTGAGGTGCACCGCGTACCCATACACAAGCACCAGCACAAGAGGACACGCCAGCATCTGAAGTCGGCCACCCGCTGGCTGCACCAGAAATACCATCCGCAGCAGCAGGAGCTATATGTGCCGGATTATGTGGCGCCCAACTATGATTATTCCAGCAGCGATGAGAGCAGCGAGAGCAGCGATGACTACACAATCGAGACGCTGTCCAACAACCAGAATATGGACTACTACGGGGTGATTGGCATTGGCACGCCCCCGCAGTACTTCAATGTGGTCTTCGATACGGGCTCTGCGAATCTGTGGGTGCCATCTGTGCAGTGCCTGCCCACCGATGTGGCCTGCCAGAATCACAATCAATACAATTCGAGCGCCTCCAGCACATATGTGGCCAACGGCCAGAGCTTCTCCATACAGTATGGCACGGGCAGTCTGACCGGCTTTCTGTCCACCGATACGGTCACCATCAATGGCCTGAGCATTGCATGTCAGACGTTTGGCGAGGCGATTTCCCAGCCAAATGGCAGCTTCACTGGCGTGCCGTTCGATGGCATACTGGGCATGGGCTACAGCACTATTGCCGTGGATCAGGTGGTGCCGCCCTTCTACAATCTCTACGAACAGGGTCTGATCGATGAGCCCAGCTTTGGCTTCTATCTGGCACGCACTGGCTCCGCCCAGGACGGCGGCCAGCTGGTGCTCGGCGGCGTCGATTATCAGCTCTTCAGCGGCAATCTGACCTATGTCCCAGTCTCCCAGGAGGGCTACTGGCAATTTGTGGTGACCAGCGCCGTGATGAATGGCTTTGTTGTTTGCTCCAATTGCCAGGCAATTGCCGATACGGGTACCTCCCTGCTGGCCTGCCCTGGCAGCTCCTATACGCAGCTCAATCAGCTAATCGGTGGCTATCTTATGGACGGTGACTACTATGTGGACTGTTCCACGGTGGATTCTCTGCCCGTGCTTAGCTTTAACATTGGCGGCACCATCTTCAACCTGCCCGCCTCCGCGTACATAAGCAGCTTCACAGAGAACAACACCACCTTCTGCATGTCCAGCTTCACGTATATCAACACCGACTTTTGGATTCTCGGCGATGTCTTTATCGGCCAGTTCTATACACAATTCGATTTCGGAGAGAATCGCGTGGGCTTTGCACCAGTGGCTTAAGCTGCGAACGATTCTCGATGAAAACTCAGTCTACACTGAGTATCATAGCTTAATGGAATGAAATGGAACAATCAAAATTAAACGATAAAAATGTTTGAAAAATTACACCAAACAACTGCAAACTAAAATTATCATTATAAAAAATACAAAAAAAAATCATATCTATTATTTAACTAAATAAACAAGTGGATCGAATGGCAAAGAAACATTCTATTTTCGTGTGTTGGACTCAAAAAAAGTTCAATGAAATTTCAAGAGTTTTCTTTTTAACAATGTAGAACTAACAAAATAAGTTAAAAGCGTTAATTAAATTTTCTCTTTTAACAACTTTTGAAGCTCATTTTTCAAGCAAGAAGAGTGAATTAATGGCAAAACGAAGTAAAATACGTCTCATATAAATTTTCTCAAAGGACTTTGATCATCTTGCTCATATGTTGATAAACACATATGTAAATGCCAAGTTAGGATATTTTGATAAACCTGCCTGATCCAATCTGTTCCGAAATACCAAATGTCTTTAACGATGAGTGGGAAACATTTCTAAGCTAGAAGTCTAATTAATACTGATAAAGAATATATATACTTGACGTGATCGGAGACCTTTTTCTTAAATGTGTTACACATTTCGTAATGAAAAGAAATCTATGCTCTGTCAAATCAATGGATCTTACCATACGAAAACCATAATTAAATCAATATAATATATATATATATATATATATATATATATATATATATATATGAAATTATTATAAGAATCTGTAGCAGATCTTGATTGATTTCATCCACTCTCTACAATAGCTAGAGATTTAATAATGGGCCAAATGCTTGGTTTTATTTGAAATAAACAATTAGAGTTCTGTAAAAATATGTTAAAATAATATTGTAAAATTAATTTGCAAAATAATCGAATAGAGCTACGCCTGAGAAACTGCATATTGTCAAAAATTTTGTAAAATTGTTTTTTTTTTTAATTATTTGTTTTCCGGCGTTGGCGGCTTGTTGCCAGCAGCTGAGAAATTGCCGCCGTAGATGCCGCGCGGAGTGCGTGGCATTTGTTGGGCCTGTTGCTGCTGCTGTTGCTGCTGTAGCTGCGCCTGTTGCTGCTGCAATTGCTGTTGCTGCATCTGATGGTGCTGCAGCGCGCGTTGCTGCAGCATTGCCTCGTAGAGTATAGCGGCAGCTGCCGCATTGGAGGACTGTTGCTGTTGCTGCTGCTGTTGTTGCTGCTGCTGTTGCTGCTGCTGCTGCTGCTGGTGCAACTGCTGATGATGATGCTGTTGTTGCTGCTGTTGCTGGTGCTGCAGTTGCTGCTGCTGATGATGTTGTGTGGCATTCTGACGCAAATTGGCCGCCAGCAGCTGGGCATACACCTGGGTTATGTCATTGGCATTGCCCGAGGCCATGCCATAGATGGGCATGGACATGTTGTTCGAGGCGCCGGCAACCAAGTGCTGCTGCTGCTGTGCCTGTTGCTGCGGCAGTTGCTGCTGCAACAGCTGCAAGTACAGCTGCGAAAGTTCATTAATGGAAGCGGCGCCTGGTGGTCCGGCCCCGCGACCGCTAAGATCGCTGCCTCCATGCGAGCCCTGCTGATGCGGCAGTCCCGGCAACAGCTGACTGTAGGCAGAGCTCTGGAAAATTTGTTGAAGGCAATTTTCTTAAGATCTGTTAGCTTTGGCAGCTAAATTCAATTAACTTACAGCGCCAGGACGTGCGCTGTGCCCAATGATTGATGGCTGCTTGCGATCGTAGAGTGCCTTGGCTCCACGCTCGAAGCCGGGCGGTGGGGGCTGCTGCTGCGATTTCTGTGCACCACCCGCTGCATATGACTGGGTCTGCTGTGGAGCTTGGGGCTGCGTCTGCGTCTGCGGCTGATAATCGTCACCGGAGAGCGCATAATGCTCGGCTGCCTTATGATAGCTAAAGCTGCCGTTCTCCGGATGGCCAGTGGTATCGCCATAAAGTGCATTCAGTACCTCATTCAAGAAACCAGATGTGGCCGCTGCACTGGGCTCCATGAGGGATTCCGAATCGGGCGGAGGCGAATCATCAATGTGAACGGGCATGGCCAGCTGTGAATCAGTGATGGTGGGACGCCAGATCTTCTTGGCCAGCTGCTCATAGGCATTGGCTATGGAAAGGGAAATCGAAACTGATTTAGAAATGGATTTAATTTGATTTTGACAACTTACGTTCAGCGGCTCGTTTGGCACCGTGTGCATCCATTCGATTGTTCAAAATTAAAGGCACACTTTATTATATCACTAGCCTCAGCTGCATTTATTGCTCGACACACTCGAAGCCACAAGTTGCGTTTTCTACTGAAGCTGAATTTGTGGCCTACGAGCGCTAGGCTTTGTTTATGACAAATGCTATTGTTTACGATATCGAATTATGGAATTTCTTGTTATCGAATCAAACACATTGAATAGGCCTTATTTGTTAATTATTTATTTGATTTTTTCCTTACTCTCAAATATTTGCCTTGTACTTAAAACTGAATAAACGACGTGACATTCACGTAGGTTTGACGAAAGAGAGGCCCATATTTGTGAATGTGTGCGAGAGATGGGCAGCACTGGCGCCTGCAAGCTTAGATATTGGATATTTTCACAGGGGAATGACACCTGCTGCAAGCTGGCTTGTTGCGCCTGTAGTCCATGTGGATGACATTTAGATATTACAAGCCTATTATTATATATTAGCCTATTATATTAGCCTATTAATTACGTGTATCAAGTATATGGATGTCGATTAAAAACTCTAAGGAGATTAATATATATGCATCAAAGAGTTATATATTCATTTTGCGATTTGGATATATGCACGCCCAGAAAGTAAATGGGGTATATTAGGTTTGAGCCATGCGCAGTGCTGCCCATTATACATCAGGAAAGTAGCTAAGTTCAAGTAAAAAAATAGCTAAAAATTGCTGAATTAGCTTTTTTGAATAACTGAGTTGGCAGTAACAGAATTGATAGTACTTGTAAGTGGAATGAAAGAAGCTTGATACATTTACAATTTCAATTGTTTCTAGCTGGAGTAGCCATATTTAGCCAGAAAAAAGCTGAATTGCCAATACTGGTGCAATGTTTGTGTTTCTGTACGCATGCATACAACCGCAGTAAGGCTTATTACTTAAAATTTTGAATATACAGTGCTAAAATTATAGTGTTTAAAAATAAAGTTGGGCGTAACAAACCGGGGATACATTTAACTATCTTACGGCTACAGGGAGACTACTACTAATAGGTTACTTCCTTGGGGACGTGGCAAATCAGTTCTTGTTTTCAACATTATTGGAAAATAATAACAGTAACTTCATAAAACACGTCACTTTTATAAATAACAATATGCGCTTTATTACACAATTATAACAACATTTAAAAACAACAGCCGTCAGAGTCAGGCGAGGGTTAATATTTCCCTTTTTTAGAGCGTTTGTGGAGCTGCAGTCTCCACATCAACCGTTTCCACAATAGCATAACAGAATCCGGCGCCAGTTCCAGCCAATTTTGCGTATCCCGGCAGCTTTATTAATGTTGGAACACATCTGAAAAATACAAATGAAAAAGTTTGCATGGTTTGTCTATACTGTAAAATTTCTAACCCTCTAACAGTTTTTTATAACATAGCATACCCCATCGAATTTTTCGACTTAGTTCTCATTTATAGATAAAAAAAAAGGTGATTTACAATTATGAATTGTGGAATTTCATTCAAATTTTGAATTATCCCATGTTCTAGTACAAAAATATGTGTTAAACATCAATACGATTAGCCCCACTCTTTAGAAAATCAAGTAGATATAGTTTATGTAAACAAAAGCTTTCGCTTATCTCACGTTTTCACTTACAAATTCTCTGTGGCATTGTTGCCGCAATTGCCATGCTCATTCCAGCCCCAGGTATAGATCTCGCCAGCTGTAGTGCGCAGCAATCCGTGCTCGGCGCCCATGTGAAGGCGTGCCGGCGTTTGTCCCTCCTCCAGTTGCAGCTTCAACGGGGTTGGCGTTGCCTGTTGCTCACTAAATTGGCCGATGCCCAGTTGGCCATAGCAATTGCGTCCCCAGAGCAAAACTTCGTTGGTTTTCAGCAGGGCCGCATTGTGTGTCCAGCCAACGGCGAGCTGTCCCACATCCTCCTCGAACTGAAAGGCATTCGCCTGGCAGTACTTGTTGTCGCCTAGTGCCACAATGCGCCTGCTGTCGCCCGCTTCCATATTCACGCACTTCAGCAGCATGTGATTCTGTCCACTGACCAGTGTGACAATGCGCAACTCATTGGGATTGTGCGCTTGTATTTTCATCACGTTGCAGCGATGCAACGTGGTTGAAGTAATGTCCAGTTCGATTGGAGCAGGATCCATAATGCGCAAACGGCCGAATATATAGATTTTTTTATCCTGTGAGAGCACCGCGCAGAAGCGCAGACCAAAGCTCAAGCGCTGCGCCGGCTCATCACGTGGTAGACGCACAGGCATGGGCCGCCGCACTGATGTAAATCCTCGCTGACAAATTCCGAGCTGCTGAAACGCATTGGAGCCCCAGACAAAAAGGCGCTTGGTCAGCGTAATGGCGCCTGAAATGTCCCAGCCGCAGCTGATGGACTCCACGGGCACTTCCTGTGTGAAAGATGAATTAAAAGTGAGTCAGCTGTTTGTGGATTATCGGCCGCTCACCTCAAAGTATTCTGTGGGCACCATGGCAAACTCATTGTGGCATTCCTCTGTTGAGTCGAGGCCCAGCTGGCCGCGATTGTTCCAGCCGCAGGAGTGCACCCGCCCATTTTTGTCCAGGATCAGCACATGACCACCACCGCCGCGTATGCAGCGCACCAGCTGCGGCTGAAATGAGCATTTGGATAGCCGCTGCGGTACCATGCACAGCTCCGATTCGTAGCCAAGGCCAAGCTGACCGTGAGAATTGGCGCCCTGTGCGCAACCAAAGGAAATCGCTCATTAATTTGCATTGCAAATGACATTTGCTTAGGGTCGTCAAAGCTGGCGATGTCGCCCGCCGGCTCACTTACCCAGGCGTAGACATCGACATCCATTGCGACCACCAGTTGCGCCTGCTATGGGCCAGACAGGGTCAGGGTCGGTTGTGGCGGCGGCGATGCACTTCCGGTTTGTGTTTCACACGTTGATTTAATGCGCCGCAGTCACGCCAACAATGTTTTTGTCGCTGCCTTAGACTCCTACTTTTGCCAACTGCAGCTGCTGCTCGTCCTCGCGCGTTGCTCTGCCCTGCGCTGCTCATGTAAAACTGAGCCTTTCGCTGCCGGCCAAATAACTTTTATATCGTTTCGGCGGATATTTTGTTTCGCGGCCGTTTTTATGGTCGTTTTCGCTAATGTCGTTTGCTGCAGCTCGGCAAAGAACTGTCAAATTTCATGCTGGTCTTGCGTGTTGGCTAAAACCTTGTTCTAATGAGTTTATTCAATAATTTTTAGCTATCAAAACTATTTTTAAAGTAATTCCTATGTTTTTTGCTGTAGAGTTAACGCAAATATATTGCAGCGTTGCCAATTGAACCAATTCCAATTTATTGTTTACAAAATGTGCGCATATGTGTTGCTCTTCTTGCCGGTTTATCGAGGTGGCAACATTAACAGCGCATATGTTTGCTCTTTTGCAATTAGTATGCTGTTCACACAAATTGAAAGCAGACCAACATATCTATGCGCAGCATACATAATAATAAGTTGTACATATTTTTAAAGTTTACATTTCTTAAAACACATATTGTTAATAATTTCAATAAGCGTATGTAGCACACATATTTTACTACTTAATTTGTTTTGCTTGCATTAAGATAAATTATTTGTTTCGTTAAAAGTAATATACAGCTGCATACTAGCAAAAGTTTTCAACTGCATACATTGTTTAATTTATTTTACAGTTACATTTCGCGCATTTTGCTGTGACGAGTGCATAGTGAAGAAAATATGTTAAATCACCTTTTTTTAAAGTTAAAAATAATAAAAACACATAATCGTTGGCTATTAATTGTGATATTCGCCAGCGACTTTGGAAAAACAATAACAGCACATCATATTCACGCCAGACAACGTGGAAAACAAATTGGCGCAAAAAGCCCGCTCAAGTATGTGTCAAGCAGCTTATAGACTTAAAAATACCCTACGAAAAATGAAAAAGGACTACGGCTCGTAGGTTTTCTGCACATGGTAAGTCAATTCAATTAATTACCAGCTACTGGGCTTAAAAACTGTAAATGCAATCAGAAGTTTGCCTCCGACTGCGTTCGCTTGCGTGCGGCGACTTTACCGGGCTGGTATAATGTGAAAATCATTAGTTTTTATTTGTGGCGTTTAGGGCGTATGCGAAACCGATGTTGGGCGCCTGTTTTGCATTGCAAATACAAATTCAAAGTGCATTTTTCACCTGAACCAGCTGCTACTTTTTGCCATACGGTTGCATGTTAGCTGGACATTGCAGTATTTATTATGTCCTGCGGCTAGTGTTGGTTAGTGTTGCGCATTTGCTGTTGCCGTTAGTTCGCCGGCCATAATTAAAAACCAGTTGGCATACAATTTGAGGTGGACATATTGGTTTATATAAACAATTATTTAAGAAGCAAAGTAATATAAATTTACAGCCATGAACAAAGGATTATTAATTATATTATTATCAATCATATTTTCACCCGAATTCTCAAGACAATACTGCATTTTTATTTCCATATTCCATTGAAATTTGAACTATCATACTTAAGTAGCGAATTCGGTGTTTCTGAGCTGTGGCTCATAGTTCAGCGCGCCTAATGGTTTTTTCTCCTACCATCTCGTGTGTGCACACTTAGGGGCCAACTTGGTGGGAGTTCTCTTGTTTTTTAGCGACAATTAAAGCTTAATTAAAATTGCATGCACCTTAACCTTCGCCATGAACTTTGACAGTTTTAATTACAATATGCTTATATGCGGTTCGCGTGTCGATGCCAGCGGAAGGCGGGCTTTATAATCGCTTTATAAAATCAAAGAAGACATTCAATTTGGGTAAATATATAATTTTGGTTTTGAGCTAAATTGAAGATAACGTCGACATTTTTATTAGTGTTTTAGTTGTAGGTAAGGCGTGATACTTCGCCTAACTTGGGAGCTACAAGTTTATTTTTCCTTATTATCTTTCATTATTGACTGTCTTAAGCATTATTTTTATTCATTTTCAAATATTTTGCTTATGTTCGAAAAATTTGAAAATAAAACTTGCTTAAAATTACCGCTTCATTTGATTACTAGTTCCGATTTTTTAACAGCTGCTCGGAACTGCGCATGCGAAAGCCGCACCGATAGTTAAGACACGCTAAGAGTGTTGCAAGTCGACGCAGCCAGTGTTGCTTAGCAGCCGTAGCCGAAGCATGCGCGCGTATTCAAATGTTATGCAGCTTATGGGGAGACATGTGTCTGATTGTGGCTTTTGTTCCCAAGAGACTGATGCCATTGAGGGCAAACGTGACTCCATTTTCTATATGCTATTTCTATGTTGTGACTTTTTACGTCTTTTCGCGCTTATTTTTCTTGTTGTTCGTTTTGCTTTTGCTGTGTGGGTAGAAAAACATTTTTGCCATTTTCAAATTAAATCTAATTTAATGGGAAAGTGTGTTGTCTCGGCATTCGCACATTTGCTTTTAGCTGTACTCCATTCAACACCCATTTGCACACACGTGCACGTGCAACCACACACGCACACACTCACACACACGCAATTAAAGTTAAGAGTGAAAATTGCACATGTTTGCATTTCTTTCGCATTGTTTTTATATTTGTTCTTCCCTTTTTTAATGGCGTGGTTCAGCTGAGAAGCTCTGTTAATGTCGATTGCCACTTGTAATTAAACGGTTGCCTTTTTAATGTCAATTGCTGTTCCTCTTTTATCTGGTAAAACTCCTTTTCTGCTATTGAATTATCTGCGGTGAGCGAAGATGGGAGTCGAATTTAAAACCGTATATCGTATTTCTTATAAGAAGGAGTTCATTTTAACCAGAGGAAAGTATTAACTATATTTATATATAACACATATTTTATTTATAGAAATGTAGGCAGAAAGTTCAAAGTGGAAGATATTAAATTCTCTGATATGTGAATATATTGAAAACGTGAAAAACTCCTGACAGTTTGAAGGGGAAGAAAAAAATTGTACATTAACTTAACTCGATGAGCTAGTTTTATTGTTTTAATTTAAAACTCTTTTTTTTTCGATAAACAGCATTTAATTTTCATAATGTTAAGCGCTGGACACCCGAAAAGCTCTTAACTGCAGCAAACTATTGAAATGCAAATTGATGGACTCTCTGTCAATAACAGGCACATAAAACTGGAAGTACCCATGGTGCAGTCCAGCCCAAATGCCAGAGCATCGAGTGCCACACACAGACACACAAACATTAACTGTGCCGAGGGGCATGTGGGGGGGAGGGGGCGGACTTTAAACAAATTCAACTGCGGCCATGGGCGATGGCAGCGCACAAAAGTCATTTGACCACTAATCATGACTGTGGTTTCTGCTGTTGTCCATTGCATGGTCTGGCCACGCCCACTGTGGCTCAAGCGTGAAACCATAGTTAAATCCATAGCTAAACCCACAAACTGAATTCCCTATCCGCAGAGCAGTCAAATTATGAAAAGTGTACACTTTGCGTCTGACACTTCAAATTAAATTTCAAATTTCAAATGGCAAAACTCACCCCCCACCAGTCGCCGCCTGTGCTTTTCTTGTGCATTCCCTAATTGCTCAATCAAAAACGTATGCAATTCCTTTGGGGTAAATCCAACATTGGAGCTTAAAATATATTTTGGAAAAAAATGCGTTTTATACTTCAACTTTGCGCAACGTCGCGACGCGTCGGAAGCCAACGGAAGTGTTTGGCGGTTCAACGAGTCGGCCAGAAGGAAGGTGTACAGAGGCTGCTTAGCTAGGGAGGGGGATTAGAGGGGTGTGTGAGTTGGTGGGTGTCTGCGCTAACTAAAGAAGGAACTGCTAGAACGAAAGTGATTGCCGCAGGCAACGCCAAAGACAACAATGCCAAAGTTTGGCTCCTGTCAGGGCGTTGCAGGGGGTTGTCGTTGTGGGGGTTAAACGGAAACGGAAGCGCATTGAGCAAAGTTGTTGCAGTTGTTGGCCTTTGTTTCGCCATCGCTGCAGCAGCAGCAAAGCAATTTAAGTTAAACAAGCGCGCAGTGTACACTCGCCAGCCCACGCCAACCAAGCCCAACCACCCGCGCCAGAGCACCCTGCCACCGCACAATATACTTGTCAAATATACTTTACCATTTTTATTTTTATTTTTGGAAAATCTGCTCAAGTTTTTGGCATCGAATTTGTGCTGCACACTTTTCAAAAATTGTTTATTTTTTGATTGACTTAAAGTTTCGACAGCGTGTCGCGAAATTTGTGACATGCTTTGCGTGACATGCCGGCAAGAAAAATAGCTGAACTAAGTTTATTTAACCTTTCTTTTTATAAGATCAAGTCAAACGTTCAATTGTCTTATACGCAACAGTTTCTTTTCATCACACATTAACTTAACTTACCTCAAAATGAAAATCTACAGAAGATTCAGTGTTAAACAAGAAACTAGAACTGAAACATCAATTTAAACCTTAATCAAGATTCAATGCTTCTTTTATCCTATGTTGAGTTTAAAATATATATGCTCATACGCAATACGCAAAAAGTGTCATAATCGATAAGTATTAACTTTTCGTTTCGGGAATATAAAAACTATTTACACCAAATTGGTTCTCGTATAGCTTATACAGGTGGCCAAAATATCATTTTTGAATATTTCCAACCATTACCTCTCCAAAATTGGAAATACTCATTTTTAAAGCCTTAAGCTTTGCACTTTGGAACAGACAAAACCATATTTAAGCTCTGGCAATTTTATAAAGATCGGACTTTATGCACCGATAATAATCAAAAATGAATTTTCCATATTGTGAACGCTATGTTGTTTGCAACTATAGGATATCTGCTAGCTGTGTACTTCCGACAACATCACTTTTTTTCGTTTTATTTGCTCTGAGTAATAATTATTTACAAGTATTTTATTGCTCAATCAATTGTGAATTTCGTAAAGCTTCAAGTACTTGCTTACCAAATTGAGTAGACTTTAATTGATAACCCGTTAATATGTTTCTTCTTCGATAAACTGATCTCGATGGAAATTGTTGTTAAATTTTCCAGCTTAGAAACTGGCGAAAACTAATTATGTAGTTGCCATCGAGTTGTGCGAAGTTTTTCAATATTTCAAACGGCATCCGGCCGTGGGTGTTCATCGTTGGCAATTTTCGCAGCCTGCCCGTTTGGCTCTTCAACTAGCGCCTGCTCGATAATTATTATGTAAATTGCTTAAAAATGCACCGCAGGTAAGCCCAAAGGATTCACTTTGTTCCGGTGCCCCTACCGTCTAGTCGTCTCGTCGTCTCGGCCAGCCGTCGCGCTGCATTAAGCTTGATTGCATTAAGTTTGCTTTCGCCTTGACAGGAGCTCTGTGCTTTGCTCGCTCAGCCTCGCCAAGGGGTTTACATTGCCCTTCCCTCCCCTTTCTCCCTGCCCCATCTTGCCTTAATCTATGCACTCGGAATTTCTTAGCGTGCATTTCGTATTAGCCAAATTTTCGCATGCTTCGTTGAATGCCTCTTGGTCTTAGAGACGGTTACGTCTAGTGTTGGGCCCGGATACTGATGGGTGCCACGGTGGTCGCTTGATTGAACCATTGCTCTACAGTGGTATGCAAACGATATTTATTCAAGTTTATATTTTGAATATTTTTGAACTCCTCCTACATAAGTTTATGTTTAATAATTGAAGCATAATTGAAGATACTTTTTGATTTGTTGAATATCAGGCTTACCTAATTTCTACTACCCATGCTTAACCACTTAGAGTCCTATGCTTAATAAAAATTCTTAAGTCTTTTATACTAATAAATTAATAATAAAGATTTCAAAAGAAAACCCCATTTTGAAATGACATTATTATAATATTTCATAGTTGATAATTAAGAGAAGTTAATTCGAAACTATATCAAATTTTTACTCGGAATATTGCCAATCAGCTCCATCGTATGCTGTCCTTTGAAAATGTACTCGCACTCGACAGGATATTGATGACTCTCCTCCTATTTGAATCCCCCTTGATCCTAATCACATAGTCACGTTGGCCAGGTTATTCATCGAAGTTTCGATCCTGTTGAATCTTAAGAGATTTTCGCACATTTTGTGGCCAGTTTCCGTTCAGTTGTTGTTTTAGTTGCAAATAATTAATTTGTGCAAATTGCAAAACTCGGCCTTTGATGGTAAATGCATAATGGAGCACTTTATTGAATTACATATGCGATAAATTTTTTGTGTACGATGCAGCCTAATTGCACATTAGCTCAGCTCATGCCTCGTGTGGCATACGGACTGTTAACCCGTTTATCCATTTCCCATTTCATATTCTCCGAGCAACGGCAATATCAATACTCAGTTTTCGTTCCGTCCGGCGGGCCAGAGTTTATGCAAATGAAGCAAATGCGGTTCTCAATATCAGGACTAAAGCTGGGCGTGTGCATTGTCCTTGTCTTCGACTAAATTGTCGGACGTCTGGCGCGTCCTTCGAGTTACGCCTCGAACTGTTTTCATGCCCAATGGGCAACTAATTATTTGTTAACATAACACGAGTGGCAATTTAAATGCAATTAAGTTCAGCTGCCTAGGCGCAGACACAGACTCACAGACCCTGGACCTCATCTCGTTGAGGCTTAGCTGAGTTAAGTAAAATGGCTCATTAGGAGTGTGTCCTTCAAATGTTTAGTGCACAATTGAATGTGCAGCGACTGAGCTTCAATTCAGAGATAAAGGCAATTCAAATGGATTTAATATCTTTAAATCACCGGGATTTGCCATACTTGAGAATTTATGCGCAGCTTAAATGACAATTTACAATAATATAGCTGGAATACTCACAACGATTCGAAGTTACGAGCTAGCCTCAAGGCTTTTATTGAAGATTATTCTGCTACTTTTTACTTAACATTTTAGATCAACGCGCAACTATTTAATAATTGTATTAAGCTAAGGTATTTGGAGACATATACGTATATCAAATATCTAAGTAAGATAGAAAAATCTCAAGTTTAGTGTGTCTCGAATAAAAAATGAGTCTAAGATGCGAAAAGTATTCTTAAAACTTTTAACTTAACTATAACAAGAATAATTTTTCTATCCCCTCTTTACAAGAAATTAATATTTTTATAAAATACAGCTACAAATTTTTCTTTTCAAAATTTCGTTCTAGTAAAATGGAATTCAGGTATTCATAAATATAGATGTAAATAAATAATTTATATATTAACTGGCGGGTATCCCCCGGCTATTTTATATTTACAAATAATTTACCGATTGAATTTTGTAGAAATAAAACAATTTTCGAAGTGCGCATACTAAACACTCACAAATGCAGGGCCAATTTAATCTAAAGTTTTGTCTGGTGTTTACAATTTGAAATGCATTTTTGTAGATGCGAGAAGATAACGCTTTTGTTCTCATAAATATTAAAAAGGGAATTGCAAAAGCTTCTGTGCAAATGTTGAATGCATAAATGACAAATTTGTTAAACATGGATAAAGACTTGTGCTTAATTTAATCTAGAGTCAACAATGCGTGACTTGCAGGCTGCAGGTTGCAGGTTGCAGGTTTGCAGGTTTCTGGTTGAAATGGCAACTTGACAATTTAATTACCAGCATGCAGAGCAAAAAGCATAAGCTGAGACCTTGACCAAACTGTCTGGACGTAGCGCATTTTGTCCGAAATCTAAATCTAACCCGCAACAGGCACTTCATTTTCATTTTGGCATTGTTTGTTTGCCTTTCGAGCTCTTTTTTTGAGTGCAGAGGCGGCTGCACAAAATCTATTTAGACTACAATTGCTGGCCATGATTTTATTGCATTTGGCCTGCAACTTGGTTAGGCCGAGTCGACAAATGCGATTACAAGGCGGCAGCAGCACAAAGGATGCTGAATGCGAATGTCCAATCTCCGACAGTTGTCTGGTAAATCTTGGCTTATGAAATTGTTCCAGCCATACAATAAACAGGGTTATATAACTATTTCATGGAATTTGCAACGCATCTGAAATTACTTTTAGTTTTAACTTTATTATCAGTTTAGATTATGTTGATTTACAAATAAGTTGAATTTTTCAGTTAAAGATCTATAAATATCTTTAAGTCTTGCCAATTATGTATGTTATGAGACTCTCGCTCTCACGCTATATTAA
Organism: Drosophila virilis; assembly: GCF_030788295.1. Classification (NCBI taxonomy): domain Eukaryota; kingdom Metazoa; phylum Arthropoda; class Insecta; order Diptera; family Drosophilidae; genus Drosophila; species Drosophila virilis. Next base: position 15,649,867 of record NC_091546.1, on the reverse strand, counting down.
ATGCAGCAGCATTCCTTTACGCTGTTATGTCTGTTTCTTATTTAATGCAGTTAGGTGTATTTTCAGAAAGTTAATGTTAAAAAAATATAATATTTCCCTGGCTAAACGTTTTATTATATATTTTAATCCAACAGAACCATTCTATTGTACACCGTCCACTTCAGTTATGTTAATAATTAGCATGTTAACAGTTAATAGCAAAAGATCTCTTCTATTTTTCTCAATAGAGAGTAACAGCATGTTAATGAGATCTGCTGCGGTTAACTTTTTAAAGGCAATCTTTAACTTACTTTTTTGTTATGGATACTTTGTGTCTGCCCAACAATTATTTATTATTTTTTTTTTTTTTGATAAGCAGCAGTAAGGGCATACAACTGGCGCTATGCCAGTTTTCTCGCCTTTTCTATGGTTTTGAATGTCAAATGCAGACCATAATGCAGATAAGACCCACAAGCTCTACCCTTTTGATGGCCAACAAAAAAGGGGGAAAAACTAGAGAAATGTGTGTGCTTGCCTGACATTAGACACCGAATGAGTTGCATGCAAATGAGCTGAATAATGAGCAGCCAGATCTGTCTGGCACAATGGCGAGCAACTAGACGAGACACATTTGCCAAAGACCAAACAACCCGTTTAGCTTATGAGCAGCTTTTGTGGCCCTAATTTCCAGTTGCAACAACCACTCGTACATTATGGCCCAGTGGCAGTGTCAAAGTGTCAGTAAGTCAACAAGAATGCACTCTGGCAACGCTCAAAGTTTGTCCAAGGATGTAGGATGTAAGGCTCCGGCTCCGGGTCCGGCTCCGGTTCGGGTTCTGGCTCGTGCTCGGGCCTGGCCAACCGGCCACTCGACTTAACACTTTGAATGTCATTAAAACGTCCGTCTGAACGGGCTGCCTACCCCCGGTCTGCCATCCTGCTGCTCTCTCTCCTGTTCTCCAGCTCCTGCCTGACACTCAGTCACTCAGTCTCACTAACAATTGTCAACAGGCTCAAGCAGCGTGCAACTCCGAGAGTTTGCATTGTTGTTTCTGTTGTTGGCGCCTTTGTTAACCCTTTTGGCATGTTGTCTGCATTCGCCAGCATTTTGGCCAAAAACGTTTGTCAATTTTACGCTTGTCGACTTTCTGAGTTGTCCTTTTCATCCTTTCAGTCTTTATTCTCGCTGTCGCATATAGCTCAATGCCGGCTCACTCTGTGCCAGCTGCAATTGTCTCAGTCTCTTGTGCCACTCGTAGGTGTACAAATTTGAATTCTAATCTAATTGTTAATCGAGTCGCTTTTATTGCATAAAACGATAAGGACTTGTTACTTATTGGTAATACTTTAATTCTTCTTTAAATATATTTTTGTGCTGTGAAAAAAAGAGACATTAATAGGGAATACTCGAGTTCCCTCATATACACACAAAGCGATTGTGCTTATTGTTCCTTGAACCTGACACTATAGAAAAAGCGAAAGCGAAAAAGGGATCACTTTTAATATGGATAAACTATACGAGAACAACAGATTTGGCGCTTTGTCCTTGTTTATGCATATAATAAAAATGTGAGAGGAAATCATGAGAAAGGATCGATTCCGTCTGTACATATATCACAAATTGCAATCTCTAGTTTTTATAGAACTACGAATTCACACAAAGGGTTAGCCATTGAATTTATTTCACTTTATTTTTATCTACTTTAATAGGTCGGAGATATTTCCTAGTGCCCGCTACCAGTAAACCCTAATTATCTCATTTTTATTGGGCGTACATACTGTAAATAAATTCTAATAGAAAAATCGTTTTAAAATACGAATTCCGCTTCCACAAATTGTGTGACTATTTTAAGATACCGACATTTTGGGCTTATACGATAAACCCGCAGAAATTCGGGTCTGAGCAAGGGTTTATCTTCTATGTATTTGGGCGATTTTGGTCACCAACGTGGCCGCAGAGCACTAAGTACAAAGAGCTGGCGGGGCCAACGTTTAGGAGCTTATTAAATTGCCATTACCTAAGCCGGACATCAGCAGCGCGAATGGACGGGTGCCCGGCTGCAGCCGATGCTCGTCCGGACACTGGTGCGGCATTTGCCACTCAAACGAGGGATTAGCGGCGATGATGACAACAGCTTGACGTCGGCATTGGCGACGGAGCGCGACAGGCGGCAGCTCCATTAGCTGGGCACAAGGGCGGCAACTGCCGCCAGTGTGTGGGTGGTTGGGCCGGGGAAGGTGTTACGCACACAAATACACACACTGGTAGGATTTAAGAGGTAAAAGGTGCGACTGAATGGGATGTAGGGCGTGCAGGAGGGACGCACGCAAGTGCATAAATCCTCAAAATATTTAACATTTAAATGGCCAAAAATTAACTGAAGCTGGCAGGCGATGTGGATTGTATAGGAGCTAAGGCACACAGTAAATGCGAAATAATCCACAAAAAGCTGGCAAAGCTGAAACGCAAGGAGCCGTCGCACAAGTGGACACGGACAATGTGCAGTAAAAGTCGAGCCAGCGACAACAAAAGCCCGGAACCCTTGAGTCGTAATATATATATATACACAAGTATGGACCGAGGGCAAGCCTTAATGTGCTTTAAATGGCAAAGAGAGCGAGCGAAAGATCTCTCGTTCGCTGCATTCATACGGCAAATATCAAGTGCATCATCATCAACAAGCGGCGACAGCAGCGACAAGGACGAGACCCAACTACATTAAGCAGCCCGGACCGGTGCCCGTTCCGTCCCGTGCTCTTCGCGACCCGTCTCAATCTCAATCCCATTGCCATTCCCAGAATTCGAATCACAAGCCAAAAGCCAGAAAGCAGTTCGTATCGCTCTCTCAACGGCGTCCTTGGCAGCATCATCGTTATTATCGCACTGAGCACTGTAAAGTACCGAATAATCTACAGGATAATGAGCATGAAGAAAACGTGAACCAGTTTTTTGTTTTCTTGTTTTTTTTTTCTGTATTGCTGGACGGCAATTGGAGAAGCTGGAGCAGAAACAACCGAGCCATGAATGGCAATCCAATGAAATAACAGCCCAGTGGCTGCACAAGTGCACTCAACTAAGCAGGCATATCTGAAGTGCTTTGCCGAATACTTAGAAAATAAATTCTGTAAATGGCAACAAATTCCCAAAATGCAACCAAAAACAAATTTAATGTGAACCAAATTAAATGTCACAAAACGAGCTCACAACTGAGGTCAACTCAGATTGCAGATATAAAGATTAATAATTAATTTCAAACTGGAATTTTAATAGAAAAATACCAAAGATATTATATTAATTAATCCAATATCGATTGCAATATTAGACGCACATTGTCTTGGCGCTGGTCGAGTGGAGGATAGATAGATCGTTGGACGGGCAACACTGCAAGTTATCGAATTCCCAAGCACGTTGTTACGGCACATGCTAAAGGGGAAGTGCACAAGTGAAGAAAAAATGTATATTTATTTACATTATATAAATAATTAGTTACTGTTCGTAACTAATATAATAGAAAATTATGTTCTTATGTACTAACCACATAAGTAAGAAGGATGATGAGTTTTTAAGTTTCTGAAACCCAGTTTTAGTCATGGCATCGCTTGGGTTGCGTGTGTAATTCCCGAGTATTGCGAGTAAAATACTTTTGATTAAAAAATCAGTTAACCGAATATACAACTCGTGCGGCTGTGATTAGATGCAGTTTTTCCAATCAAATCAATCAACAAATCCATTTTTGTAATCAGCCCAGTTGCGATTGAAGGCAACTTTACTCTCGCTGCTGAATTTTCTTCCAGTCGAGACCGACAACATCCTTACCAAAAAGTACTTCAAAGCTGAATTCGAGATAAAGATTTGTATTTGTCTACCAAATTGCTGAAATTTGGCATTCAACGATTTATTTTAAATATTAAATGACACAAGAGTTTGAGTGCACATCATTTTAATATGTAAGGAACATTCCTTGAGGGACTTGTCTGTAAATTTAGGCAAGTAGGACATCGGTCCCAAGACCCCTGAGCCTGCTCCACTGTATATATATTATTGCCGATGCAGCTGGTAGTAATTACTTATTGAAATATCTTTGTAATGTGCTTTCAGCAGAATGTCCTACTCACAAGCTGGCTGACGCTGTCGTGGCAGTTGTGGAGACATGCATTGCGAACACAATGTCCTGTGGTCATGGATATTAAATTTAATTTCATATTTTCTATATTTATATAGAATATTTATGACAGGGTCGCTTACAGCACACAAAAAGCAAATGGAGGCAACATTTTGCCTCGTTTTAGCTTGTTTTTTTTTTCCTTTTTAGCATTTTGTCATTTGTTGGTGACCAGTGAGTAGCTGCCCAGAACGGAGTTCATTAGTTTGTCCCATTTTGTTGTTGTTGTTGTTTGTTTGTGGCAAAGTATCTGCGCAGGAGAAGTGGCGCCTCTTGGCCCCTGGGTTCATCTCCATTCCAACTGCCATTACTTCGGTACGTCCTGGGATGCTCTGGTTCTATTCATAGCAGCTGAATGAATGAATGGCTCTGAGCTGTTGTAATGAAAAGTTGTGGCAACTTCATGTGTGCATAATTTGAGCCACTGCACTCATGCTGCATGTTGCATTTTAAAGTTTCCACATGCTCCAGGGGCAGGATTAAGTTACTTATATGTAGTTGCAGGCGACATGTTGCATATCTTTTGGTCAGAAGTAAAACATTTACTTTAATTTCTGAAATGTATGTGTTGGTAACGTTTTATGTAAGTACATATTTGGTGATAGTTTTTCGGAAAGATGTCACCAAATTTGAATTTTGAGTGTATTTAAGACTCGAAAGAAAATTTGCTCTGATTTCAAGTACAAGCCAGCCCGAATGATATACCTAATAATACTATTATTCAATTCATGTCTATGAAGAAATCTTCATTTAGATATCAAAATCCATGCAAAATCCATTTGTTAAATTGAGTAGGCCATGGTGGACACTCGGGGTCTGTGATTGCAGAGACAACGATGTCAACTGTTTAATTTATAAGGTTTATAAGGTCAAAGATAACGCAAATGCAGACAAATATATGCACACTATTAATATTGAATTTCATATGCCATTGCACGGCTTTTAGGGTAGGGGTGGATTGCGGGTGGAGCGGGCACGCATGAGAATCAAAATGAAAATCTGATAACATCCGCTTCCGGCAGACAGGCGCACACGCACACATGCTGACAAATTCACGCACATCCTGTCAGCATTATCAAACGCACTTGAGTGTTTTTTCATGTTACGCATTTGCAATGTTTATAATTTACATTAGGCGCCAATGATGATGTCGGCCCATTCAGTTGGTGATGATGTCACCGCGGCATTCAGCTATGCTGTACGAGTCCTGGACCCATTTATACACTCCATGCTGCGCAGCTTTATCTAGGTGTAGGAATCAATAGCTAATGCGATTCTGACAACCCGCTTTCATTGGAGCGAATTTGTTTCGTTTACTTTTTGGGCAAAACATGCCCGTAACTTTTGTGGCATGCAGACTCCTCATCGGGGGCCGGCTACTAACTGTTACTGCAAGTCTGGGAGTTACTGAAACTGAAACCGAGAACTGTTTACAGCTCGGTGCACACTCGCAGCGTTGCGCTCGGTTCTTTCACTTTGTTTTCAATTGCAAAAGTTTTGCTCGTAATTTTTTTTCCCAGTCCCCCTTACTCTCGCTCTATTTCTTTTTGCAAATGTCTGCCCGGAAGTTTTTTCTCTGACACGTCCCCCGCCCAAAATGAAGTCGTTGAAACAAAAGTGGTTCAGCGAGGTGCGGTCGAAGGGCTTTTGAATGCCAGTGAATATTCCAAAGTGTAGGTAACCTTTTCCAATAAATAAATTAAAAATAGTTATGTGAATATTATTAAAATCAAAGTTAACCCAAAAGAAATATGTTTTGGAAATGGACTTACATTACATTTGAATTTAAATTAATTAATTAACCAATTGAATTGAAAACTGTGTTCTCTCTCAGTTTTCTAGCAAATAATTATAATATGATATTGTATGCTCAACCAATTATGCGCACCATTTTTGCTGGAATGACAATTGATAATTATTTTTATTTTATTAATTTTGCATTCCTTAACTTTTCTTCTTTTTGCGCGGAACTTGCCGAACCGCTCTCCAATATTTTTATTTCAATGACAGCAATTGCATTAACTTATCTGAGAAATCATAAATATAAACCTACCGCATTGCATCATTGAGCAAATTGCTGAGTGGAAACAGTGGAGAGAACAAAATCAAACTAGCTGCGACTGTGCCTCGTGTCATGGACATGTGTCCATGGTTTCTAAAGCTAGCCCCGCTTTATCCCCTTACCCATCAACAATGTCCACACACATGCTACAAACGGCTGACACTTGAAAACATCAATTTATTTTTATTTCTCAGTTCGTCTCGCAGGAATCCTTTCGCTGGGTATTTTAGTGTCTTTGCGGCAAGTGTGGCGGTGGGGCATGCCCCCATTTGCCGCTCATACCCTAACCATTATGGCCCAGACGAGGGTCTTGCTTAGTCATTCAATTCAATTGATTCAATTGGGATTGTATCGGTTTTTTATGTGCATTTTGGCCAACACTGTCGCACACATCCTGTTGCCAGTTTCTCCCCAGCCTCAGATCCTTGCCGTCGTCGTCGTTGTTGTTGTTGTTGTTGTTGTTGTTGTTGTTGTCACCAGCGGTTCCCGAGTGTCTCATTTATCTGCGGTTAGTGGAGGGCTCTTCCGCTCTGTCGTTGCCGCCTCGCTTTGCACTTTATTGTAAAAGGAAAACGGTTTTGCGTGCCTGGCAGCCGAGCCATTTGTAAAATTTAATAATATATAATTTCGTTCTCCCTGTTTTTTTTTTCTTTTTGGCCAACACTTTTATGGGCCGATAATGTTATTAGCCTAGGCATGCATATCACCTAGTCAGACAGTACATTTTTGGCATTTTGGAGCACCTTCCTTCCTCTTCTTTTTTTTATCTTCCAAAGAATGGCATCGATATCAGGCAATAGCCGAAACACTCAAGTGCCATGACTTTTGCAATTTGCATCAAAAATTGTGTCACGACTAGTTTCGTTACACTACATTGCGACACTCCTCTACCCCCTTCTGCCAGTCCATCTAGCTGCTGGCTGTGGTTTTGCGGTATGGGCTGTAGTTGGCCCTGGCACGCCAGGAATTTTGTTCACTTTGAGCTTAGGAGCTGGGAGCTTGTTGCTTCTTTGCGTGCTTTTGTGTAGGTTAAAATATTTTGCGACTTGTGACTGGGCGCCAGGCACTCAATGGCTCAGCGGTTTGGGCTGGCACACAGCCTCCCAAGAAACGTGAGCTGGCAATGAGCGGATGGGGTTAGGTTTCGGGCCTCGGGCCTCATACTCGTATACATTGTGTCGGGTCAGTTGGGTGCCCAGCAATAAGAAGAATTTGGTCTTGCATGTAAAATGTTCAAAACAAAATTGTATGGGCCAAATTCTTGGATATTTCAAATATCTATGCAAACTGAAATGTGGCAACTATTTGTTTTCGCTTTTGTACTTGAACAGCACAACATTCTAGTGCGCGATACCATTTTATATAAATTTAATTTTATGAAAATAATTAGAATAAATTGATGTGGTATCTGTGTAATGAAGATGGCTTTTAAAGCAGCGAGATATTGATTTAATATGACAGGAACAAAAAAAAAGAGAGCAGCTTTTTCCATAGCTATTGAAAGACCCTCCCGAAGAGCAGACTATGCTAGGCCTAGAAGCTCATCGCATTTGCTTGATGCTTTGCTGTTGTCTTTAAAATTTTAAAGTTTTCATAATGTGCTGAAACCAATTTGGGTGTAAAGTCAACTGTTCTGTAAAGTAAGTTAATTTTATCTTTAAATGAGCTGCCTAGGTTCCTACAGAAGCATTGTGAAGTCCCAACACTATATTATTGCTTATGCTGCTACCTTAAAGAAAAACAAATACCCTCACTTAAAGAAATGTCTTTCATAAAACTAAATTTCAATATTTTCCCCATCTGCAACACTGTGCGTATGCGCAATATTCACATGCGACGCACACGAACTCGACACGCATCTGTCAGTCGCTGTACGCTGATAAATTTCTGTCATTGAGCCACTTTTTGGGTTCCAACTTGGTCCATTGTGAACGGCGGCAGCAGCAGCGCCAGTCTGTTTTTCTTGTTTTTGTTTTTGCATGGGGGTCCTTTTTCTGGCTTAGACCCTGGACAGAAGTGCGCAAAGTTTTGCGCTTTCAACTTTTTGCAGTGCACTTTTTTGTGCATTAATATTTTTCTTTCGCTCTTGCGTCATTTTGTATTTTCTATTACATGCATTCCAGTGCGCTTCGCTACGCGTATTTGTTGCATGGTTTGGCCACTTGAAATGCAATTCCCAAAGAAATATTCAACTCAAGAATATCAAAATACCCGCCAATGGCGTACACATCATGTACAAGCTCTGGATTTCTTAGCCCAGTTCCAAGAATTTTATTTTTATTCCACTAAACTTGTTCTGTCAATCCATCAGACAATCTATCAGAGAGTCAGCCAGTCAATCATTCAGTCAGTGTGTCGACCAGTTTAGCTCTAGCTCCCTTAGTAAGGATCACACAAAAGAATTTCAAAGTGCTTTGAATATAAAACTTTGGTTTAAGAATGAAACATCGATTATCTGAATCGGAATCAATTTTATTTCCAATAAAAATTAAATCAACATTTAAAAATATTTATCAGATAAGCCAGATAATATTATTGAGATGTATAATTAAGCCTTTCGACAATTATACATATTCAAATAGGTTCAACTCCTTTTGGGTACTAGTTTCAATGCAAAATGCGCCTGTTAATTCATGCTTATCCTCAGTTAAAACAGGTTCAGATTCTTAAGGGAACTAGTTTCAGTTCGAAATAGGCGTGGTAATAAATGTTAATCCTTGAATTAAAAATGTTTCAGCTCTTTTTGGGAATTAATTCAGTTCGAAATAGACCTGTTAATAAATGTTAACCTTTGATCAAAGCTGGCTTAGCTTCTTTTGGGAACTAGTTTCAGTTTGAAATAGGCGTGTCAATTCAAAGTGGATCTAGCTCGAAATTGGCCCGTTGATAAATGTCAACCTTTGGTAAAGACTGGCTCAGCTCCTTTTAGGAACTAGTTTCAGTTTTAAATAGGCCTGTTTACAAATGTTACCTACTGAGCGCTGTTTACGCATATGACCAAATTGTGAAGAGATTGTGTGGCATTTGCATAATTCTCTAGCTGCGTTGAGTACGGGGTTTCACATAAGAAATGCGTGCTGGCATGCCACATAAAGTGCGGTTGCAGTTGCACACACACCGCACAACAAAAAGAGAAGAGAGCGGAGGAGAACGGAACCAAACCGAACATCGCGTAGTTTTGCATGTTAACATGCCGTTGCTTATGCTCTGCCCGCTTCTCTCTTCTACGCTTCTTGCGTCGCGTTCCCAGTTGCTTCCTTTTTAACTGTAGCGCGAAAAACGACATTTCAAATGCCGCACTAAATTACTAAAACACGCACCGCCACACCCACCGTCTGCCCCGCCCGCCAACCACCCTTCTCTATTTACTTATATGCGAAAAAGCCAAAAAAAAAAAAAAAAAACAACAAAAAACTCAGGAAATAACTTTCAGCTGCGACTACAATTTACGCTTTGCCTTGCATTTTTCATGTGTTTTGCTGCAGTTGCTGTTGTTGTCGTTTTGCTGACAAAGTTTTTATGGTCGCAACATACAGCAACGGCTTGTGGGTGTGGTTCGGCATGTAATGTGCATCTGGCAGAAAAACTTTGCTAAATCATTAAGAGCTGCACTCAAATGCAAACAACAACCCACGCCTGAGGCTGTTAAAACTCCAAAGCTGTGCCTGAGAGCTCATCAAAGAGCTCACAATGTTTTCCAAAGCACCTAAATTATGGCCAAGGCATACAATATTTGTAATTCTTAAGATATTATACAAGAGAGCAGATCAACATGGCATTGCTGACCGGATAGGCAACGGGAATTTCCCCCATCGGGTCAGTTATTTTCAATTACTATATCTCTGCCCTATCCATTTTATAAAGTTTCATTTAATTTAGAATTATTATTTTTGTTGATGTTATAAGATTTGTTAATATTCTGATTGAGTCTTATATATATTTCTGGAATAATTCTCACTATATATAATTTTTGCTTGTCATAATTGAAACAAAATAAATAGCTATAAACACAGAATAATTTATGTCGACATATTTTATTTATGTACTACACATTTTTAATTTAATGAATTTAGTTTTAATAAATTCGCTTAAACGTAGTTTTAGCTAATATATAAATGATATACATTTATTTTTCTTTTAAACAAAATCGTTTTATACTAGGAGCTAAAGACCTAAAATGAACATACGTCCCCGTAGTGTCCGCACAGTACGCGTTTTATTTGTTTGTTAAATCATCGATACCTTGTTCCGCAAATATCTTGAAGATATTTCATTAAACTAACAAATTAATTTCATTGCACAAATATTATCTTGCGCCACAACTGAATACAGACAAAACAAAATTCGGCCCTTCTGCTACGGCTTAACAAATTATCAAGGTAAATTTAGTTCTCTTTCATCTTTTTTGACCTCTCTCTTTTTTGTCTCTATATCTCTCTTTCTTTCTCCGTCTCTCTCTATTTTTCTCTTTTGCCACTCTCAACGCTGACCCATTTTCACGAAAATCGAGCTCTACTAATGAAGCCTTTCGCTCTGATGTCTAAAAGCCTTCTGCCAAAAGTGAAGCTGTATCTGCACCACACAGACATACATGCACGCCCCTTAGCTCTTTGCCACGAAGTCTATTAGTGGCTGCAGTGGTGCATCAAACGCCATCCTTGCCGCATGCCTCTCTTTGTGTGCGTATGGACGCAGATACACAGTCAAGCACAGATATGGCCTGGCATTTTGTAGTTTGCCTCCGTACCTGAAAGTGTAATCGACAATTAACCAAACTGCACTTAATTCCACGTTGCAGGCATATGTGACTAGGGAATACTCTATGTTTCGCTCTCAAACGTTGTGAATCTGTGATAAAATAAATATATATTTTTATATATTATAATTTTTCTATTTTTTTAATATATATTATTATTTATACACGTATTAAGCATAAAAACAACAGAATATATATAGAAGTACTTGGATCTTTACATATATTTGTCGGAACAGAGAAATCACTTTCTTTGCAATTAGGCATACTGGCAGCACAGCAAGTCCCGAGTGTCGTTATAGTCACAAAATAATTATATTTTTAGGAGCGAGCACGTCTGTTCTCTATGACTTCCACTTTTAGAATGAATAATTTTCATCGTCCTCGAGCATACTACTCATGCTCTTGTCATTCTATATTCTTCTCTGACTTTTAGTACTGTTAGTGAACATTCAACACTATAGCAAACTGGACGTTATACAACACACTCGGGCCATGCTCGGCAGAGACTATCTTTTTTGTCTCACACCATGCTTTCAGTAGCAACCCTAATACAAGTAGGACAGTTATGTTAAATAGCAGTACCTTCTGTCAAATTCTCTGATTCTTACTAACACTTAATCGTTAGCATTCAAAATAATACTCACAATAATTTATTGGATACACGACACGGCCTTCCTGACATTTCACACGTCCTCGTGTGTACATTTCGCTTAGATCATGCCATAGTCAAAATTGTTGGGTAAAATTTATTAGTCATTACTTTACTTTAAGAATAGCTTTACAAACAGCAGTATCATCGGTCATTGTAGGTTTTATTTTTTTATTTTTTTTTTTTTTTTTTTTGTTGTTGTTCTGTCATCACACGTCTATAGGCTCTTGCTGCCCAGCAACGATAACATGGAGCGGATCCATACAGGTCTTTCAACCTCTGACCCCCGCCATAATATCACCCGCTTCAGCACGCCATGATCGAGCACTTGTGCACGGCGTGAGTATTATGGTGCGGTCTTAGCCATCGTGTATGAGCCCAACCGCACTCTCTCTTAGTGCCACAGTGTCTTGAGCAATGTCCTCAACATTGTCACACTCATCATCTCTCAAATCTATCAACTCCTCCGATACATTGTTGCTTGGAAAAGCTCGCAAATACTCATGTGCATACTTAAACGTGCGCTTACTCGTCAATGACTTTAATAAATATCTGTCTCCATCAAGTATTTCGATTATCTCAAAAGGTCCCTTAAACTTGGGATCTAACTTCGTTTGATTTCGTTCTTCCCTCTTGAGTAGGACATGATCACCAAGCTTATATTTTACAATTTTTGCTTTATTTTTATCAAACCTAGCCTTATCATATTTAGCGTTATTCACCATGTTATCTTTCGCTTGTGCTCTTATTAAATCTTTATCAATTGTTTTTTCATCTGATATTGTTATCATTCCTAACGGCCTTGCCTCTTTACCGATTAGCAATTCTAACGGACTATATTTCGTTACACGATTTGTCGTGCAATTTATTGCCAGCTGTATGTCTTTTAAAGCGTCTTGCCAGGATCGCTGACTACTCTCAACCGCTGTGAGCATGCTCTTCAAGGTGCTCATGACACGCTCTACTTGGCCGTTTGCTCGACTGGCGCCCGTCGCAATCAGGTGTAAACCTATCTTCTGCGAAGAACAAAATTCCCTAAACCTTGTGCTAGCAAAACATCTACCCTGATCAGCTATGATGCGTGCCGGCACTCCGAATAGTGCAACAGTTTCTTTGACTGCCTTAATGCAGTTTTCCGTATTAAGGTTCAGCGTATGTTGAGGGTGAACAAATTTTGTGAATGCATCAACTTGAACTATGATGTACTCTTTTAAGTCGTTTTTGCCACTTAATTTTCCGGTTATATCAATATGCACAGTGTGCCAGGGTATGTCATCTTTAGGAATCGGGTGCATTTCTATTTGTGGCTTACCAGATGGTGGTTTTGACACTCTACAGGTAATGCAATTTTCTACAAACTTTTTCACATACTTAGACATCTTCTCGAACCAGTAGTTGGCATACATTTTGTCTAGAGTTTTCTTCCACCCTAAATGCATTATGGCTTCGTGAACATTGTTAATGACTGACCATCTAAAGGCTCTAGGTATTACAGGCAAACATTTTGTGCTGCCATTTCTTTGAATCCTTCGATATAATACTCCTGCTCTCAATTCGTACGACGCTGAGATAGCTTCTCCCATCTTATGGTTTCGCAATTTTAAGGTTATGGAAGCAATGTCAGAATCTCGTTGCTGTTCGGCTAGAAGCCAATCGTCGGTTATCTCAGCTAGGTTTATGTGCATTTCAACCGTTTTCGCTGAGGATTTATAATCAGTAGGCAACGGATTGCGCGAGAAAAAATCAGCATGTAACATGCGTTCTCCCTTCCTGTATTCAATGCTGAAATCAAATGATTGCAGATATGCCCACCATCTATGTACCCTTGGGGTAAGGTTAATTTTTTTGATACTTGCTTTCAGGGAGTTGCAATCTGTATGCACAATAAATTTTTGACCATGTAAATAATGGCGGAAGTGTCTTACTGCGTTGTAAACTGCGAGGGTCTCAAGCTCGTATGAATGATATTTTGCTTCAGCCATTGTCGTACATTTGCTGTAATATTCAATGACTCTGGGTCTATTTTCTATCTTGTGCATTAAAATAGCACCATATCCAATAGAACTTGCGTCTGTATGTAATTCAATTGGCTTTAGTGGATCGAAAATTGTCAAAACGGAGTCATTAGTCAAAATTGATACGATTTTTTGACGAATTTCCTCATATTCCGGCTTCCAGACAAATTTATTATTCTTGGAGGTGAGATTATATAAAGCTTTCATCTGCTCAGAAAATTTTGGTACGAATTGCCTAAAATACGAGGCTAGGCCTATGAATTGTCGCACCTGCGTTACTGACTGCGGTGACGGCAATTCGGCCAACGCTTGTATCTTGCGTGGATTTGGTCGAATTTGACCCGCTTCAACCAAGTATCCTAAATATTCTATGCTTGTTTTCAAGAACGAGCATTTTGTAATGTTAAATGAGAATCCAGCTCTAGACAAGTTTTCCAAGACCGTTTGTAGCCTTTCAAGTGCCTCTTCCTTTGTCTTCGCTAGAATTAACACGTCATCTATATAGACGATGGCATACGTTTGAGCCAAATCACCCAATGCTCTCACGATTGCGCGCTGGAAAATCGAGGAAGCATTTTTTAATCCAAAAGGCATGGCCAAAAATTCATACTGTCCTTCTGGCGTGACAAAAGCAGTGCGCTCGATAGAGTCTGGGTGTATTGGAACTTGGTAAAAACCACTTGCCATGTCTAAACTGGAGAAATATTTGCCTTCACTCAGTCTATTAATTTGATCAGAAATCAAAGGCAGCGGATATTTGTCAGCGACCGTATTAGCATTCAGTTCCCGATAATCGACACATAGTCGATCGGTTCCATTTTTCTTTCTTACCATCAGCATTGGGCTTGCAAATGGAGAGCAACTAGGACGTATAACGTTTGCGTCTAACAATTCTTTTACTTTATTTCGCACGACTTCTTTTTCTTCTATGCTTAACCTATACGGACGCCTTTGTACAGTTTTATTTGGGTCAAGCAGGCGGATTTCAAGTTCACCCGTAGTCACTCGCGTTTGAGGAATACCCTCAATAAATTTATCAGCATAGTTTTGCAATAATTCTAGCAGACGATTCTTATCAGTGTTGCTTAATGCTCTATCGTTATTCAGATGCTCTACGTAACTTATATCTGGCACTTTTATTAGTACATCAACAGTTTTGGTTTTGTACATTTCAAATTTGTCGGCCTCGATGGAGACTCCAAAGCCTAATCCGAGTATATCACGGCCTATCAATACATCGTATTTCAAAAACTTATCCATTATTACATGAAATAATATTTCTAAGGAGTACTGATCAATTTTAACAGTAGCCAAGATTTGCATAGTGCTATACACAGGATTTTCTCCAATACCCCTCAAAACTATCAAATTATTAATTCTTTTTCCGGAAAATTTCTCGGCACAACTCTCTCTGATGAGCGTACATTCCGCTCCAGAGTCAAAACAAAATGGAACGAGCTCACCAGATTGACGCAGGATTCCTTTTGGCTCGGACACACAACAGATGTTTATACGCTTGTCATGTGATCCAACACCGCTCGTAGAAACTCCTTTCGTACATGAAGACGCAATGTGGCCAGCATCGCCACATTTGAAGCAGGTAACGGCAGATCGAACTTTAGGTAATGCTGAGTTTTTTGACACGTTGCCTTCTTCATACTTCCTCTTGCGACATTCGACCATTTTGTGTCCGAGGTTTCCACAATGATGACATTTAATGCCATATGTTTTCGATCTCTTGCGATCTGGTTCCATTGGGATATTTGGCTGTAGACCTCCATTTGACCTTCCATAAGCATAGGCCTTCAGATGCTGTTGCATCTCGTCTTGACTTTTAATATTAGTCGTATATAACATACGTTGCAGACTTTTGTCGATTTTCGATGTATGTGCCAAAACAACTGAGACTGCAATTTCCTCCATGTTCGCTGTCTTCCATTTGGATAAAAGTGACGTCACAAGACGGCTCGCATATACGGAGAGGCATTCGCCATCATTCGGTCGGCCATTAAAAATGTTCATTAAAGTTGCCGCCGATGTTTCCATTCCCACGAAACGTTGCAAAAACAATTCCTTAAAATTTTGCCAGTTCATTCCAGTATAGCATATTTGAGAAAGCCAGGGCGAGGCGCTTCCTTCTAGGGAGCCGCTGAGGGTCATCACCAGTGTACTGCCCTCAATAGGATTATCGTCAAGTATTATGTCCACAGTTTTGCACCAGGCATTTGCATCTGCGCCTGCAATGTCCGGGTTGAACTTTGGCAACGAGATGCTCTTCTTTGTTGAGGATGCTGAATTTGACATCTGCATTGCTTTAATAATCTCAAGAATATTTCGATTTTGAGATTCCAAAAGCTGACGCCACGAATCGTCAGAATTGCCTCGTGGAGGGGCATCGCCTAATCCCACTTCTGATGTCGGAACAGAGAAATCACTTTCTTTGCAATTAGGCATACTGGCAGCACAGCAAGTCCCGAGTGTCGTTATAGTCACAAAATAATTATATTTTTAGGAGCGAGCACGTCTGTTCTCTATGACTTCCACTTTTAGAATGAATAATTTTCATCGTCCTCGAGCATACTACTCATGCTCTTGTCATTCTATATTCTTCTCTGACTTTTAGTACTGTTAGTGAACATTCAACACTATAGCAAACTGGACGTTATACAACACACTCGGGCCATGCTCGGCAGAGACTATCTTTTTTGTCTCACACCATGCTTTCAGTAGCAACCCTAATACAAGTAGGACAGTTATGTTAAATAGCAGTACCTTCTGTCAAATTCTCTGATTCTTACTAACACTTAATCGTTAGCATTCAAAATAATACTCACAATAATTTATTGGATACACGACATATTTATAAACATTTTCTATATTCAAGTCATGTTTTACTAATTCTAGAAATAAAAAGGCTATTATCTTGCCCTTATCCTAAGAAAAGTAATGAGTGTGTAGTTCCCTTCTTTAAGAAACAACCTTTATTTCTATATCTCATATTTCATGTTTCTAAAATATAACTTTGTAGGGTAATATCATTTAAATGTAGATAAATATTTCTGATAATTGAACAGTTTTCTAATTGCACTCAAATTTAAAAAAATCATTTTCTCAAATTATGGTAGTATCGCAGAATTGAAAGTTGGTAAATTTAAAATATTTTGTTGCAGTGGAATCAGAATATTATTATTTCTGAAGGCTGCGAATCATGATTGTAGAAGACTCTTAGCAGAAAAACACAATTATCACATTTAAAGAAAAAGCACAAAGAATTTTCAGTTTAAATTTGTATTTGTATTTTAAAAAAATGTTCTTTTTTATGTATTAAAATATTAGTTTTCCATTTAATTACATATTTGATATAAGTTCAGCTTACAACTGAGTTTTAGAAACTTGCGATCTTATTAACTAAGTTGTTGACATGCTTGGAGTATGTTTTTTTTTTTTGTTATTTTTTGTTGTTGTTGTACACAGTTATCTGCTGCTGTTCTTTACGGGCTTAGTCCCACTGCAAATCATTTAGCTGACGCGGATCCACATTGAGTCCCATCTTCTCCAGCTTGCGCACCTTCCGCATCTGCTTGGTCAGCTTGCGCTTGAAGACAATCTCGCGATTGAGGTTCATGATCTCAATGGTATCCAATAGTCGTATATTTTTAATCGTTTGCAATATCAGATTATCGGTTAGATGAAGCTTGATCGTGGACATCTTCATGAAGGGCGCGTCGCGACGTCGCAGCTCCTCGCGATAGGCGAAGAGCGTGTAGTGCAGGGACGGTAGCTGCGGAAGAGGTCGCTCCAGACCAGGGAACAGTTGCTCTGCCATATCTGCCGTCTTTAATTTTTCTTTTAATTTGTACTGGCTACTAAGGAACTCTAGACTGCACTTTTGGTTGTTTTTGGGTTGTGCGTACGAAGCGGAATGCGTGCTCTGCTCGTAGAACCTTTGATTTTTATAGCCAGCCTCTCTTTACCTGACTTTACAGCTCGGCTAAATCTGTATTGTTTCTGGAAAATTCCAAACAGTTCCGCCTGTTCCTTTTCGGGGGAAGTTTGAGCAGCTGGCTGACTGAGCTACCTGCTCCCAGGCTGCATCCTAGCCAGCTGCAAGTGTCATTTGTTTCGGGCACGCGATTAGCTCGTGTCTCAGGCCAAAGTTCTCCTGGTCTCTGCTGGCTGGTCAAAAATTCTATTAGTTTCGCAACAATTTTCAGCTCACGTCTGGCACATTCATGTGTATTTTATTTGGCGAGCAACTATAAACTCGTGTCGCCTCTTGCCCAAATGCGATGCTAAAAATTTAAAGAGCTCGTGACCCACAAAATTCCACCACTATGCCATACAAGAATTTATATATACATATATATATTATTTTTTTTTTTTATTTTTGCAGCTACCGTTTTTGGGCATTTTACAGCCATTTCAAATGGTTTTCTTTTAGGTTCTTTGAATTTGGCTGCCGCATTGCAATTAAAATGAATTGCATTCGCCCAAAGGACATTGCAGCACGAATTCGGCTCAAAGGATTGAAATAAATTCACTTAATTATACAAATTAGCATTGGACGCCCTGCTAATTATCCATTTGGGCTTTATACGCTCATTTCTGAATCAAAACATACGATTCTCAGTTTGAATAAACGGATTGCATTTCGATTCGACTGCAAACGGAAAACATAGTAAGGATTTTAAGCTACAGCTTGCAGCTGCGTGTTATATACATATATCCCGAAAATCGATTCAGTTTTAACATAATTATGTGAGCTTTAATATGACAAAAATGTCATTGACCCCGATAATTAGTTCAGTTTTAACAGTTTTTAGGTGAAATCAAGGAAGAACTTGTGAACTTGACATATCCGATTTCATTGTCAAGATTTCGAAAGAAAAATATGCAAAATTTTTGATTCAATGTTTTTAAAACAAATTTTGACACTTAATAGAATAAAATTAAAGCTTCAAATAATTTGCATTCGAAAGTCTTTAAGGTGTGATGATGCTTCTAAGAATTATATTTTCAAAAATTTGTTAAACTCTTATGCTCTTGCAGTTGCCTAAGTCAATTTGTTATACAAATTGAAGTACGAATATATTTGATTTTAGACAATACTTCAGCTATCACTGTATACTCAAAGAGAACAAGCATTAAGGCACTTTAAGACTTCGGCATGTCCAAGCCACTCTCTACAACGTTTGTTCGCCTATCCAAGCTTTTTCTACCTTATTTTCAACGGTGCTCCATAAATTCTCATAGTCTAATGTTGCTGTGGATTGAGTTCTAATGTGTGGTTGGCAAGAAACTTGCTCACACATTCAATGGCAATTTATGTTAAATAGAGCTTAACATGTAGTTAACAGCAGCTGTTAAGCCACTTCGGATGTGCCTCAGTTTGGTTCAGCTGCTGAGTTCAATGTGTTAATCACAGCAGCATTTGTGGCATGCAACCCGAAATGATTGCCAAACACATTATCTGTATTATTAATGAGCTGCATGCCGCACATGCCACACGAGGTAAGCATGCTGTTTCCACCGACTGTTGCCGTTTTGTTGTTGCTGTTGTTGTTGTTGTTATTCGTTTTGTTGTTGTTAATGTGGTCCATATTTTTGTTGGTGTTGGCTCGATGGGTTGGGATGGTCTGTGGGTTCATTGGTTATTTCAACTGGCTGCCTGGTCATTCTCTTAACGGGGCATTGCATTTTTATTATTGTGTCGCTTTTGGGTGTTTAATTAATTGAAAGCATTTTTTATCGCCGCATTTTTTGTGGCTGACACCATCGACGCTCCTTGTGTTTCGCATTGACCGTAATAATATTGACTTTCTGCCGGCCGCAGCGAGGATGCGCCAGGACTCGCACTGAGTATTTTAAATGCATTCAATAAATGCCAAAGAATAAATGAACCTGAGCTTCTTTTGCAGTCATTAATTAATTGAAATATGCATATATTTATGTATTGTATATACAAATTGCTTTTTCTCAATCCATATTTGTTTCATCTCCATTTAATTATTTTTGCTCCGACTTAGTTTGCTCTTTTTCTATCTTGTAGTCACTTCATATTTATTTTGCAATTATTGTATCTTTGCACCTTGTATTTAACGCTCAATTTAAAAAAAAAAAGCAAATATTTCTTTATTTGTATTCCCCATTTTGCATATGCATTTTATCGATTTGAACCAAATATTAAATATTTATTCAATGCTTTAGTTCGTTCTTTAGTAAAATTTTATAAAATAATTTAATGAATAAGCATTGAGGCCCGCAAATAAAAATGTTGAGTTGCTTTAAAAGTCATTCAAAACATTTCCCAACTCTTTTTTAAAATACTCTGAATTGATTCATTTATATGAAAAGCTTCAATTAGTTGTCTTGTGTCAATTTTCATAAAATAACTAATATTTATATTTCTGGTTTTGTAAATCTTTGGGCCGAACTCTAGCCAACTAAACTAATATTCATATTTAATATATTTTTTTTAGTTTTATATATTTATATTTTATTTGTTTTTGTTAATGCTCTTGGAATCTTATGTGCTGAAGAGCTCAATCTCTTAGATTATTAAGCTGCCTTGTATTAAGGTCCTTATACTTGCTCTGCATTTAAACACGTCTGTTATTTATGCTCAGTATGCTCAGTAGCTACGTAAAGCTTGTTGAACCATTGTTAGCAACATTCCATATTTGCTTGTATGTTAGCCCGAAATGCCAAAGCATCAACAATGAGTATTTGCTGCTGACTTGGCCCGAACCGAATGGCAGGCAAACGAAAAGGTAGCTCGAGGTGGCCAAAATCCCTCAATGCTTGAGAAGAGAAGTTGCAAAAGTTGCTGCATTGAGATCAAAAGCGTATTGGTCTATTTGCATACATTGATATTATATAAGCCAAAGGAACAGCAACCGCAATAATAATAGTAATAATATTGTGAGCTCTAATAACTAAGCCTTTTCGGCAAAAGCTGTTTATTTAATGGCCAACTCGCAGGCAGCTCCTTCAACAGGCTAACAACATTTGAATAAATATTTCAAACAGTTTTTGGCCGGCCTACAGGCAGCTACCTGTACAGCATATTGAATGAGCATTTCGCCGAACTGTGCACACACAGTTACACACACAATACACACAGACACACAACAGCAGCCGCGACCGCCACCAATTGAATTACCTGGAAATTGACTGTTGTGCGGAATGTGTAAAATTGTCTCGTACTGGGAGTCTAGCGGTTTTTGGCAAACGCTTAACTCGCATACACAAATCCATCATCCAGCAGCGAGGTAAGAGCGTGCCGCAAAATGCAAACAAAAATTGTGTAGCACAGTGTAGCGCATTCGTGCAGTGCTATCACCACAAATTGCAATTAGTGTCTCTCTGTTGATTGATTGTCGAGATAAATTTCCCTGTGCGACATGTTACGGAATTTAAAACCATGCAATATTACGTTATATTGTATGCATCGCGATTTACCTTCCCGACTTATCAAATTTTAGTAGCTTAGTACAATTAGATCGTATGTTGAAGATTACGATATTCTCTCAAATTCGAATATTGTCGCTTCGAGATTCTCAATCGCATAAAATCCCATTTATGATATGTAAAAAAAAGGATAAAAGCTTTAAATCAGCTGTTTAGATGATAAGCGTGCAACAAAGCTTCGTAAAGCATGCGGAACATCTTAAAAACAGCTTTAAACGGAATGCATGAATGCTGAGCTTCAAAAGCAACTAAATGCTTTTAGCGCAGAAGACTTTCAACAAAAGCTTATTAAACACTTGATATACGAAATTTGAAAGCACATGAAAGCTATGACATATATACGACTAATATTTAGCTCTAAAAGCTTCCAATATAAGACCTGTATGACACTATCAATGATAGTGTTGTAAAACATAAGAAAATCTGCAAGCATAATGAATGAAATGTTAAATCAGGTGGACTCACAAACGCCAGCATATCTTAATTTCTCTTTTTTAAGCAGTATCTTAAAGCTTCATATTTCTCATCGAGTCAATTAAATGCGCTAAAAGCCGAATTAGTCAATTTCACAAGTCACTTTGAGTGCTCAGTTTATGTTTAGCAGCTCTTCAATTAAGTGAACTGAATTTTCATGTTTGTACATACTTATTTGGTATGTTATATCTAACGTATAAGTTATCCAAAGAGCGGCACTCACATTATTTAATTAGGCAAAATATTTCAATTGGGATTTGTTAAATGGCAAATGCAAATGCCAAAATTAGCTCATTACAAGCTGTAAAATAAATGCGCACAAATTGAGTATTATAAAATATATGTATATATAAATACATATGTTTACATATGCACATAAAACACTAATGATATTAATTTTCGGGTTTTATGTTTCATGTCCTGCGGCGAGTGTCCTAATTTAGTGACTCACAACACAAATTGTCAAACGAAAATATGTGAAATATGTTCAAATTGAATATAATAGTATTTGTATTATAATTATTATAGCTGCATATTTTTTGCTGCCACCGTACAATTGATTGTGTTCGCTCTGTGGTGGGCCAACTAGTGTGTGGCAGTTGTGGTGACTCTTGACTAAAAAGATCAACGCTTAAAATAGCCTTTAGATATTATGTAGATTATTTTATATAAATATAGTAAAATAATAATATAAGCAGCTTAGATCTATAATAGCAGCGCATTATATTCTAATTTTTTAATAGATACTCTAGTCAGACTTTCACTTTATAGAATTAATTTAAAATATTTGAAGTTAATTTATCAAAGTAATTTAATGGTTTTTAAATTACCTTAGAGATTAGAATTTTGAAAATATCGATCAACTAATGAGTTGTATCAAATGGAGATGGGACCCAAACTGATTAGCGAAAAAGCGTATTAAGATACATGACTGTGACTATTGAATGTTCCCATTGACTGTTTCCACTCGAGCATAATGAATAGCCACAATGCATTTTCATGCAAATGCATTTATTACTTGAAATATACATTTATTAACAATTAATCAATATCAATAACTGTGAAGAGCCCCAGAGATAATACCAATAAAATTTTACAGCTGCCTGTAATCAAGAACCAAAAATAAAACAAAAGGAAAACTTTTATCCTAAATGGATAAAAAGTAAAATTCCAGTTGTGTGTGTGTGTGTGAATGTGTGTTTGGTGTGTGTGTGCGGGTGCGCGGGTGCGCGTGTCCACTTTTGCTGTCCGTGTGCGGCCATAAAGCAGCTCGTAAATTTCAGCACACTTGGCACGCGGACCAGTTGCCAGCTACCAGTTACCAGTTACCATTTGCCGGTTGTCTTCGCCTTTTGCCACTGCAAATCGCCAGAGTTGCCACACAGCGCGGCTTTTTGTCTGTGCCGTTACGTGGGCTGTCCGCTCTGTCTGGTTTTTGTGTTCATTGTATAACTGTAGCTTGTTTTCTTCTTTATTATTTTTTCTTGCCTTTTTTCCTCAGCTCAACAATGAAAATTCACGCTGTACAATTTTTCGCGGCGGTCATCGCTGCTGTTACACACTGTTACAGTGAGTCCTTTAAATGTGAGACACAGCCTGTAACGGGTTTTATTTGAGTTTTGCATAAGGGTATTTTTTATTCCATGTGAAATTGATTATCAACTCTCATATCTTGCTGGTGTGGAACAATTCTCCGTATATTACGCAAATCCTTAGTTACGCCGCCGCTCGCCATATCCTGGCTATTTTGCAGTCGCTGTCGTGGGTCACGAGTCACAGTGTGTATATGTGTGTGCGGGAGTGTGTGTGTATGGGGGGAGGGTGTTGAACAATAGCTGTGAAATAATCACTTGCTTGTTTGCACTTTATTAAGTGGCAGTGCGAGGCGGCATGTTCGTTCTGTAGTGCAGCTTGTAACGCTTGAGGTGCCCAACTATTCGAAACGGAATAATAAAATTGAAACAACTTCGAAACATGTCACGTACTTGAGCGTTTTACAACACTATTAGATATCTAAGGCTTAACTAATTGAAAGCCTTTGAGTATAAGCAAAAATAAAATATTTCTATTTATTTATGTATTTGTGTAAACGAATCATGTTACAATTTATCTTAATCTAGATTTTAAATTGTTATATTCACATTTTTGGTATGCTTGCTTAGCATAGTTTATTTCAATTCTTAATCTCATAAGTTATTGATATATTTAAGAGCATGACCTGAACGTACGTATTCAATGGCATATCAAAGTTTTCTAGTCTTTCACATACATATTTTCTTATGTCTTATATGATAATTAGCATACAATAGGTTTTTTTTAATGAAATCTCGACCTGAAATTGCCAATCCTAAAACTTTTCAGCAATATTTAATTGCTTTACGAATGTGACCACGGAAAATGCCAATTTGGCGACCTTTAAGAACAATGGGTTAATTTGAATCATATTAAAACCACAAAAAAGGGTCTCTACTCACGGTTATGTTTGAGCTCATGGAAATTTCGAATACTCCACCTGCAGACAGAACGATGGGTTTCTGCACATTGTGAAGAAAATAACGCAATGTGGTCTTATAACGACGATCCGCACTGAGCCAATTGGAGTGAAAAAGACAGTTGGCTAGCTCCTCGCAATCATCCATGATCATGTTGCAAATGAAGCAGAAGGGAAATGTCTGCAGCACCAGATCAAACAAAAATATAGCAGTGCCCAGGCCAGTCACGAAATTTGAAAAGAAGAGTAAATTGATCATGGACAGGCCCATGACAAGGCCACAAAGCAGAAACTGTATAAAAATAGTGGCCGAAACAATGGGTCGCAGTGTGTTGCAATACCTGAAAAGAGCAGAAATTAAAGCAAACATTTGCTGCCAAATAGTTCACTCTGGAACTTACTCCAATATTACACGATGGTCATCAATGCACTTGATTAGCTCCTCATAGTTCTGCTCCTCGCTCATTGTTGGATCTGTGCGCAGTCGTTGCAGCCGCTGCTTAAGCAAACCTATGTGAGCTCTCAGTATTAGAAAGTATATAACAGGATAAACATCGGCCATTAAATCCTGCATCACAGCGATTGTCATCCAAAAGTACTCCATTAAGCCAGCCAGCCAAAAGTTCCGTGTACTCGTCTGCCAGTCAAACAGCGGATTATATAGCTTCCAGGGCAGGCGACCGCTGAAAGCGTTTGATAGAAATGTGGAGAACGTATACATTAGGTACATGGTCTGGTAGGCCATATAGAACCGATTACAACGCGTCACCGCTCGTTGCAGCTGTTCGTACTCCTCCACGCGGTTGCAGCGCTCGTCGAGGCGATCCAAGAGCTTCTTGGCCAGCCCGAAACGCTTGATGCCCGCAAATGTGTAGCTGGCTTTGATGCTGGAGCCAAAACAATTGAAGGACACTTGTAGCGAGGTGAGAAACTGACCCGCCGAAAAGGTGCTCAATTCCTTGAAATAGCTAACCAACAGTGACACATCCAGCAATATTATTCCAAGCACCGTTGTGAAAACTGTCCACAAAAAATATATCCAGCGTCCGTAGTGGTGTTTCGGCGGTATCCAACCAATCGATTGCATGCCACGATCCATATAAATGAACGCATCGCAGGACTTGACCGGCTCCGTGGCGGCTCGCATACGCAGTCGTGGGAATAGCTTGAACAGCATGTTGCCGCCTGAGACTAGGATATGGCAATGATTACCATAATTTGACGCACAAAGCGCTTTTATACCACAGACTTTTTTCATCTTCTAAATATATTTGTTTTGTTTTTTTTTTTTCATGCTTTAATTATGCATCAAGAGTTGGCAGGAATGGTTTCTTGGCCTGCATTATTTAGTTGGACACAATATAAGTTGGACATAAAGTTTTTTAGCATTAGAATGGGAATTTTTTTTAAGTTTTACAATTAGTTTGACTTGAGTTTGAATAACTTTTTTTTTTACTTTGATGAACAATTAATTTATTATTGAAGATACAAAAATGTGAAGATAACTTAATTCTTTTAGCCTGACAATTTCCTTTAGCGGAAATAACCAACATTTTGTCAAAAAGGAAAGTAACAGTAATAAGTTAATGTGTTAAGATATTTAAAATATATTTTAATTAAGCATAAGCGACAGTCTAGTATTTAGAAATATTGTCTTTTAAGGCTTGTTCTGCTTTAGTCACACTTTTAAGGTCTATCGTCTGGTATTCTTTTCCTTCCTCCACATAGATGATAAATTGATTTAATTTTTCCATTTCGTACACATTTCTAAATGGTCAGAGCGCCAAATAAGCGAGGCATCTATTGTTAACCAATATTGTGCGCATTGAGTGCACCAAGAAAAGCGGAAAAGCGGAAAATATGGCGTCGAATGGACACAGCTACACAATGTCAGCATTGCAGTCTCATCAGACAACTTTTGTTTGGAATGGAAGTCGGATCCATTTGCTTTGCTGACTGAGTTAAATTTGTGGTATTTGAAATACGCGCCTCACGCGGCGCATAAACTATTTTCTTAAGCTACGCCTTCGAGCAGCAGGAGCCAAAAAGGCTGCGGCTGCTTGAACTTTGCAAGGATTTCGCATCCATTGCTACTTCCTACTCACAAGCGCACAAGTCTTTCTCTGTGTGTGTGTGTGTGTGTGTGTGTTGTGTGTGTGCGTCATGTGTGCCCTATTATGTATCTCAGACTCTGTTTTTTTTTCCTCTTATTGAAAGCATCTGTGAGTTATTTTTATAGAGCTACTTTATATAGCATGTATGCGTGTGTGTGTGTGAGTGTATGTGTGTACTTCCCCAGCTAAGTCCTTAGAATAAAAATAGAAGAAGAACAAGCACAAAATGCGCTGTCAACTTGAGCGACGGTTTATTTATATAACCAGCCATTAAAAGCAACGCGCTTTGATCATCTTTTGTATACTCTAACAAAGCAAGTCATATAGGGTATATATCATATAGGGTATTCGAAAGCTATATTTAGATAATGCTTGGAACTAGCTTGGAGAAACTGATTTGTATACAGTTGAATTGAACTCTAAGTTAAGTTGACATGTGCTTTATGAGAGCTTTTGTTGTGAAACCTCTATGCTAGAAGTACAATACATTAGCTACCTATACGTATGAGCTGAATATCTTAGATTCCAGCACATTAAAGTTCTAAGCGTGAAGTTCAACAAAGCTTAAATATTTTAAAGGAGCTTTTTTTACGTTTCTGCTTTCAAAGCTTGCATTTTATGGAATTTAAAACAACTAAAGTAATACAACAATATAATGTAAGCTAGCCTTTTTAGATTCATCTAAATCAAGCGCTTTTAATCAATATCAATGTATTGGAAATCAAAGTATAAAAGCAGAATAATTTATTTTTAGTGCTAGAAAACAACTAAAAACCTTTTCTGATTTAATGTGCTTGCGGCAAGGGTATATAAATTGCGACTATTTGTTACTCGGAAAACTTTGTTGTTTTGCTGTTACCCTAATTTATCGCTTGCTGGCAATCAAATAATTCAAGTGCTGCAATCTAGAAAAATTACACGCTCTCTATGCAGCCATCTATTTTAGTTTTTTAATTAAAGAGCAACAGCAACGGGGAACAAAAAGGTCGCGCTACTGCAACATTTGCCAAATACACAGCCATAAATCAAACAAACGAGACGCCGTCTCAGTCTCTGTTCGCCGTCTGGACATTGGACACGGACATGAGCCTGGACACGCTGCAATTTTGATGTGAGCCAACAGCTGGCAACTGGTTGGAAATTTGTGAATTGCATTGCCCCAAAACGCCCGCGGCCGGAGCGTGCGAGGGGCAACGGCTGGTCTGCACAGAGCTTAGGGTAAAGTTTTAGCCAAAAAACTAACGAGCATCAGTGTAAACTGTCGCGTCGAGTTCTCATTAAACTTGCAACTAAAATGAAGCAAAAAACCCCAACGCATTAGTTCTGGTGCCCATATTGCAGCCGGGGATTTGTAGTCCCCCTCCCAAGTACGACCCCCCTTCCCCTTATATCATCTTATTTGCCATGTCAACATTTCGCACCGACTACAAATTAGTTAAGAGTCTTTTTTGCGTGGCACACTTTGCGGCATCTTCGATTGGCGAATACTCTGCTCGAAAAGCATATAGATTTTTGACTTAAAAAATAAAGAGCTTGGAATACTTCAGCATGAATTTGAATATATCCCTATAGTTTGTTCATGAACACGCAAAAGAAAAATCTATTCAAAATTGATGTTGTCTGCGTTCAATATACGCAAAGCGAACTTAGAAGATTTATGAAAATACTCAATCCGAAACATAAATAATGGTGTCCCTTTAAGAAATAATAAAAAATAAAAAATATAACTATTGCGAATATATATGAAATATACGAAATTCCGGTAGAATAAATCCAAGCTTAAACAGCACACAGAAAAAATTGATAATATTGCTGAAATTACGAAATGTAGAATGGAGGTTCACAAGCTCCTGAAAACTAATTTAAAAATAGCATTAGCAGAGAATAAAGCTTATAAGGCGCCTGCTAATTTATTAAAGAAAAGTGAATGTCATAAACTCCAAAAATTCTCAGATATACTTATATACATAATTATATTTTCGAATATCAGCTCTACAAAAAATCAAATAAAAACAAAAATAAAACAAAAGAAAATAAAGTTCACCCAAGCTTAACTTTTATTAAATCTTGTTCCCATTGTGTACAGAAGTATTAGGCAAACCTTAATGTATGAAGAAGAAGTAGAATCAAGCAAATCAAATAAAGAATATTATCAGGAAATTAATACCGAATACCAATTAACCTTAAGGGCGCAAGAAATCATTCCGTCACGCCCTTATACCCTACAAAGCAAACTCTATAAACTTCTTAACAGAAAAATCTCTCCAACTTTTGTTTCTACGCATAGTTGAGAACATTGTCATTGTCTATAGCGCGCTCTTCCCCTATCCGCCTAGCTATTACCGAAGGTTCCCCTGCCCAAAAAGTATGCAGCACAATGCAACTAGAAATGGCATAGATATAGGGCTTGGTCCGTGGTACTATCTCCCCATTGCCCTGGCCGCTGCCCATGGGCGTGTGTTGTGAGCAAACTTTTGTAACATTTATCTTCGTTATTATGACGCCCGAATGGGCTATCAGCGCCAAGTGGAGCGACTGTTAAATATTTGGAGAACAGCGACAGTTGCAGAACAGAATGCGTTCTGGCGCTAATGCGGGGCATCCAGCGGGACAGCACAGCTACTGGCTAAGCATGTAACCCCTCTTTCCCCCACCCAACTAGCCCGACCTGTGTCAAAAAATGCTACAACTTGTCTTACAGCAGAGACAAGGACTGGCCGGAGGGTGGGGGAAGGGTATTCCTAGCGACAGCACCACGTTGCATTCAGCGCGCCAGGATCAGGAGACCGGCAGTTGTAAACGGGAAGGAAATGGTAACTTTTTCCTGCACTTAATTAGTTTGGGCATAAGTGGAGCAGAAAAAGTTCTGCGCCATGTTTCAGCAAAGCAGAAGACGACGACGACGACGACGACGACGAACGACGAGCAGTACAGGATATGGCTGAAGGGAGGAGCAAGACTTGGGCGAGGCGATGTTCCCGTTGCCAACGGTTTGTCATCTGTCTCTGTGTGTCCCTTGTGTGTGTGTGTGTGTGTAAGCGTGTGTGTGTTGCCAAGGAAATTGCCTCATAAATGTTCATTACACAGTTCTGTGCAACTGTCGAATGAATGGGCGGCGCCGCCCATTGGGTGGCCAAATGGGCGTGGCCGCGATTTCAAGCCAAGCATTATTGCAGCAAATAATTTTTGCACTGATTTATTAACGCAATTCAAGGGAAACAATAGATTCGCCCTTGCCAAGCATAATAATAATAACTAAATGGCAATTTATATGACATATTGTTGCGATAGGAAGTGCAGCTGCAGCTGAGTGCAAATTTGAAAGCGGTTTGTAATAAACTGAATTGTGATATATTTTTTGTTTATTTATTTCAATAAAATAGTGCTTCAGTAAAAAGCTGAAAAAGACATAAAATGAAGTAACTAAAATATATCACATTTCATAGATTGAAATCTGTACGCAATTTTTTCTCTTATAAATTAACTTTAAAGTGCTTCCATTTAGCGATAGAAACTTCTCATAACATTGATACGAAATATTGTAGCTTTTTCACACAAACCCACAAACCAAGGTAAGGCGACATGCTTACCTTGCCGGTTTGTTGGAGCCTCTAAAGCCCATGAAGATGGTTAACAAAGGGTATATTGCATTTGTGGAAAGTAATGTAACAGGCAGAAGGAAGCATCTCCGACGCCATTTGGTGTTAGTAGAAGAAGGTTCAGGGTATGGCGAAGTCAGGCACTGTCAATTAGAGTTTTTATTTATTGGTTTTTGTATCCTTAGCTTAGCTTTTCTGAGTATTCTTCAAGGTAAGCTTACGTGCTTAATATTTGGGCTTTAAATTAGCTACATTTTTAAAGATATTTATTGATCTATTAAACAGTGTTATTTATATTAGTATTATTATTAATATATTTAATGCTCTATTACATAGTATTGGAATACTCTATAAAAATATAGAGTATATAAATGCTCTATTATATTGTGCTATGCACAATAGTAATAGTATATTTCATTAATTAACAATAATTTCTGAAACCCAACCCGTCAATTTAAATCACATTCCATCACCATTGAAGGCATCCATAAGGAAACAAAGCCTGCTCAAATGAAATAACATTTGTAAGGGAGCCTGCAGCTGGGCATGTTTATGAGCACCTACCACATTCAATCCCTGCATTTAACAAGCCTTTGTAAGCAGCATTTTCACACACAATGTTATCTGTTTTGTGTGTTTGAGTATTTTATGGACGGATCTTACTGACCCCAGCGCGTTAATTAAACACCTGCGCTTATCACAGCTACAGCTACGGCGAGTTTATACTCGCACAGCGTGCCACACAGTGCCTGCCAGAATTCATTCGACACACTTGTAAAGCACATTAAGCGAAACTGTCTAAAGGGGGCGTCAAGGGGTGCTGCTGCCATCATTTGTAGCAATAAGCAAACAATAAAACATTAGCGCCAGCTGATAAAGTATACGCTCCCCATACTTGCCAAGCGTTTCTTTTGCCACGCCTCCCACTGCTGCGTCTTTTGCCCCTCCCTCGGCAGCCGTGCATGTGTCAGCGAGCTGCTTAGCGCCCTAATGCGATTATTAAGTGCCAAGTGCGATGGCAGCGTGTAAAATTCATTATATTAGCCCCGCTGGGCGGAGTTCATTGGCCCCCCAAGCCCCTTGCCATCAGTCGGTGGGTACACTCGTTCATGCATTACGCGTACTCAATATCCTGGCGCTGGCTACAGACTGCGTCTCGCAGCCGCGACCGCCTCCGCCGGCTGTGGCGCAATAAATTAAGAGCACAAATAAATCATCCATTTTAATGTGACAGTTCCGACAAACGCGCAACGCATCGCTCGAGGCACCCGAGTCCCCGCCAAAAATTCGATGTGAAACTGAAACTGAAGCCTGCGGCGGCGTCAACAGGACATTGTTTTGAATGCGCCTTTGTTACACGCCCAACCGAATAGTCCGCACCAAACCCCAACCAGCCAGCCCATTTCTCATCTTGTTTGGCCATATTTAGCGGGTTCATTCTCTCATTGTTTGCACATTGTGTGGCCTGACGCTTCCGGAGAGCCCCCCTCGGCCCAGCACCAACTCCGGCTCTGGCTCATGCTCCGGCTTCTGTAACTCCGCCCACGCCTCTGCTCTGCGCCCTGCCTTGTCGTGGCATTTTGTTCGCGCTAAGTACTTGGCCTAACTGCGGCACTTAATATTTTCGATTCGCGCGTGTTTCTGTGGGCTAGTTTCCAGCTTTCTGAGTTTCCGTTGGGCGGAAGTGCCGCCATTACACAGTAAGAAAATGTGTTGTGAATTTGTAAAAAGACCTTTTAAGTTGTTCGACAGTGCGTATGATTAATACGTTTTCTTATTTTGGGGTAGAGGTTATTGCCTCGTTTTAAGGTCATCGATTGGCTCCGCTGTGATTGGAAATTAACTTCCTGAATGAGCTCCAATTGGATGGTTGGATAGTTGGAAAATGCAGTAAATTTATGGCCCATATTAAACAGCAGTATATTTTAACTAATAGATATGTCATCTGTTTGCTTAATATTACGAGTTATAATGTGTTTTTACGATAGGAAGGCTAATTTGTACTTTGCTAGAATAGGGTGACTTCTCTGATTAAAATAAATCATTTATTTTGGAGTTTTATGAAGCGCAAAATCTATCTGTTGGATATTGGGAACTATAATCTCATGTTCTCTAACCTAGACCTAGCTGTCTTCTCAGATTACAAAAATATTAAATACAATTAAAAAATTATAAATTTGTTGGCTTTTAATGTCACGTTTTCTTTTATTTATTCTTATATTTAACTCATTAGAATTTTATAAAAATTTAGATAGCTTACAATTCATATTAATTGGAAGAGAAAAACTTATAACTAAAGAGCTTCAAAAGAAACTTCACAACATTCCGGATGTTCTCCGCAAATTCATTTCATATTTCCTACAAATTTATTTTCTATAAATTTTGACTAAAAACAAACAAATCAATTTAATCTGCTAACTCGAGAAGACTTGTATGAAAATATTTATACTTTAATACGCATATATTCATGTAAATATAATATTTTGTATATAAATATTTTTATTTAATTGCGAACAATCTTCAATGTAGCCGAAACATTGCCTCAGTCAATAAAAGCTAAAAGAATTTGCGCCCAAAAGTACGCTACAATTTTGCAAAGTCGTTTCAAAAGATGAGCTACCCAAAACAAAAATGTTAGTATGCTTACAATTGTAATTAATTGAATTGAATTAATTTCATTTATTATTTAATAGCAGGTACTCACTTTAACATAGTACAGTCACCAGTTGGGTTAACTTTTTCAATTAGAAAACCTTTAGCTATTGAAGTGTTTTCCCCTTGTATTTTCGTGACACATCGAAAATGAAACGACTCCTGATTGCTGCCTGCCTTTTGCCGGCTTCTTCGCGTTCTCAGATCCTGTTAGGCAGTGCATTTGGTGCATGCAACAGCAACAATAAGATGACGCTGTCAGTGGACTGTCCAGGTGACTGTCCAGGTGTCTGGGTTCAGGCTCAGAGTGCCGGGCACATCTTCATCGGCTGACACCTTATATCCTTTGAACATTTTCCAATTGAACTGGCTCTGCGCCCAGTTTGCTCCCATTCGTTGTGTCTATCTTTCTCCCAGGTGCCATTAGAAATATTGCGCGTCCTTCGATTCGATTTCTTTATTAGAAAAATCTTTTTGTTGCATTCACTGTTCTGCCAAGTGGAAAGCGGGGAAAATCAATGGAATTGCCAATGCCAATGCCAATAGCAGGTAAGGCACTGTGATTGTGAAACACAGATAGACTCTGTAAATAGATGAAATGTTGCGCAGCTACAAGCACAACACAAGCACAAATGCACACACACACACATGCACGAAGAAAAGGAGGGGTTAGCATTGTATGTGTTGCCTCAGAAATTCAATTGGCTTGAGCACTTTTCAAATTTGATCGAGTGAATAGCGTTACAAAGCAGCAAATAGCAATTGCAGTTTATTTAAATCAAACACAAACTCTAAATAACTCAACTATTTCGCATTACTTTCTTTGCGATCCTTGTGTACATTAAATCAAGGGCTAAAATGTGTATATTTTGTTAAGCAAAGTTTTTGCAATACTATTCACAATGATCTTAATAAATTTCAGCCCTGTATTAATTGATTTTATATTTTCATTCTGTATACTTACATTGCACGCTCCACAAGTATTCCAAAGGAGCTCTGTGACTAAGGGCTGTAATCTGACTGATTCTCTTATTTAACACCGTATGCATAGTTCATTCAGAACGCTCCATTTCAACCAATCAATACATCAAAAATCTGTTACTTGGCAACCCTAATTAATATTGCCCTGAAGCGAGAAAATACGTTCGATATAAAATTTTAGCTTTGATTCGGCTTTCAAGCAACTCAAATCAAATCAGACGGCTAATAAATAAAATGGTTGAAGCCACGTCATGGGAAATTGTTGCACAATTGTGGCATAAATTGCAACTGTTGATTGCAACGCGGGAAGTATGAAGAGGTGGGGGCGGGGTTCACAGCCCTAACAGCCCAAAAACATGCCCCACAAGCGGCCCAAGAGCAACCACAACATTGTCCGTTGCTGACGCGCTAATCAACATGAATTGCTGCGTAGGGCTGCCTGGTTGGCATAGACTGCGCGATATTTTGTAATTAGACACAAAAACAAAAAGAAAAACAGAAACAAGGCATTTTCATTTCTCGCTGCTGAAATTGGTTGTGATGGCAGCTCCCCACACTCTCGGCTTTCTACCCCCAATCCCCCACGTTGTTAACAGCAGCATCAGCCAAAAACCATGGCAAACAATTTGACCAAAAAGCAAACAGCACCGAATATGGTAAAACTCATTAGTGCCAAATGCAGCCGCATTGCCAGGGTTGCCACCTAACGTTCACCCACCCTCTCGCACCCTCCTTTGCCTTCCCGCTCTTAACTATGCCAAAGGAATTCATGCATACTCGCATGACTCATTTTTTATACTCTTGCATATGGCAGGCTATTAGAGCGACACTTATCTATCTGCGAATAATACTATCTATCATCGTAAAAGACGTCTAACTAAGTCGTATTGTTGAAATTTGTTGCTGGCATTAATGAAATGATCTCTTATGATCCATATATAATATTTATATTTTCCGTAAATTCATTTGGCTATATCATATATATTTGGTCTCTTTATTAAAATTATAGTTCAAAATCTTTTTTATTCCCTTGCAGAGGGCATTCTTATTTGTCTTGAAATGTGTAATGCATAATGTCTGTCTGTTTATATGTGAACTCAGCATTAGCAAGCTTTACTATTCTTACATATCTGCAAGAGGGAAATTTTTACACGGGTATTAAAAAATCGTCGTAATAAAAAACTACTTCACTTTTTCAATATTGCACGAGT
The DNA here is from genome assembly GCF_030788295.1 of Drosophila virilis. Classification (NCBI taxonomy): domain Eukaryota; kingdom Metazoa; phylum Arthropoda; class Insecta; order Diptera; family Drosophilidae; genus Drosophila; species Drosophila virilis. Next base: position 15,615,251 of record NC_091546.1, on the reverse strand, counting down.
AGAATGTCTTGAAGGGTATTCAATAGCCGACAGCCTTTCTTTTTACTTTCTGTTGTTATCATTTTAGCATGCGATATTGCTCTTCTGTGCATTTTAACGCATTTTAAAATATGGCCATAAATTGCCTAACAAATTATTGATAATTAGGCTGCGGTTGAAGTTTCATTTTGTTTTGGGTGTTTTTTCGCTTTTTTGGTTTTTCGTTTTTTGCAGATAGTTCAAAACAGGTGCTGATTAAACATTATTTGGCATCGGTCGAAATTGTATGAGCAATTTGCATGCAACGCTGATTTCTATGGAATCTAATGAACATTTCGGTTGACTACGAGAGCCAATGAGCTGGAACTGGTTGCATTTTATTGCCATTTCCTGTGGGAGATGCAAGCTAAAATGAATACATTGTGAATCGATGTGATTTTTGTTTTTGCTGTTGCAAATATTTCCTACTTACTATGAAGCTGGGCAACTGTTATGCATGCATATTTCAGATTTCGTAAGATTGCTTTCGGGGATGTACTGTGTGCAAGCTGTTGAGATTAATTCCAAAGGGCCCAATTCTTTATTTTTGTGTTATTCACAATGAATTTCAGAAGAGATTTGGTTAGGACATTTTTTACTTAAATGAACTTATTGCACAATATTAAATTCAAATGAATTAAACTAGTTCCTCTGGACCTTCTACATACGCAACCATCAGCAACCAGCTCTAAAAGCATTTTGGTAGCTTGTGTGCTTTGAAAATGGTTCAAGTGAGACCTTTAATACTTTAAACGGCAATTGGGAAAATGTGTAACATGCTTTTACTTTTATAAATACAAATTATAATTTAGCACTTAGTTTGCTTTTGCTAGTCTTTAGTCCCTAAACTGTCAATATTTCCTTCAGCTTCTCATGTAGCGCTCACCTTTTTCAACTTTCAGTGTCATTTTTTTTCCATAATTGCTAAAATTAGTCAGACGCGCACACACACATACCAAGACACATCCACACACGCATAGTCTGGAAAAAAACAAAAGCTCATATGCGTTTAAACTCCGCCTTATTCACAAGGTTTATTCATTAATCAGCTTTTGAGTTTTCAGTCTTTGACGTCAGGTTTGGCTGCTTCTTACCCTCACCTTTGGACTGCTCCTGTAATTTTTAACTTTGAACACAGATGTCAACTTGATGCCTCAGTCCAGCATCAGGCGGCGCCACGCCCACCAAACAGCCAAAAACTTTAGCAGCTAATTTGCTTTGCGAGACTGGGCCAAAAAGGGGCGTGTAAGCCAGGGGCGGCGTAAAGAAAAACCGGGCCACTGACGTCATTAGCGTCTATGTAGCAGAAGAAGAAGAACAAGAAAAGAGAAAAAAAAACAGAAGAGAAATAGAAAAAGTTTCGAAATGGCGTTTTGTCACATGCAGAAGAAGATGGGGCGAAAAAATTTGTTAATTGAATATTTTTGGGGCGCTTGCAATTTCTTAAGGACACACACAAACACAAACAGGAGCAGCCGCCCGATGTGCTGCTCGAAGAAAATCAACGTCAAATTGGGTTAGCTGCTAAATTTGCCGGCGCTGTTGATGTTGAGCTAAGCAAATCGAATCTGGGACGCATTATCCAAGCCAGGCACTTGGCCTCGATGCCAGCGCAATGTCCTGGCAGGTCGAACGGAAAGTGGTTGGGGGAGAGGGAAGCGGAGGGGCAACTGCAGCGAAAGCAAAATCATTAAAATTAGATTACAAAATCCGTCGGTGGTGTCACATTTCCGCCGGAAATTGCACTTTGCGTGCGGCGGGGCCAGCGCTGTGTCTGTCTGGCGCCAGGATTTGCATCTTCAAGCCAAATGACAGATTAGTTAATAAAATCTTTTTACCCAGCATTCGTTTTGTCCGTGGCAAGTGGCTCGGACTCGGGGCAGAAGAAAAAAGCAAGAAGAAATCTAGACGAAATTTGTCATGAGATGGGCAATAAAATATGAAAATTTCCTATGACAGTTGTAGAAGTTTTCGGTCTTGTTTCGCTGTTTTTTGTCTGCTTTTATTTTTAACTACTTTCTGTTGCAGAGCATCTTCTTTTTTTTTTTTTTTGTGGGTTGCCAACACTTGCAACGGGCAAAAGTGTCGAAAAGTTCCCTTGGCTAAAGCCGTCGTGTTGAGTTTTCTTTGTCAGGGACAAGTCAGAAACTTCAGACAGCCAACTACAGCATACAGTACAGCTCCGAGTTATTTGGGCTGGCAGCGTGCAGTTGGAAATCGTAAGAAAGTGCAGTACTTGGGGCTTGCAATCTAAGCATATGGTAATAAATTTAAGAAATAAATTCTATAAATAAATGAATGGGTTTACAAAAATTATACACAGTGCTGCCAGCTTTGGGCTCTTCTAAAGAAAATCAATATAAATAATATATTAATATATGATATTAATTCATATATTATATAAATATATATTCACAATAAACAGAATAATAGTAAAATTATGAAGGAAGACTCTAGGCTTCAGATTATTCTTTTAAGCAAAGACAACCCGAAATTATCTTTAAACAGTTTTTGTTAACTAATGTAATGCAAGCAAAACAAACTAGCTTTATTATTTGCTTGGGCTATTTAATTGATGGATTAAATAGCTCGTAAAGGTCAATCAAAATTAATTTTTAAAATATATAGAATCATGAATAATTTTTGGTTATTTTGAAAGGGTAATGCGTGTAGCCATAGAAAAAGTAATTTAAAAAAAATGTGTTCAGATTTTAATTACAAATAAATTAAGAGGGAAAACCATGAATAAAAAGCCAAATCTCGTGAATATCGGATGAGATTTAACCGAGATATTGGGATGGGAAATTTTGACCCATGGGTATATCCGAATCTTCGGGTAAGATTTGGACATGAATTTCGACCAAAAAATAGGTGTTCAGATTTTAATGCCAGATTAATTTAGGAGGAAAACCATGAAGAAAAAGACAAACTTCGTGAAAATCGGATGTGATTTGACCGAGTTATGGGGGTGGTAGATTTTGACCCATGGGTATATACGAATCTTGGGGTAAGATTTGGACATGAATTTCGACCAAAAAATAGGTGTTCAGATTTGAATGCCAGATTAATCTAGGAGAAAAACCATGAATAAAAAGCCAAATCTCGTGAATATCGGATGAGATTTAACCGAGATATTGGGATGGGAAATTTTGACCCATGGGTATATCCGAATCTTCGGGTAAGATTTGGACATGAATTTCGACCAAAAAATAGGTGTTCAGATTTTAATGCCAGATTAATTTAGGAGGAAAACCATGAAGAAAAAGACAAACTTCGTGAAAATCGGATGTGATTTGACCGAGTTATGGGGGTGGTAGATTTTGACCCATGGGTATATACGAATCTTGGGGTAAGATTTGGACATGAATTTCGACCAAAAAATAGGTGTTCAGATTTTAATGCCAGATTAATGTAGGAGGAAAACCATGAAGAAAAAGACAAACTTCATGAAAATCGGATGAGATTTAACCGAGATATTGGGATGGAAAATTTTGACCCATGGGTATATACGAATCTTCGGGTAAGATTTGGACATGAATTTCGACCATAAAATAGGTGTTCAGACTTTAATGCCAGATTAATCTAGGAGGAAAACCATAAAGAAAAAGCCCAACTTCGTGAAAATCAGATGTGATTTGACCGAGTTATGGGGATGGTAGATTTTGACCCATGTGTATATACGAATCTTGGGGTAAGATTTGGACATGAATTTCGACCAAAAAATAGGTGTTCAGATTTTAATGCCAGAATAATGTAGGAGGAAAACCATGAAGAAAAAGACAAACTTCATGAAAATCGGATGTGATTTGACCGAGTTATGGGGGTGGCAGATATTGACCCATGGGTATATACGAATCTTGGGGTAAGATTTGGACATGAATTTCGACCAAAAAATCGGTGTTCAGATTTTAATGCCAGTTTAATCTAGGACGAAAACCATGAAGAAAAAGTCAAACTTCGTGAAAATCGGATGAGATTTGACCGAGAAATGGGGGTGGCAGATATTGACCCATGGGTATATACGAATCTTGGGGTAAGATTTGGACATGAATTTCGACCAAAAAATAGGTGTTCAGATTTTAATGCCAGATTAATCTAGGAGGACAACCATGAAGAAAAAGACAAACTTCGTGAAAATCGGTTGAGATTTCACCGAGTTATGGGGGTGGTAGGTTTTGACCCATGGGTATATACAAATCTTGGGGTAAGATTTGGACATGAATTTCGACCATAAAATAGGTGTTAGTTATGGGGGTGGTAGATTTTGACCCATGGGTTTATACGAATCTTGGGGTAAGATCTGGACATGAATTTCGACCATAAAATAGGTGTTCAGACTTTAATGCCAGATTAATCTAGGAGGTAAACCATGAAGAAAAAGACAAACTTCGTGAAAATCGGATGTGATTTGACCGAGGTATGGGGGTGGTAGATTTTGACCCATGGGTATATACGAATCTTGGGGTAAGATTTGGACATGAATTTCGACCAAAAAATAGGTGCTCAGATTTTAATGCCAGTTTAATCTAGGAGGAAAACCATGAAGAAAAAGCCAAACTTCGTGAAAATCGGTTGAGATTTCACCGAGTTATGGGGGTGGCAGATATTGACCCATGGGTATAAACGAATCTTGGGGTAAGATTTGGACATGAATTTCGACCATAAAATAGGTGTTCAGACTTTAATGCCAGATTAATCTAGGAGGAAAACCATAAAGAAAAAGCCAAACTTCGTGAAAATCAGATGTGATTTGACCGAGTTATGGGGGTGGTAGATTTTGACCCATGGGTATATACGAATCTTGGGGTAAGATTTGGACATGAATTTCGACCGAAAAATAGGTGTTCAGATTTTAATGCCAGATTAATCTAGGAGGTAAACCATGAAGAAAAAGACAAACTTCGTGAAAATCGGATGTGATTTGACCGAGGTATGGGGGTGGTAGATTTTGACCCATGGGTATATACGAATCTTGGGGTAAGATTTGGACATGAATTTCGACCAAAAAATAGGTGCTCAGATTTTAATGCCAGTTTAATCTAGGAGGAAAACCATGAAGAAAAAGCCAAACTTCGTGAAAATCGGTTGAGATTTCACCGAGTTATGGGGGTGGCAGATATTGACCCATGGGTATAAACGAATCTTGGGGTAAGATTTGGACATGAATTTCTACTAAAAAATAGGTGTTCAGATTTTAATGCCAGATTAATCTAGGAGGAAAGCCATGAAGAAAAAGTCAAATTTCGTGAAAATCAGATGTGATTTGACCAAGTTATGAGGGTGGTAGAATTTGACCCATGGGTATATACGAATCTTGGGGTAAGATTTGGACATGAATTTCGACCAAAAAATAGGTGTTCAGATTTTAATGCCAGATTAATCTAGGAGGAAAACCATGAAGAAAAAGACAAACTTCGTGAAAATCAGATGTGAATTGACCGAGTTATGGGGGTGGTAGATTTTGACCCATGGGTATATACGAATCTTGGGGTAAGATTTGGACATGAATTTCGACCAAAAAATAGGTGTTCAGATTTTAATGCCAGATTAATCTAGGAAGAAAACCATGAATAAAAAGTCAAACTTCGTGAAAATCGGATGAGATTTGACCGAAAAATGGGGATGGCAGATATTGACCCATGGGTATATACGAATCTTGGGGTAAGATTTGGACATGAATTTCGACCAAAAAATAGTTGCTCAGATTTTAATGCCAGTTCAATCTAGGAGGAAAACCATGAAGAAAAAGCCAAACTTCGTGAAAATCGGTTGAGATTTCACCGAGTTATGGGGGTGGTAGGTTTTGACCCATGGGTATATACGAGGGTAAGATTTGGACATGAATTTCGACCAAAAAATAGGTGTTCAGATTTTAATGCCAGATTAATCTAGGAGGAAAACCATGAAGAAAAAGTCAAACTTCGTGAAAATCGGAAGAGATTTGACCGAGAAATGGGGGTGGCAGATATTGACCCATGGGTATATACGAATCTTGGGGTAAGATTTAGACATGAATTTCTACTAAAAAATAGGTGTTCAGATTTTAATGCCAGATTAATCTAGGAAGAAAACCATGAAGAAAAAGTCAAACTTCGTGAAAATCGGATGAGATTTGACCGAAAAATGGAGATGGCAGATATTGACCCATGGGTATATACGAATCTTGGGGTAAGATTTGGACATGAATTTCGACCAAAAAATAGGTGTTCAGATTTTAACGCCAGATTAATCTAGGAAGAAAACCATGAAGAAAAAGTCAAACTTCGTGAAAATCGGATGAGATTTGACCGAAAAATTGGGATGGCAGATATTGACCCATGGGTATATACGAATCTTGGGGTAAGATTTGGACATGAATTTCGACCAAAAAATAGGTGTTCAGATTTTAATGCCAGATTAATCTAGGAGAAAAACCATGAAGAAAAAGCCAAACTTCGTGAAATTCAGATGTGATTTCACCGAGTTATGGGGGTGGTAGGTTTTGACCCATGGGTATATACAAATCTTGGGGTAAGATTTGGACATGAATTTCGACCATAAAATAGGTGTTAGTTATGGGGGTGGTAGATTTTGACCCATGGGTTTATACGAATCTTGGGGTAAGATTTGGACATGAATTTCGACCAAAAAATAGGTGTTCAGATTTTAACGCCAGATTAATCTAGGAAGAAAACCATGAAGAAAAAGTCAAACTTCGTGAAAATCGGATGAGATTTGACCGAAAAATTGGGATGGCAGATATTGACCCATGGGCATATACGAATCTTGGGGTAAGATTTGGACATGAATTTCGACCAAAAAATAGGTGTTCAGATTTTAATGCCAGATTAATCTAGGAGGAAAACCATGAAGAAAAAGCCAAACTTCGTGAAAATCAGATGTGATTTGACCGAGTTATGGGGCTGGTAGGTTTTGACCCATGGGTATATACAAATCTTGGGGTAAGATTTGGACATGAATTTCGACCAAAAAATAGGTGTTCAGATTTTAACGCCAGATTAATCTAGGAAGAAAACCATGAAGAAAAAGTCAAACTTCGTGAAAATCGGATGAGATTTGACCGAAAAATTGGGATGGCAGATATTGAGCCATGGGTATATACGAATCTTGGGGTAAGATTTGGACATGAATTTCGACCAAAAAATAGGTGTTCAGATTTTAATGCCAGATTAATCTAGGAGAAAAACCATGAAGAAAAAGCCAAACTTCGTGAAAATCGGATGAGATTTGACCGAAAAATTGGGATGGCAGATATTGACCCATGGGTATATACGAATCTTGGGGTAAGATTTGGACATGAATTTCGACCATAAAATAGGTGTTAGTTATGGGGGTGGTAGATTTTGACCCATGGGTTTATACGAATCTTGGGGTAAGATTTGGACATGAATTTCTACTAAAAAATAGGTGTTCAGATTTTAATGCCAGATTAATCTAGGAGGAAAGCCATGAAGAAAAAGCCAAATTTCGTGAAAATCAGATGTGATTTCACCGAGTTATGGGGGTGGCAGATATTGACCCATGGGTATATACGAATCTTGGGGTAAGATTTGGACATGAATTTCGACCAAAAAATACGTGTTCAGATTTTAACGCCAGATTAATCTAGGAAGAAAACCATGAAGAAAAAGTCAAACTTCGTGAAAATCGGATGAGATTTGACCGAAAAATTGGGATGGCAGATATTGACCCATGGGTATATACGAATCTTGGGGTAAGATTTGGACATGAATTTCGACCAAAAAATAGGTGTTCAGATTTTAATGCCAGATTAATCTAGGAGGAAAACCATGAAGAAAAAGCCAAACTTCGTGAAAATCAGATGTGATTTGACCGAGTTATGGGGCTGGTAGGTTTTGACCCATGGGTATATACAAATCTTGGGGTAAGATTTGGACATGAATTTCGACCAAAAAATAGGTGTTCAGATTTTAACGCCAGATTAATCTAGGAAGAAAACCATGAAGAAAAAGTCAAACTTCGTGAAAATCGGATGAGATTTGACCGAAAAATTGGGATGGCAGATATTGACCCATGGGTATATACGAATCTTGGGGTAAGATTTGGACATGAATTTCGACCAAAAAATAGGTGTTCAGATTTTAATGCCAGATTAATCTAGGAGAAAAACCATGAAGAAAAAGCCAAACTTCGTGAAATTCAGATGTGATTTCACCGAGTTATGGGGGTGGTAGGTTTTGACCCATGGGTATATACAAATCTTGGGGTAAGATTTGGACATGAATTTCGACCATAAAATAGGTGTTAGTTATGGGGGTGGTAGATTTTGACCCATGGGTTTATACGAATCTTGGGGTAAGATTTGGACATGAATTTCTACTAAAAAATAGGTGTTCAGATTTTAATGCCAGATTAATCTAGGAGGAAAGCCATGAAGAAAAAGCCAAATTTCGTGAAAATCAGATGTGATTTCACCGAGTTATGGGGGTGGCAGATATTGACCCATGGGTATATACGAATCTTGGGGTAAGATTTGGACATGAATTTCTACTAAAAAATAGGTGTTCAGATTTTAATGCCAGATTAATCTAGGAGGAAAGCCATGAAGAAAAAGCCAAATTTCGTGAAAATCAGATGTGATTTGACCAAGTTATGAGGGTGGTAGAATTTGACCCATGGGTATATACGAATCTTGGGGTAAGATTTGGACATGAATTTCGACCAAAAAATAGGTGTTCAGATTTTAATGCCAGATTAATCTAGGAGGTAAACCATGAAGAAAAAGACAAACTTCGTGAAAATCGGATGTGATTTGACCGAGGTATGGGGGTGGTAGATTTTGACCCATGGGTATATACGAATCTTGGGGTAAGATTTGGACATGAATTTCGACCAAAAAATAGGTGCTCAGATTTTAATGCCAGTTTAATCTAGGAGGAAAACCATGAAGAAAAAGCCAAACTTCGTGAAAATCGGTTGAGATTTCACCGAGTTATGGGGGTGGCAGATATTGACCCATGGGTATATACGAATCTTGGGGTAAGATTTGGACATGAATTTCTACTAAAAAATAGGTGTTCAGATTTTAATGCCAGATTAATCTAGGAGGAAAGCCATGAAGAAAAAGCCAAATTTCGTGAAAATCAGATGTGATTTGACCAAGTTATGAGGGTGGTAGAATTTGACCCATGGGTATATACGAATCTTGGGGTAAGATTTGGACATGAATTTCGACCAAAAAATAGGTGTTCAGATTTTAATGCCAGATTAATCTAGGAGGAAAACCATGAAGAAAAAGACAAACTTCGTGAAAATCAGATGTGAATTGACCGAGTTATGGGGGTGGTAGATTTTGACCCATGGGTATATACGAATCTTGGGGTAAGATTTGGACATGAATTTCGACCAAAAAATAGGTGTTCAGATTTTAATGCCAGATTAATCTAGGAAGAAAACCATGAATAAAAAGTCAAACTTCGTGAAAATCAGATGTGATTTAACCGAGTTATGGGGATGGTAGATTTTGACCCATGTGTATATACGAATCTTGGGGTAAGATTTGGACATGAATTTCGACCAAAAAATAGGTGTTCAGATTTTAATGCCAGATTAATCTAGGAGGAAAACCATGAAGAAAAAGACAAACTTCGTGAAAATCGGATGTGATTTGACCGAGGTATGGGGGTGGTAGATTTTGACCCATGGGTATATACGAATCTTGGGGTAAGATTTGGACATGAATTTCGACCAAAAAATAGGTGCTCAGATTTTAATGCCAGTTTAATCTAGGAGGAAAACCATGAAGAAAAAGCCAAACTTCGTGAAAATCGGTTGAGATTTCACCGAGTTATGGGGGTGGCAGATATTGACCCATGGGTATATACGAATCTTGGGGTAAGATTTGGACATGAATTTCTACTAAAAAATAGGTGTTCAGATTTTAATGCCAGATTAATCTAGGAGGAAAGCCATGAAGAAAAAGCCAAATTTCGTGAAAATCAGATGTGATTTGACCAAGTTATGAGGGTGGTAGAATTTGACCCATGGGTATATACGAATCTTGGGGTAAGATTTGGACATGAATTTCGACCAAAAAATAGGTGTTCAGATTTTAATGCCAGATTAATCTAGGAGGAAAACCATGAAGAAAAAGACAAACTTCGTGAAAATCAGATGTGAATTGACCGAGTTATGGGGGTGGTAGATTTTGACCCATGGGTATATACGAATCTTGGGGTAAGATTTGGACATGAATTTCGACCAAAAAATAGGTGTTCAGATTTTAATGCCAGATTAATCTAGGAAGAAAACCATGAATAAAAAGTCAAACTTCGTGAAAATCAGATGTGATTTAACCGAGTTATGGGGATGGTAGATTTTGACCCATGTGTATATACGAATCTTGGGGTAAGATTTGGACATGAATTTCGACCAAAAAATAGGTGTTCAGATTTTAATGCCAGATTAATCTAGGAGGAAAACCATGAAGAAAAAGACAAACTTCGTAAAAATCGGATGTGATTTGACCGAGTTATGGGGGTGGTAGATTTTGACCCATGGGTATATACGAATCTTGGGGTAAGATTTGGACATGAATTTCGACCAAAAAATAGGTGTTCAGATTTGAATGCCAGATTAATCTAGGAGGAAAACCATGAAGAAAAAGACAAACTTCGTGAAAATCGGATGTGATTTGACCGAGTTATGGGGGTGGTAGATTTTGACCCATGGGTATATACGAATCTTGGGGTAAGATTTGGACATGAATTTCTACCAAAAAATAGGTGTTCAGATTTTAATGCCAGATTAATCTAGGAAGAAAACCATGAAGAAAAAGTCAAACTTCGTGAAAATCGGATGAGATTTGACCGAGTTATGAGGATGGGAAATTATGACTCATGGGTATATACGAATCTTAGGGTAAGATTTGGACATGAATTTCGACCAAAAAATAGGTGTTCAGATTTTAATGCCAGATTAATCTAGGAGGAAAACCATGAAGAAAAAGTCAAACTTCGTGAAAATCGGATGAGATTTGACCGAGAAATGGGGGTGGCAGATATTGACCCATGGGTATATACGAATCTTGGGGTAAGATTTGGACATGAATTTCGACCAAAAAATAGGTGTTCAGATTTTAATCCCAGATTAATCTAGGAGGAAAACCATGAAGAAAAAGACAAACTTCGTGAAAATCGGATGAGATTTGACCGAGTTATGGGGGTGGTAGGTTTTGACCCATGGGTATATACGAATCTTGGGGTAAGATTTGGACATGAATTTCGACCAAAAAATAGGTGTTCAGATTTTAATGCCAGATTAATCTAGGAGGAAAACCATGAAGAAAAAGACAAACTTCGTGAAAATCGGTTGAGATTTCACCGAGTTATGGGGGTGGTAGGTTTTGACTCATGGGTATATACGAATCGTAGGGTAAGATTTGGACATGAATTTCTACTAAAAAATAGGTGTTCAGATTTTAATGCCAGATTAATCTAGGAGGAAAACCATGAAGAAAAAGTCAAACTTCGTGAAAATCGGATGAGATTTGACCGAGAAATGGGGGTGGCAGATATTGACCCATGGGTATATACGAATCTTGGGGTAAGATTTGGACATGAATTTCGACCAAAAAATAGGTGTTCAGATTTTAATCCCAGATTAATCTAGGAGGAAAACCATGAAGAAAAAGACAAACTTAGTGAAAATCGGATGAGATTTGACCGAGTTATGGGGGTGGTAGGTTTTGACCCATGGGTATATACGAATCTTGGGGTAAGATTTGGACATGAATTTCGACCAAAAAATAGGTGTTCAGATTTTAATGCCAGATTAATCTAGGAGGAAAACCATGAAGAAAAAGACAAACTTCGTGAAAATCGGATGAGATTTGACCGAGTTATGGGGGTGGTAGGTTTTGACCCATGGGTATATACAAATCTTGGGGTAAGATTTGGACATGAATTTCGACCAAAAAATAGGTGTTCAGATTTTAATGCCAGATTAATCTAGGAAGAAAACCATGAAGAAAAAGTCAAATTTCGTGAAAATCGGAAGAGATTTGACCGAAAAATGGGGATGGCAGATATTGACCCATGGGTATATACGAATCTTGGGGTAAGATTTAGACATGAATTTCTACTAAAAAATAGGTGTTCAGATTTTAATGCCAGATTAATCTAGGTGGAAAACCATGAAGAAAAAGCCAAACTTCGTGAAAATCAGATGTGATTTGACCGAGTTATGGGGCTGGTAGGTTTTGACCTATGTGTATATACGAATCTTGGGGTAAGATTTGGACATGAATTTCGACCAAAAAATAGGTGTTCAGATTTTAATCCCAGATTAATCTAGGAGGAAAACCATGAAGAAAAAGACAAACTTCGTGAAAATCGGATGAGATTTGACCGAGTTATGGGGGTGGTAGGTTTTGACCCATGGGTATATACGAATCTTGGGGTAAGATTTGGACATGAATTTCGACCAAAAAATAGGTGTTCAGATTTTAATGCCAGATTAATCTAGGAGGAAAACCATGAAGAAAAAGACAAACTTCGTGAAAATCGGTTGAGATTTCACCGAGTTATGGGGGTGGTAGGTTTTGACTCATGGGTATATACGAATCGTAGGGTAAGATTTGGACATGAATTTCTACTAAAAAATAGGTGTTCAGATTTTAATGCCAGATTAATCTAGGAGGAAAACCATGAAGAAAAAGTCAAACTTCGTGAAAATCGGATGAGATTTGACCGAGAAATGGGGGTGGCAGATATTGACCCATGGGTATATACGAATCTTGGGGTAAGATTTGGACATGAATTTCGACCAAAAAATAGGTGTTCAGATTTTAATCCCAGATTAATCTAGGAGGAAAACCATGAAGAAAAAGACAAACTTAGTGAAAATCGGATGAGATTTGACCGAGTTATGGGGGTGGTAGGTTTTGACCCATGGGTATATACGAATCTTGGGGTAAGATTTGGACATGAATTTCGACCAAAAAATAGGTGTTCAGATTTTAATGCCAGATTAATCTAGGAGGAAAACCATGAAGAAAAAGACAAACTTCGTGAAAATCGGATGAGATTTGACCGAGTTATGGGGGTGGTAGGTTTTGACCCATGGGTATATACAAATCTTGGGGTAAGATTTGGACATGAATTTCGACCAAAAAATAGGTGTTCAGATTTTAATGCCAGATTAATCTAGGAAGAAAACCATGAAGAAAAAGTCAAATTTCGTGAAAATCGGAAGAGATTTGACCGAAAAATGGGGATGGCAGATATTGACCCATGGGTATATACGAATCTTGGGGTAAGATTTAGACATGAATTTCTACTAAAAAATAGGTGTTCAGATTTTAATGCCAGATTAATCTAGGTGGAAAACCATGAAGAAAAAGCCAAACTTCGTGAAAATCAGATGTGATTTGACCGAGTTATGGGGCTGGTAGGTTTTGACCTATGTGTATATACGAATCTTGGGGTAAGATTTGGACATGAATTTCGACCAAAAAATAGGTGTTCAGATTTTAATGCCAGATTAATCTAGGAGGAAAACCATGAAGAAAAAGACAAACTTCGTGAAGATCGGATGTGATTTGACCGAGTTATGGGGGTGGTAGATTTTGACCCATGGGTATATACGAATCTTGGGGTAAGATTTGGACATGAATTTCGACCAAAAAATAGGTGTTCAGATTTTAATGCCAGATTAATCTAGGAAGAAAACCATGAAGAAAAAGTCAAACTTCGTGAAAATCGGATGAGATTTGACCGAGTTATGAGGATGGGAAATTATGACTCATGGGTATATACGAATCTTAGGGTAAGATTTGGACATGAATTTCGACCAAAAAATAGGTGTTCAGATTTTAATGCCAGGTTAATCTAGGAGGAAAACCATGAAGAAAAAGACAAACTTCGTGAAAATCGGTTGAGATTTCACCGAGTTATGGGGGTGGTAGATTTTGACCCATGGGTATATACGAATCTTGGGGTAAGATTTGGACATGAATTTCGACCAAAAAATAGGTGTTCAGATTTTAATGCCAGATTAATCTAGGAGGAAAACCATGAAGAAAAAGTCAAACTTCGTGAAAATCGGATGAGATTTGACCGAGAAATGGGGGTGGCAGATATTGACCCATGGGTATATACGAATCTTGGGGTAAGATTTGGACATGAATTTCGACCAAAAAATAGGTGTTCAGATTTTAATGCCAGATTAATCTAGGAGGAAAACCATGAAGAAAAAGTCAAACTTCGTGAAAATCGGATGAGATTTGACCGAAAAATGGGGATGGCAGATATTGACCCATGGGTATATTCGAATCTTGGGGTAAGATTTGGACATGAATTTCGACCAAAAAATGTGTATCCAGATATGAATGCCAGATTATTTTATAGGGAAATCCATGAATAACGAGAATTAAAGGCTATCTTCTGCACGCCGAAGATGTAATATCCTTGCAGACCAAACCTTTTCATGATGCTTATAGTGCTTTGCTCGTATCTAAGAAGCATAGGGAAAATAGTTAATGCCGAGCTTGGGCAAGATATCTTGATAAACAAAAGAGGTTTTTAATTAAAAACCTAGTTTTCGACCGATCGTTCCATTCCACACATTTCACGACAAAATTATAATACCCTCTGCAAGGGTATAAGAATTTGTGACAGTCAGACTTGTTGCATTATTTGCAGCTTTTGCATGGCTCGAGTTGGCCATGAAAAAAGAGACGGAGAGAGCAAAAATAGAAAATAAAAAGTTTGGGTAGTTGCGGCGTTTTAGGAAACGCATAAGCATGTTATAAAATATGCACATTATAAAATGCGATGCGAAGCTAGACAAAAGCCGAAAGGAATTTGCACACTCATGCAACAAGAGCAGCGCAGACATTTTTATACACATACACACTCAGAAAAGCGAATATTTTGGGCTGTATATGTGGTTTGTTGTTGTTGTTGTTGTTGTTGTTGTTCTTGTTGCTGGCTTCCATAATTTCCTTCCTTCTTCTTTTTTTTAGTTTTTTTTTCTCCGTTGACAACTGGCTGCAAAATGTATGCTGGCATTTATTTATTTGTGTTTTTTTCGTTTTGACAGTTTTATTTCTTGTTAGGAGCTTCTTGAAACATATTTCCGAAGACGTTCACAGCATGAGCCGCAAAAACTTGCTCAAGTGCAGACAACGCTGCGTATGCGTAATATATATAAATAGATGGTTATTGCAGCTTATGCAATAAAGGCCATAGAAAAACGTCATTCAAATGTGCAACGAGTGCGTTCCAGAAATTGATACGAATATTATAAAGTGTCTTTTCAAGAGTGTAATCAAATGAAATCTTTAAGAAATCATAATTTGTATACCCTGTAAGCAAGCGAGGCGTAAAATTCATCAGGCCTTATAGATGCGATTCATCGGTTAATGATTAAGAGTTGCAATTATCGACAGATTTGCGTTATTTGTGCATACATAAATATGAGGCAGGTAGACGAATAAGTTATCAGGTATTTTTATTGCTATCCTTACAATGATAGGTTATAGGATTGAAGAGCTTAATAAATAGGAGACTTCTTTTGGGAACAAGAAATTTCAATACGATCAAAATAGAATTGAAGCCAAAATACAGGGTACCATTGAGTCAAACACTCTTCGCAAAACATTCTAATTTGTTCAAATTTATTTACTCGTCTGCTTTAAATTCATTTGACACTCCAATAAATTTAACAACCTCTATTAAGCGCTTCAATAAACCTATAACAACTAACTTAAGAGAAGAAAAAAAAAACAATTTACTATTGAATTAGTTGGTCTCTTGTGTGGCAAAACCGAAAATCAAACAAATCGCACATAAAATTTAACACACAATGCAATCAAGTCAAACAAGCTGAAGCCAAAAATCCAAAATAACAATGGAAAATGGCAAATAGCACCACGACTCGAAGTCTCCAGCAGAGAGGAGCGTTAGGAAAATTGAAATCAAATTAAAGTGCAACACCATTTTGCAATGAAAATCGGAAGAAAATCATTCGACATCGTTAGAGTTGCAGTTGCTGTTGCTGCTGCTGCTGCTGCTGCTTGTTGCAGTTGGGTCGAAAGTACGCGCAGCCAGAGGCAATGCGAAGTGCAGTGAACTGTGCGCCCTGCCACAACCTCATGCCACATACTGTCCCAGTGGCAGCCAAATTGCCGAGCAGCAATCGTTGATGAGATGAGCGCGCGACTCAGCTGCTCGCTGCTGTGCACCACAGTGCGTATGTGCAATGTGTGTGTGTCTCTCTCTCTCTCTCTCTCTCTCTCTCTGTGTGTATGTGTGTTTGTAAGAAAGTCACACAAAATGCATCCGGCAACTGCTGCTTTGCCATTTCCGAAACATTTAGCTTCTGCTCAGCTCATGTGTGTTAGGTCTGTGTATTTCCTGAAGTCATGCCAGCAAATCAGTTGAAGTCAGTCTAAAAATCCAAAGCTGCCTGCAGGCTTACATTTGTCAGACATTTTATTTATGAAAAATATTGTGAATGAAAAAAAAAAAACAAATTCCCTCAAGGAATTCCATTCTTTTTAAGTAACAGGATCTTAAGGGCATGCATGGTCTTTAAAATAAAGTAGTTTTCTATAAATGAATTATTGTTTAAATTAATTTATTTAACTTCGCCAAAATACCTTTGGCGTTTCTAAGTCTCCCGCTCAAATCAAAGCCTCAGATTTACCTACAGATATGAATGGTATGTTACAGGAGCGCAAAGGCATCTTCGTTCAAATAAGTTTTCTTGATGGGGTTAACAGACCTTATTTCAACTTGCCACATGGCCCCCAACTGCCTGTATATGTGAAAAGAAGTTGGAATGTCTTTGGGCTGCTTACAGGGTATCTCCTATTGAGCACTTTTGACTTTAGGTGGAGGCTTTTGGGTCTCTGTAGTCATCCATGTGTCCATTATTACTTTGTTTCCATACCTACCTCTGCTTTGGTTTGCTTCCTTGGCTAAGCTTTTAAGCTTTAATTACAGCCATATTTGTATTGCCTTTGAGTTTTTGCCCAAGTAAACCATTTTATTTATTAGTAGTTAACTTGCACATCGAATGCCTTTGAAAAATTCCTTAGTTCAGCTATTTTCGCCAACCAATTGAATTTAAATTATTTATAAAATATTTTAAATTTCTCATATAAACAAAGAAAAACTTGGTATTTATTTAAGCTTACATTTATTAAGAATATTACTTATATAACATGCAATTGTTTGCCAACGTTCTTTACTGTTTCGCTCCACGCTAACAGTACTTGTTTAACAGAAGCTCAACAGTCTGTTAACCCAATAAAATATTTTAAACATCATGTTGTTAGTCAGCGTTAATATTTATTCTTTTACATGAAACAATAAAATATTAAAAGTCACGTTTACATTTTTTGTAGTTTCCCTCAACTTTACTTGTTTGCATAACGAAAAAATCTATAAAAAATGTAGGAATTTAATTTTAAAAATAAAATATGGCTATTGAATTCAACACGTTGACACATATTGACTATACGAATAAATGTTCAGCATGTGTGCTAAAAATAAAAAATATATATTTAAACAATTCTCAACTGGGAATTGTACATTTTTCATGGCGACTTACTAAACTAATAGGCTCGACAAAAAAAAAAAACGAAACAAAACTGAAACAACAAATATCTAGAGTTATTTGTGTTTTTATTGCAATCCGTTGTTGAATTATTTTTTGCTTATATATTTTCACTTGCAAACTGGGCGTCCAAGAGCATAATGATTGATTATTTATGGACTTACAAAAAGTGGAATGTGAAATCTTTAACCCTGTATAACGATAACGACACACAGCACAGAAGAAACGCATTCTTTTATATATTGTACATTCTGTGGCTACTCCCGAACATTTTCACGTAGTCTACATAAAAAGTCAATTTCAGTTTTTGGGTCTGACACGATTTAATGGTGTCTGCGCTTCGCTGACAAATCGTGCACGAGGTCCGGAATGTCGCAGATGGAGTGGAGACCATGTCCATGTCGTTCATGTCGTGATAAACGTCAGTCATTCCGTCTGCCGGGGCTATCCTGCTCATTGCTGGGGTTTGATTTTGACGAAATCTAATCAAAACGACGATGACAAAATAAATTGCCAACAAATCAAAGACAAGAAATTGTAAAAAATACATGAAAAATAAGGACCGAGCTCAAGTCACACACATCAGAGGATATTGCGAGCATATCCGGTTTCTAGGCTGCCTAATGATAATGTTGACGATTATGTTGTTGTTGATGATAATGATGATGATGATGATATTTATGTTGGGGTCACTTTCCTGACACAATTAGCCTTAGCAGCTGGCGACTGTCGTTCGCTCCGTCGTCTGCTTAATGGCATTTAAAGCATTATAAATAAAATTTAATAAAAGTCAACTTTTGACTGCCGCTTAATTATAATTTAGTGCTCTGGCACGCGCCCGCCAAGCCGACAGGTGTAATTGTAATTACTCCGCACAGCCTCCACAGACTCCAGTGCGAACTCCACACGCACCGTTTTCATTGCAAGAAACGTCCATTTAAATGGCTTGATTAATGCCAGCAACAAACTGCCAACTGGAATAAAAAGTAAACAGCCAGCTGCACAGTGGAACGAAACAAATAATTTATTAAATTTCATATATCTTTTAAGGGAGGTACACACTTGCTTTCACTTTCTCGTTTTTATATATATAATTAATTTTTTTGCTATCAAACAACCCTTCATTTTATCCGATGCCTCGCATCAACCTTACTCACATTCTCGGTAGTTTTTAAATCATGTATTGCATAAAGCTCTGTGTAACCTGACTTTATTCAGCCTGGCAAACTAAGCAATGATAGTTTACCAATACTGGTTCCACTTTTTCTTTCACAGTCTGGTAACACTGTGCAGGCCACACTGTGCGGTGACCTAGTCGCTTTTGAGGGCGCCACCAACTAACCGACTCTTCTTCCGTTTTAAGTTTATTTATTTGGTCTTTATTTTTATGACTGGAGCCCGTGTAATTGACGCGGCGCGCGCTCGAAAGCGCATTTTGATAGTCGCATAGCAGCACTTGGGCACATAGGCAGGGCAGCTGAAGGGCTTGTGCAGACAGCCATAAAGTGCATGCTGCTTTTTTTCATGTTCAGCTTGTTTTTTATTTATTTAAAAAATATGCTGTATAAGTGTGTGTTTGTTGTGAATTCTCAGCTTTACTCATTTAAATTTTTAATTAAATTTAAAGTGCGGATGGTACGGTGCGCACTTATTATGTGCGTTTACGGAAATACGCAAAGTTGGCTTTTAAATAACATAACTTGACCAACAAAAATTAAAAAATAAGTATTAAATCAAATTAAATATATTGCAAGCCTAATTGAAGCAGCTGTCAATTGTTGAGAGATTTAATATTAAAATGTTGATCATTATGTGCTTTCCAGAATATGTTGCAAATTGAGAAATCATTTAAACGGAAAATGACAAATTTGCGAAACACTTGAACAAAATGCGAGTGGGAGCAAATCATATAGAAATACTAAAAAAAAAAATGCAATTAAAATAGTAATTAATAATAATTAATAATTTAATTTAATTTGATAAATCAACAGAATTTTAAGAAAATAATTTTGCCTTAAACATAAATATTTTTTGAAAGATCTCAATTTGTTGGAAATAAATTAATAAATAAACACAATTATAAACAAGAAATTGAGTCTTAAATCTAAATCAAATATAATATTCAAATTACAATTTTAAATTTTAAACTGTATTCCAATTTGTTGGCATAAATGTTGGAATAAACACACTGATTTCCATTAAGTTAGTGTGCATTGCACGTTTCGGAAGAGTTTTGAGCTGAATGCAGCCTATTGCTGTTTGGCGACGGCAATTGAAACGCCCACGTTATAAATCAGGATGGCAGCAAACCAAATAACAACGACAGCGACAGGAACAACTACAGCAGCAGCAGCAACAACAATGAGAACTAAGGCTGGAGAACATGGGGCATTCATTTGCATGCAACACGTTGCCGTCGTCGACACAAACGAGAAGCGGTGGTCGGTGGCGTATGAGCGACGTGCACAACGTGTCGCATGTCGCATGTCGCTTGTGCAGCAGTTTGTTGCAGTAGCAGATGCAGCAGGGCACAGTTGCCCGGCCAAAAAATATGCAGCTAACTAAACAAGACCGGCCAACGGGCAGCTGCTGTTGCTCTCTATGCATAACCAGGGCTGAGCAGGCTTACTATGATTACAAGCTTACAGGTACTAAATCGAAAGTGAAACTTATTCTTATTTGCATAGTACAGTGCAACGATTATTTAAGGTTTTCTACATCAATTTCCAATGAGTATTTAAATTTCTATATCTCTGAAATATGTTCTTTTAATTTTACTAATTTCCACTAATTTTTTTTTCAATTGGATTAAGTTCTATTCTTTTCTTTCGTGTTATTAAAATTCTCACACTCCATACTTTACAATTGTACTAAACTCTTCAGCCCTGGCCTGGAGTACTACACACCGTAATCTAATTTGTGATATTGCCAGACGACAGTGGATAGGTAGCCCGGTCTATGTGAATGCGTAACAGTTGGAGTTGACAGCTAAAACGGAGACGACGGCTAACAGCGAGACCATGACCAAGAGAACCGGATATGATGAGTGGTAGTTGCAACTCATTCGGTTGACCCATTCGAAAACACGTTTTGAATGCTGTACAGAACCAGAGTTATACATGAGTTGGTTAATTTAAAGCCAGGCAGAAGCACTGCCTATTGATTGAAGCGGGCCACAGCAAGCCCCAGTTTTAGAGGCAAAGTCCTTAGCCTGACGGCGGGCAGATCTAATGTGAAATTAAATTTTAATGTGCCTGGCGCACGAGCTGTACTCTTAAATTAATTCGCTGCTCGACTCTATCATTGTGCGAGCGCATGAGATACGCTCAAAATGTACGGGGTGGCACTTGTAATTGCAGCAATGTTGCACTTACGTGTGCACCGCGTTTCACTTGCTGTGAATCATGAGCTGAATTTATTAGATACCAACAGACAACTCAACGTTGCTTTAGTTAGTTAGTTAGTCCACAAAACCCACACAACACTTAAATGCACTGCGAACTGTTGACCTTCTGTTGTGGATGGGCGTGTGTATGCACATACAGAGTGTTTGTGTGTGTTTGCTTGCATCTGACACGAGCACACTTCAATTTGTTTACTGTCAACGGGCAGCTCGAAAAGAAGCCACTCAGCCATTCAGTCAAGTCTCCTGCGGCAACAATCACAACTATTTCAATCTCCAATGGAGAATTTATATAAAATCACATTTGAAAACATTTAAACGAAATAAGATTAAATTCAAATCAATGAAAATATGTGATAATTGATTCTGTTTTTCTTTTTTTCAAACAACGTTTTTAATTAAATGCTCAAGAAAGCTTTAACATAAAGCCCTACAAAATTCAGAAAATCAACTCAATCGAATAGTTAGGCTCAACACCTAATTCCTCACTTAATTATGTAAATTAACTTTAAGAGCTCTTCAAAACTTTAATATAAAACTTCTACATAAGATTGTTAACTTTAGGTCAAAGCATTTTGATGCCAAATCGTTGGGCAATGCCCCCCGCGCAGTTATCACAATGTGCTCTCATATCTCAGTCCCACCTACCACAGTTACATTTCGGATTACAGCTAACACATTACACGTAGATATATTTTAGTTGCCAACTCACCGTCAGAAGTTCATGTGTGGCTTTGCCTTCTAATGAGAAAACTGCATTGCTCTGGGTCTCTGCTCTCTGCTGTATCTTATCAGCTACATTTTCCCCCTTTGCCACGGCATGAGGGTATGTGTGTGTGTGTGTATGTGCTTTCTCTTACACTTTTACTTAATGGCATTGCTTATTGCATTTTATGCTTAACTTTTGCTTTCTCATAGAGACTTAGAGAGAGGTGAGCTAAGCCTCAAGCTCATTACGGTGATGACAAATCAGTTTTCTTGTCAAACACAAACTTGATGTCAAGTTTGCGGATGGCATTTTCCAATTTCATACTCAGCATTTGGATTACTTTTCGGAATCCCCTGTGCAAACGTGCGAGGATTTCTTTTGAAATAGTATTTTAGATCGTTTCAAAAATGTCTCCAAATTCTGACAGGTGCTCACAGTTTTAATTAGAGTTGGGCTTACTAGAAGTAGAGGTTAACTATCTCTCCGATATATCTAAAATCTCTCTCCGATATCTGAGTATATGATAAATATTGGTATATACTCTGGACCCACTCACAACACACAGCTTTATTCTGCCCATAAGGGTGGTTGAGGGTGTTTTATTAACATCTGGACAAACAGTAATCTATTGCTGAATGACAGTTAAGTAAAGTTGCCCGAGCAAATAATGTTGCCTGGAATCAGCTCCAATCTAATTGAATGGACGAACATTTCATTTTATTCCATTTCATTTCGTTGTTGTTGTTGGTATTTTCCACTGGTTTTTCCTTCTTTTTAACGTGGCTTTTATGCGCATTCAAATGATTTTAATGACAGCAATTTGTGTCTCGAAATCGCGCAACATTAGCTTTTGGCTCGTCGAGATATCTTTGCGGCCTAGGCTGACAAGTGTGGGTAACATGGGGGAGGGTGTTAAATGAATGTGTTTATAACGCTTAACTTTGAAATTAAGGCCGCGTTCCCAGGCAACATGCGGAAGTTTCGATTTGTCAGTGGGTCACCCGAGGGCCTTTGAAAATGACGCGACTCGCGTCTCACGTCTCGCAAAGGATAAGCCGCAGAGCGAGAGCATGTCGGACACACGCTCCCGTTTCCGTTGCCGTTCCCGCTTCCACTGCCTGTCCCTCTCGCACTGCCAAGCAGCTGGGCGATAGTCACAGGCAGACAGTCTGTCCGTTACGTCATTATCAACGCCGCGGCTCATCATGGGCAACGTCATCGTTTTGGCCAGCAACAAATTCATTTAGACACAACAAAGTTGGCCAACAGCAAAGCATGACAGCGTCCCCCGTGGCAACCCGTATCCATGTCCAAGCCCCGCTCCCCCCCTTTTGCAACGTTCGTCGGCATCATCGTCGGCCAAGTGTTAACTGAAATGTGGGTTAGTGGCGTGTGGCATGGCGCTCAGTTTAGTTGAAAGAAATGTTTGTGATTTCTCGTGGCATGCTACACAAAATTATCACACGAAGATTTTGATTGATGAGACTTTTGGCTGCTGCCGGCTGTCGGCTGCCGCCTTCCAACACACACCCACACAACCACACACACACACACACACACGTACATCCTACACCCGTTGTCGTTTCGCGTGGGCGTTTTAACCAAACGCTTCAATCGCGGCCAGCTCGAGTTGATGCGACCAAAAGCCGCGGGCTTTGATTAGTTTTTCGGGCTCACGTACGCGCCATTTCAGGCCGCTTTGTTGTCCTTTGAATGCCTGTGAAACGATGCTGTTTATTATCAGAACTGATTTAGCGTTTAATGTAATATAATCGGGAACAAATATAATACTAAATATATAAATCGGGATAACATTTGCTGGCTTACTAAATCTAAAGAATAATTGAAAATATATATTCAACTATTTAGAAACTCACAATCAAAAAATTAATAAGCAAATAAAATAAATTGCTTTCAAAATGAATTTTAAGCAGATTAACATATTCACCTCTTCAGTCTCTGCTGAATACCCTATAGCCTAAATTTAAAATGCACATAAATTTGTTAAATTTTGTTCTTAACCAATAGAATGATTTGCTTAATGGGCGTAAATATATGACAATACCTTGCTTTTATAGTCAATCCTGCAAAGTCACAAAACTGAGAAATAATCAAGGTATTAAGATTACAAAATTCATAGACTCTGGCGGGCGATAATTTTTGAGTGTTTCGAAATCCATAACTTAACCGAAATTACGACATAAATAAATGAAAATTTTGCAGACGCCCCACAGACACCAAAGCCTGTACGCATTGTGGCTGTGGCTGTTGCTGTTTGTATTGCAACAACAATAACAACTTATCACACAGCTGGCAGTCATAAAAGAGCCGTAAAAAAATTATCCACATGGCTTGCAACATCAGCACAAATTGCAGCAAACCAGAAAGAAACAACCTGCAACTTATCCGAAAAAAAAAACACCAAAACAAAAAAAAAAAAACCAACACAAGATCTTGGCCGGCAAAAACTACTTTAAATTTTGCTGTAAGTGTTTCTTTGCCTTTTTCAACATGTGCTAGACAGGCCCGACAACAACAATAGGGCCTAAAAGTCTGTATAACGTCTGTTTTTTCTGATTTAATATGGGAAAATTGTTGGGTGGTGCTGACCAAAAAAAGCAAACCAAATGAAAGCAAACTGAAATCTGTGGCCAGGGCTGCGAGAGGGCGAGGTGGAGTAGGAGCCTCACGTGAACAACATAATCGCACATTTAAGCGGCTGGCAACATTTGGCCGAAACACCCGCCACCACATACCCACCCCTCTGGCCATAGTTATCTTAGCTGATGTCGTTGCCCCGCAAGTGGAGAGCACCACGCGGTTGGGCCAGTGTGGCAACAAGTGTGGACAGAGGGGCTGTGGATGTTGCTGGAGACATAATAGCCAGCTCTGTGTATGACGCCAAAAGCATTCGAGCTGTTTACCTAAATATGAAAAACAAGTAGAAAGAAAACAAACTGTCCGGCAAGCGATGTAGCTCTTATATAACTTTTTAATATATTCAGAAATAACAAGAATTTGTAGCTATTAGATGGAAATCTTAGAGGTCTTATGCAAGTTTTAAGGGCAATTAACTTAGAGCTCACATGGGCCAAGAAAGGATAGTTTGTTCTTTTTTCTGTGGCAATATATAAAGACAATATTTAAAAAATTTTTAAAGAATCTTTTTGTACGTCAGCCCAAATGTTTCCCTTGTATCATGATATTTTGTTTATTTTGAATAAATTTTTAAGGTAAATTAATATGGTTTATTATGTTATTTATTGTTGCATATCTTCAACATTTTTTCAAATACCCATTTGTTTCAAATTTATATACATCAATTTAAAATTTTATTTATTGTTGCATGCCTTCAAATTGCCAGTTTCATTTCATGTTTTCTGAAATTGTTAAATATCACAAAAATGCTATTTGAATAAAAATCAAATAAATTGACGTACAAAACAGACAAAAAACTTCACTTTCTGATGGTTTAAAGTCATAAACAATATTTTTGTACCAACAATATTTTTCCGTAATTACTCTTGACATTTAGCATTTTATATTCGTGCGTTTGTTTTCGTATTTGTTGCTTTAAAGTTTGTGTTGCATTCAAGTATAACTGAAAGTTTTGCCATGTCAAAGTTGTGGGCAATTAGTGAGCAACATTTAAAGTTGCCGTCCAGCAGCAGAGAAAGAGAGCGCCTCCCTTGGGCTATTTGAGTACCTGATATGACAAATCACAAAGCTCTGGCATATTATTAGAGGCTCCAACACTTGCCGGCTTTACAGCTTGTCTGGCCAAAATATGCTAAGAGCGTCAAGACGGTGGCTGATGCTGCTGCCTACACACTTAATGAACGCACCTTGTTGCGAGCTCTTTAGTATGCAAAATTTCCAAGGCTGTTGCATTAATTAATTCACACGGATACTGGGTGGAGCCGTTGCGTCTACCCAGCAATTGTATAATTAGTGCTCTCTCTATCCTTGTCTCTCCCCCTCTCTGTCTATCACCATTTCCAGCTCTTGCACTCTGGCAATTGAGCACAATTTTCCACTCCCTAGTTAAACAAACGCCCACTGGCTGAGCATCTCAGTTGAATTTGTCAGTTTTAGTTGGCGCACAACACGAAGGTGTTCAATTACACAAAGTACAATAACAACAACAAACAAGGTGCAGAAAACGTCAAAAGCATTTGTAGAAATATTTTCCACAATAAAATACTTAGCTCGAGGCGTGGCCGTCGTGCCCAAAATACAGAAAATTGTTCATTGATGAAGCTAACTTTGGCCTGTGGCATTGGCCGAGCTTTAAATGGAAATGGGCTCGGATCGTTTGTGTTTGTGTCATTTGAGAAATGTATTTTCAAGCACAATTGACTTGGGGCCGAACGCCTTGATAAGCGAAATACTAACTTGCTATAAAAAGATTTCGTCCTTGAATTCATGCAAATGGTATTGGGTTTCCATTTCTGTGCCTGTATGCTTCTCTTGTAATATTTAATGTCTGTCTACAAACATTAGCCATTTAATTTATAAATTCTGTATTGCTCTGCGTTCGTTAATATTTTACTGGCTGCGCTATAAATACCTGTGTTGAGCTATTCTTATACCTTACCTCGTACAGTATTTGTTGCTTGATTTTCGTAAACTTATCACTGTGCAGATAATAAATAGCGAGAGATTTTCTTGACGTTCCTTTTTCGAGATCGCATTTAATTCTCTCTTTTACTTTCTTTTTCGTGATCGTTTTGCTGGACTGAAAACCGAGAGATGTTCTTGAATATAATCTCTTTAGAGTAAGTTCTACTTTGTTATTCCCCTTTTATTGTCGTTCATAAAAGTTTCACTGGGCAGATAAAATATAGCAAGAAAATTTCCTGCTTTTAATTTTCTCTTCTTTAATTATTATTATTCGTAAACGTTTGTCTGTGCAGATAATATACAGTCAGGACTTTTTCGCCTTCACTCTGGTTAGAGCGCCCTTTACCTTATCGTTCGTAAACGTTTCACTGGCAGCTGTTGCATATGCTCCATTTTGTTGTTGTTGTTTGTATGTAGTATGGATGTTTTGCCTTTAATGCTGCATACCTTAACGTTTCACTGGCAGCATGACCCTATTAAAAAGACAAACAACTCAAATTTCTTAAAATTATCTTGATATACATGCAAATAAGCACATTGCAACATATGCTAATCGCAGCCACGAGCAATGCGACTTTTGAGGGCGTTGTCACGCCTCTCGTTGCCGGTTGCAGTCAAATTACGGCCAAAGCCAAATGCAAAATTGTTGACGGTTAATGATGACGCCCCAGCAATGACTGCCAAAGAAAACAAAACGAGACATATGCCCTACTCATACTCGTATACGCATACTCATATTCATATTCGTACTCCCACTCATACTCGTACTCATATTCGTGGCACTCACGGATGACCTTATGCGCTGGCGTCTTTGGCAATCGCGTTGGTTGAGAGAGGCGCGCGCGTGCCTAAGTAATGAGGTCCAAAGAACAAGTCAACGGCAATTAGAAGAAGCCAAAAAAAAAAAGAAGAAGGAAGAAAAAGCGATGTCGACGCCAAGTCTCAATGAGTTGGTTCCTTTTTTCAGCGATGCCAACAAAAGGGGCGTAAAGGAGGCGTGTGTGTGTGTGTGGCACGAGTTGCAGCTAAAGGTTAAACATTCAATTAAGTGTAGTGCAGCAGCAGCAGTAGGAGCAGGAGCTAGGAGAGTAGCTGGAGGGTGAGCTGGCGATTGAGTGGGGCAGCTAAGAAGGCAACTTTATTGCAGTTGAAACGGCGCAAAAGAAAAGTGAAAACTGAATGAAAAACTGACCAAAGTAATAAAACGAAACGTATAGAAATGAAATGAAACGGAAGTGAAACCCAACGGCTGCCAAGTAAATAGACAAACAACTGGCAACAAGCCGAGCGACGAGCAACTTTTCCACATGCCGTTACGCTTAGCCAGCTGCATGTGCGAGTGTGTGTGTGTGATTGTGTGTGTGCGTGTGTTGACGCTAGTTAAAGTTTATCAAAGCTACAATAAGAACAGCAACAGCAACAGGAAACTGGCAACAGCCACACGGCAGCAACAGGGAACAGCAGCAAAGTTTGCGCTCGCAAGCAACTTGGCATCGTCCTGGCCTGGCATCAGCTCCGGCTTCTGCTCCGACTCCGGCTCCTGGGCTAGCGGCTGCTCCTGTTGTTCGCAGTGCTTAAGTCGTAAGTCCTCTTTTGGAGTTTTTGACTTCTCAAGTTCAGTTGCGCGCGCCCCGACTAAAGCCAAGCTATATATATATTAAGCAAAGAAAACGGGCACACACGCCAAAACTCCACTGCTCTCGCACTTCCAGCTTCTTCCCCTCTCTCTCTATTTCTCTTTGTTTTTCAGCTATCGTTATTTAACTCAGTTTATTTGATTCCTGGCAGGACACAGACGCACTCTCACATATTTCTTACTTAATTCTCCAACTGCATACATATTTCCAT
This sequence comes from Drosophila virilis, assembly GCF_030788295.1. Classification (NCBI taxonomy): domain Eukaryota; kingdom Metazoa; phylum Arthropoda; class Insecta; order Diptera; family Drosophilidae; genus Drosophila; species Drosophila virilis. The sequence continues at coordinate 15,587,064 of NC_091546.1, read as the reverse complement.
CCGCCAACTTTCGCTCCAGATTGTCCCATAAACTTGCCAATGAATTGAAAGGTGTTTGTGTATAGCTCGACACATATGTTCTAGCCTATTAACTGCTAAATATAATGTAAGTATCTGCTCTGCTGTTAAACATAATAAACTTAAGAACAGAGTTTCTGAAGAAACTTTTGAAGTTAGCCAAGAAAAGAAAAGTTTAAAAGTTGCCATCTTTATGAACATGAAAATAGTTTGAGGTAAAATATTGTTTAATTTTAAGAAATCGATTCGACAAAACACCTAAAGAAATCATAAAACGTATTTTAGAAAGAATAGGTGAAAGTTCTTTTAAAATAATGGTGATTATATCTTAAGCTCATTTTGAACAATTTTCTTTCTGATAGTTATGACAATTGCTGGAATTAAAGAGGAAAACTGAAAAACTGTTTCAAAGTCAATTTATGTTTTTTTTTTCGTTCAGTTTTTTGTTTAATCTCCCTGCAACGCCATAAATAGGAAAACATTTTTTCACATACCGCCTCACTATGCGATTCCCATGATAACAAGTGTTATTATTATCTATGTTAGCATTACCTCTGCCAAATCTTTCTCTCTCTCTGTCTCTCTTCCTTTCTTATGCTCCTTACTTTAATTCCGTTGCTTTTCAGTGGCTCATGCTTTAATACCGTTCTTCTTTTTTTTTTTAGTGAAAATAAAAATGGCAATAAAATAATCGTGCATTTTTGGGTAAGTACCTTTTTAAAAATGTGTGTATATTTCTTAATAAAAATCTGTTATTTTTGAAATTATTGTTAAAGTAATTGATACCTGGACTTGAGCTCGCTTATAGCATCTATAACTAAGGTGGCTTAGATATTTTGTAGAATATTTCAGTCTTCTTTTCAAATTGATTCTTTGAGGAAGTTACTTATTTTATGGAACATAGCATCACTCAGTTTAAGATTTCGAATATCTTTTGACAGTCTGTAAATGATAATTTTATGTAGAATTCTCATGCCACATTTTTGTTTACTTTCTTTTTCATAGTCTACCTTGAAGGTACTTAGTGTGATTTATACTCTTAGGTATATTAATATATAATTAATTGTAAATTGAAAATTAATTGGATTTTCAAGCATCAATATTCATATTTATTGAGCTGCCATGCATTGACACTCTGTGCAATGCTAATTGATATGTTGTGTCTGTGCGTCTGTAACCACACACACATATAAACGTTTAAATATATTCAATTGTTGATGGAGCTCAACAAAATATGCTGACCAACAATAAGTTAAAATGGTCGTGTGGAATTTAATTTATTATGCAAATTGAAATCAAACGATGCAAATCTAAACCCCATGTCTGGCCATCAAATGAAAAGCAAATAAACTACGGCAAATGGCAACAAATCAAAAATGTCGCCGGCTTCAAAAGGGCCACAGACAAAGCCAGTTTCAGCTTCAGATGTAGAGCTGGAGCCAGAGTCAAGGCCTACAAAATTTGCAAACAGATTTGCTCGTCGACAGTCTCCAAAACAATGGCCAGAAGCGAAAGCTTCTGTTTCCGCTCTCGGTTAGAACAATTTACCAACAATGGCCATGTCAAATAGGAAATGCTCGCTGGGTGTAACGATGAAAATATTTGCCAAATCTAGCAAAAATGCCCCCAACCCTCATGGAAAAGACCAGAGCTTGGTGAGGGGTGTGGGTTGGGGATTTCCAAGGGGCGGGCCGGGTTGCCGCTGGCGCCTGCAGTAAAATGTAAATTTCTTTATTGTTGTTGCAACAAATTGAAATATAGTATGCAAGTTTGCTTAAATAAAAGAAGTTAGTAAACATGTCGTTAAATGATGGATTCAGGCATACCCTGTAACTAAAATGTCATAAACATTTTGAAAGTAAAAAAATAATAACTTTATTATAATAAAATGTTTCTAGCGAAATTTTCTTAAATTGATTATGATAAATAGTGCCTGAAATAAATAATAAAGGCATTTAACTGTTTTCTCGTAGTAATATTTCTATCCTTAATATGCCTAAAAGCTGCCAGGCCTTTTAACTGCAACTAAATATCATTTGGGAAGAAAATTTGTTTCTTTCGTTTTCGTAATATTTATATTATATTTATCATATTTAACCTCTTCAATATCTTAGGCGCTATGTAATTTCCAGGATATTTCCCTTGTATTTGAATACATCTGGTGCAGTTTCTTTTGTCAGGATACAGAATTCCGGAATCGTTAGCAGCAAGGACACGTTGTTTTAAGCACAGGCACTTCGTGTCGGCCACTTTTTGGTTATATTTCTGTATTAAAAACTGCTTTGTTGTGTGGACCCTTAGTCTGTTTATGGGGCCGAAGCACCCCAAAGTGGCCGCATTTCATATGTGTGCGTGCGCACGTGTGTACGTTAGCATCTGTGTGTGTGAGGGAGTTTATAGCACACTTTAAGGCGCCATAAGCTTATATTGCACTTAATAGCACATAAAAAATGGTACGTGATAATGCAACGCACCACAAAAGTGGCCATTCGATGAGCAAAAACCCAAATGCTGTAACCGATGCTCACGCCGGGCATCCAATGCGTTTGCCGGAAAAGCCGGTTAAAACGGCGCGAAGCTGTTGAAGTGGCCACATTTAAGGGCTTAACATAATAAGTGTCTGAAGAAAGGCAGGGCGCGGTGTAAAGTCGGTTGGAGGGAGAAAATGAATAATTACCGAGCTCAAAATAAAAGAAGCTTAAAAATTATCAAAAGAAATAGCTTCAGATCCAGATGTGGCTCCAAAAGTCGCAAATGAAAGAAAATGCTTAAAATATTCCGGCATAAATGAGTCGAACGATATTTAAGCAAATAATTCAACAGGCAGATACTTGAAGAAAAATATTTAATTTAAGATATTTCGATTCCAAGAGAGACAGAAAAGCAGAGGTAAAAATAACTGATAACTTTAAAAAAACATAGAACTTTAAAACTATGTTATCAAAATAATAGCTTTGACAATTAATTCTACAATATAGTCAATGAGGGGAGGCAGAGAAAGAGAGAAAAAATTAATCAAGAAAAACTGATCTACAGACATAAATAATAGCCTAAATTAAATAGCTGAACGGTGCCAAAGTTTTAAATGAAACACATATTGAAACTGTGTTTAAAAAAAAATATCCTTGCCTACTTTTCGAGGTTGTTGGGTAAACAAACTACATGCCTCCCGCTGAGGCAAATACAAGTTTTAATTACGTAAAAGTTTGCCAACTTGCACATCAACTGATTAATATCGAAGCCAAAACATTTCATTAGGGGACATGTCCTTCAAAAGCTGAAACTATCTATCATCGAGTGAAAAATCTTGAACTTTGATGTCAGCTGCACATTATTTACTGAATGGATGGACCCAAATGACCAGAAAATGTGCTGCCAAAGCTTTTGCTTTAATTGACAACTATTTTTCCTTTTACTAGCATCTATTTTGGTGAGTGCATGTCACATGTCAAAGTGTCAGTTAGTTACTTAGTTCCTGTTGTTGTTATTATCGGTGTTGTTATTGTTATTGTTATTGTGATTGCTGTTGTTTTTAGAAGCCGAACAAACACGGGGGCGGCAGATAAAAAGAAAAAATAGCCAGGCTCACGCCCAGCGCGTGGCTGTAAACAAAGCTCAGACGACGGCAATGCAAACAGGCCAATTAAAGGCTAACAACAGCCTACACGCATCGTTAGAGTATATTGCCACGCCCACTGCACACCCGCCCATCAATCAAAAAATAAAAAAAAAATGGTAAACTGTGTGAAAACACGGCAAAACACACAAACGCACACACACACACACACACACACACACACATGCAGACGCACACACATTGCAAAGCGGAAACTTAGAAAATGCGAAATGGAATGTTCCCACTTAAGCATTGAGCTGCAATACAAATGAGAATGAAAGCTGCCGAAGCAAATCAATTGACAACTTGAGAAGCAGCTAAACATTTGTTGCAACAACAAAAGTCCCTACACTCGCACACACACATGGATTCAAATTCAAAGCCACTGCGGACCAGTCATTTAGTCAGGCATTCAAGTAGTCAACTTCTCTCGGACACTCAGTCAATCATATGGTCAACATTGTGGGTGGACTGGAATGGTGCTTGAATTACCCCAAACCCCACTGCAAACATTTTACTATCTTTCTACATTGTTGTGGCAAGTTGTTGCTGTTGTTGTTGTCAGTCGGACTTGTTGTTCTTCTGGCTGCCGTTGTCTCTTGTCCTTCATCTGCTATAAAACTTGCACTTTACTTTCCTGACTTACTGCCAGCTTCCAGCTGAAGCGAGCCACAGAGTGCGTCACCGTTTTTATGCGCTATTCAAATGGAGTTCATCTGGCTTGGACATGGAATATAGCCGAATCTTAAGTGGGTTCTTGGCCAGAATATTCGCTCTCTTGTTATGCCAAACAGCTAACAAGCAGTTGATCAAGATCAACTTGCTATCATATTACATTATGATAACATGCGTGATGGATTTCTACCCTTTCTAACACTATTTGAAATATAAAATGCTCTGAATTAAAAATATACAAAATACAACAAGTAAATATTTAAAATATTAAACATATAAACATATAGAAATCATATAGAAGAAATTAATATATACATTTTGGCTAGCTCTACTAAGGTTCTTGAAAAAGATTTGTCACTAGCTTTCATTTTGGTATATAGAGTTATAGACTTTTTTTGGCAAATGTTTTGAACATTTATCACAACATTTTTAATTTTGATATACAGTAAATTATGTTTATGTTTAAGCCTGGTTCCAATGTGCTCAACATTACTTACATTCACAGATTTTCATTTTTAACATATTTACTTCAAAGTAGAAGCTAAAATCCTTACAAAAAATTTACAATAATGTTACCTTGAGGCGGAAGCCAAAGAAATGTAGATTCAAGAGATTTTCTTACTTAAATCTTTAAAGTTTGTTTTTATAGAGCATCAATTGCCGCACTTTAATCGAGCTGCAATTTTTTCACTCTCAATTTTCTGGTTCGTAGTTCTTTTCTTAAGTTTACAGCTTTTTTGCGGTTTATCTTCGCTGAGCCCTATTCCCAGCTCCCATAGGCCGCAATTCCCTAATGCAGGCATTAACACACATTTACACACTCGAAACACACACACACACACACATTTTGAAATGTGACGCTCAAGTTTTGGAAATCCTTTAATTGGCTTTGCACTGCATTTTTTTCCATCTTTCCACACAGATGAGTAGCTAAAATTGTCGTAAAATATATATGTCGAGATGCAGGGAAGCGTAGAGATTGACACTGAGGACATGAGATTTGCAATTATTGAAGCTGTCACAACTTTGGCCCAATCTCTCAGATTAGGTTAGAGGGCCAAAAGCTCGGTCTATGTGCATTACGTTTGAATTTCTTTTATTTTGCATAATCGATTTTCCGGGCATGCCAACTTGCCTGCGGCTGTCATGACCGCCTGAAATTGTAATGACTCGACTGAAAATGTTATGCAAATAAACATATTTGTGTGTGCGAGCGAGTGTGTGTGTGTGTGTATGTGTGTGCCTTGGGTGTGCGACTTTTATTGTCTGGTTGTATAACGTCAGACAATTATAGATATTTATGATGATGAGTAACAATTTTTAGCCAAAGATACGCGCAGCACAACTAATTCTAGGACAAAAGCCAGTCAAAATCCAGAGCTAACCCGCATTGACATGACAATATCTACATGCTACATATCTACATGCATATCTATTTATATATATCTACACATTCTATGGCAACCACACGCACACACACATCAAATGTTATGCAGAACAATGGACCCGAATATTCTTGATTTTTTGTTTGGTTTTTTTTTTTTTTTTACAATTTTGTTGCCTTTTTTGTGCTCAAAAATTGTGTGGCAAAAAGTGGCGCACAGCAGGAGCATTGACAAAGGCATCCTTGGGGCCACGCACACACACACACACACACACACCCAAGCACACATATGTGTGAAAGTTGTACATACATATGTTCGTGATACCCTGTATATTAAAACTACTAAGCAGGGTTATATTAATCTAATACCACATATTTATTTGCCATATTCAAAAACAAACATAAAAGTTATTTTTGTATATTCAATAAATTCTTTGAATTTATATTTAAGTTTTTAAAATCGTTAAATCAATTTACATAGGGTATATTCTCGTCCAGCTCTTTTATATATTTGCACTATATATATATTTTTTGTTCATCTGTGACTACATTGATAAGCTGGCAACATATTTCGCCATTGTTTGGCTCCTGCCAACAGGCCATACATCTTCGGACCTGCACTTGGGGCATTGTTCTAAGTCATAGCCATAAATGCAGACACTTTGGCACTTTCAGTTCCACTTTCACAACCAGTTCTAGTTGCATTTTTATGACTCCTAGGCTCATCGGCAGCTGAGCTTTGTCTGGTTACACTTTTAAGGTGGTACGCTTTAATTGCAGTCGCCTCAGGCAATTTATGGCAGGCCTTGCAACGAGTCAAATCCAAATATTTTGCCAAATTGTGCTGCAGGCAGTTGAGTTATGTTTAGGAAATCAGCCAGCTGAAGGCAGTCGAAAGCAGGTTTATTTGCTTCTTTTGTTTATAAATTCTGTTCATAATTCCCCCAACTAGACGATAGAATACTTTAGCCAAAGTTTAATATTTCAGGCGAATAAATTCATATGCAGTCAATATTATTATTACGTATGCACTCTTTTGCAGCAAATAACCAGCATCAAGCTGAGCTTTGAGCTTTAAGTTTTTTATAAGGTAACTTTAAATATATTAAAGCTAGATCAAAGCTTTCATGTGGAGCAAAGTCATAGCAAAAACTTGTTCCCACTATGTTGGACTGAGCATAAAAATAAATCGACCTTTAAGCATACATAAATGAACCCTTAAAGCTTTCATGAGCTTTATCCGAAATTAAAAACGGAGCTTAAACTTTAAGTTCACCCAATTGCATACATGCATTCCCACTTAAAGCTCGAATCCGCTTCTAATGCCCCTTAAGCAGGTTTGCAGCTTACATTTAAGCTTTAGAAATTTACTACGCTTTTAAAGTTGCCTACAAAGCTTTAATTATACACACGCTTTTTTAATGACCAACTATAAGCTTTTTTAATAACATATTTTGAGTACCATCAAGTTTGTCGCCTTAATTATCGCATCCCTTTCCAAATGCTTTTTTTCTTTTCATTACACTGAGATCCTTTTACACTTTACAAGGGTCTTATTTCCACTTCCGTCCTTTTTTTTGCCAGCTCGGACAACGTCACTTCTTAATTTCATGCCTGTGCATACTTCTGTCAGAGTTGGTAAATCTATGACCTTATGATGTCAATTTGTTCTCTGCTTTGTAGAGTTTTTCACTTTATGCACTTCTAACCCTTTTCTTTTTTTCATTTTTTTTTTTGCTTGGCCAACAATTTTTCGTTCCCTACCGGCAACGCATTTCCTAAGGAAAATCTAGTCCTTAAAAAAAAAGAGTCCAAGCTGCCTTTAATTACAATTGTAACATGTGTCTGTCCCCTGCCCAGATGTGAACCTGTTTTCGGGCCCGAGGCCTTAAAGTTCATTTTCATGCTGAATGCCACGCCTACGTATTAATGTCACTCATTAGGCACTGCTAACCATAATCGCCATTAGATCCTTGGGGAACCAAAAACTGTTGCCAGCTTCGTGCCAGGACTTCGTCCCACACTCAGACTCGAAGTTTTCGAAACGGACACGTTGCAACGCATAATTACAACTTAATCGCTTGACAAACAAAACAGAAGCAACCATAAACACGAAAAGCAAACCAACAATTTCACAGGAATGCCAAGGTAGTCTCAAGGGCTGGCAGGGGCTGTCGGGCTGTAGCAATCTAGGATCTAGAGTCGTGCCTTAACTTTTAAACAGTTGCCAAAAAAAAAAAAGAAATGAATACAGTTTAAAGAGCTGCGCGCTCCACTCCAATTTTCAGGTGCTGCTCAGTACATGTTTATGGACTATTGTCCCTCGGTTAATAGTTAATGGGCGGTCACACAAAATACTAAAAGACCTGGCGAGGGCAGGCACAAAAGTTGTGTGCTTTCATTTGAGAAGATTTTCTGAATTAATAATAACATAAATATTTCAATGAAAATAATATAAAAATAATAAATAATAATTGCTCAGAAATTTAATATGAAATTTATTGATGGCTCTGGCGACCTTTCCATATTTCAATATTTATTTGTTGGCTGGCTCGAGGTCCGTGTTTGTTAAAACAAACAATGAAAAACAATTTTATTCAATTCTCTTCCGATATATTTCGGTTGCACATCGGCAAACCGTCTTCAGGGCACTAACACCAAGATACAAAAAACAATTAACAATTATAATACAATAAATTAAACATTATTTCGAACATTTTACATACATTATTTTACACGTCTGCGCTTTTTGACGTGGAGATTGTTACTGAGGTTGTTTGACTGTTTAAGAGGTGTCTGTACAAGTGAGCGCAATTTTCTGTGTCTGTCTTGTAGTTTAGTCGTTTGTAGGTTGGTGTGTTAATTATGTGTAGCATTTCCAATGTGTGTCGCTTGTTATAGTGTTGTTCTTGTTGTAAGATTGTTGTTTCATCAAAATTTGGTGTGTGGTTGCTTCTTATACAATGGGTCATAAGTGCTGTTTTCTGTATATTATTTTGATGTCTTAGTTTGAAGTCCGATTTATGTTGACTAATCCTTGTTTTTAGCTTCGATTTTGTTGTACCTATGTAGACACTATTGCACTTGTTGTTGTTATCCCCGTAAACAAATAAATATTACCATTCTCATTATTTACATATTTGATAATATTTATGTTAAGTGTACACAGAATAAAGCATAAGCAGTTTAATAATCCATTCGGCATTAACAATGAAATTAGGCATCAAAATTTTAAGCATTGTTTACTTTACCTCATCATAATTTTAACATGTGGCTGTAGAGTCGTTTACCTTTTTATGCAGCACTTGAATATTTGTTTTATTACTTTGGCAATTTTAAACTGTCAAACCAGTGCTTTATTGCTATTAGTTTACTTTTTTGTACAAATTTAACAATTTGCAGCACTTCTCAAGCCACCCGCGTCACCAGCACAGGGTGGCACAGTTTTGAGCATATTTAAATATGTTTTGGAGGACATGCAAAAACTATTTTCATGTTTGGTGCCCGCATCGCATCACTGAATATTTCATGGCAATTAAAATGTTAGCTCTGTCAAGCGTCCATGGCACGCACATGGACCATGCATTAAGCTGCTACCTCCTGAATACCTCCGCTACCCCTGCTCCTACACCATATTACTCGCCCCCTTACCCTTTTGCAATGGTTCCGCATGCAACATTCATACGAATAATGTTGCGGTCAATTTCGTTAGCTCAGCGTGTGTATGTATGTTGGGGTGCGTTAGGATGGGGGTGTGTGTATGTTGAGATGTGTGTGTGTGTGTGTGTGTGTGTGTGGACAGAGAGTTGCGACAGCGGGGCTGTGGTTGCTCCCTTGTCGCGTAACCAGCCAGCGCATAGCTTTGGCTTATTGGCATTAGCAAAGGATTGGCGAGGCTTTGGCTCAAATGTGCCCTGCCCCGACCCGCCCTGCTGATTTGACAGGCGTCTGCGGGTAGCAGCATTTGCATTGTTGTAGGCCATGAAAGCAGCTTAAGGCAAACGTTAAATGATTCAGCAGCTGCCTGGCCTCAACTTCAGATTTGGCCTTTTGTGCGGGCATCAAGCGGGTCGCGCCGGGTGGGTGGCCGGGGCCATGCACATACATCAACATCACTTCATTAAACGTATCAACGTCAATGCGGCCGTAGCAGCAACTGCAGCAGAAGCAGCATCAGTAGCAGCAGCAGCAGCAGCAGCAGGAGTAGCAGTTACAGCAACTGCAGCTGCAGCAGCTGGTCATGCATCAATATCGCTGACCAGAAGCTGGAGCCAGGGCTCAGTACGTTGACCACTGGTATTAGCATGCATCATTTGTCAATTTGCTGGCCAGAGCAGAGCGGACATTGTCCTCTGATACACATTTGCCAGCTTCTAATTGCTAAAGCTGCGTAGCGACGTCAACGTCCACGTCAATGTTGGCGCCGGCGTCGCTGTGACGTCAGATGCTGGAGCATAATGCCACGTTTTGTGGCACTTGCCAATTGCAATTGTGGCTGTTATTGTTTTTGGCTGTTGCCAATGGCGAAAGCCTTTAATTTCAGCATCAGCACAAAATCATATTAAGTATACGCTCATAATAAGCATACGCAGCGTGCGCTCTCGATTCGCTGCTTGCGGCTGCTGCTGCGACTGAAAGCTTGATTTAAGAAAAATTAAATATGTTAAATTGGCATTTTATTAGGCCTCCCCCTTGGCTTATATATGCTATTTTTTTGCTTAGCATAAAATGAGTTCCAAAAACATATGAGAGCCCAAACACGAATATAAAATATTGTGATGTTTAAAATATAAAACCCTCTCCAAATGTATAAAACAAGGGAAACGGATTTTCTTTTCGAATAAATTTTTGATAAATAAATAAATAATATAATAGCAAAACTATATAAAATAGAACAATATTTATTATGAGCAGCATTTGAATAGTTTACAAAAAAAAAATAATAATAAAAACTAATATAGATAAACAGGCAGATTAATAAATAAAAATATAAATACAATTGGTAGCCATGGAAATGATAAACAAATAAGCTAATGCAAACAAATATTTAAGCGCATGAGAATTTAACAAAAATTAAATATTTGCGTATTTGGCATTTGGTTAAACATGATTAAAGAACCGCAAAGCGCAAACAATTCATTTGATGATACAATTAAATATTTAGAAAGTGCAAATATTATTGTTAAAGCACACAACAAACAAGCTGCTTAATGAATTTGCTTGGCTTAGCTGTGAAATTATTTAGTTTTGATTTATTTATTGATTGCCAAGGCGTTGCTCAATGCAAATATAATTGTTTCCAATGTTGCCGTTGACTCGTGGATGGGAAAGGGAAGGGGGTAAATTGATTTAACTGTTGCCATTAAAATGATTTCTTTGCGCTGTCAATTAAATGAAAGTGAAATACATGCTCTTTATACACCTGTAGAGGGTACTAAGACTTTGAGAGAAACTGAGCTCATAAAGTATATATATGCTTGATCAGTATCAACAGTCGATTTTATATAGCCAAGTCCGTCTAGCCTCTCGTCTTGCAGCTTTAGGTCCGTCTTATCCTTATTAAGATGCTTTTCTTGGATGTCAAAATATTCTGTTTTCCAAGTTACTTTTTATTCGTGAGCTGCAAATGTCTGCAAGGGTATTAAATCTTCGGCGTACCAAAGACAGCCTTACTTTCTCGTTATCATTTTTTTCTTGCACAAATTCATTATGAAATTATGCATAAGTTAATGATATGCATAAGTACCGCACACACACACAGACACACACACATATGTCATTTGCCACGCGTAGTTAAAAATTTAATGCACATGTCGTGTGGCTCGTGGCGTATACATAATTGAACAGACAACATTTATAAATTTATATATTTATATCAATTAAAATGAAATGAAATGAAATGCAGCTACAGACAAATTAGAAATGAATTATACAATAGTCGCCATCAAGTGGCCAATGCAAATGCTCTCCATAAAGTGGCCTATCAAATAAATCCGTAATTAATTTGACATTTTTTTTCTCTTTATTGTTGCATTATTTCTATTTCCAACTCTTTGGCCTTTGCTGCGTTGCAGCTAAACTCATGTTGATAAGTGCATTTGTGTTTAAATTGAATGCCACAAAGCGTGGAAATTAAAAAAAAAAATCGAATACCTGCTGTTAAAAAAAAAAAATTGAAATAAAAGGCAACTAAAATATAATATGCTGTGCTGACATAAAGGATTTGAGAGTTAAACAAATATATATTTTTATGTCACGTTTAAGACTCTCTACAACATTTTTAGATATTACTGAAAAGTTCTCAAAGCAAATTTAAGCTTTAACCACACACAAGAGGTTTCATGAAATATGTAACGGATGGAGAAGACATCTTCGGCTCCATAGAGTATATATATTCTAGATCTAGATCAGCAGATGGACACAATTCTATGCATAACACATGTCATGACAAAATAAAAGTGCCCCCGAGAGGGTTTTAAAAAAAGACTTCAACAATAATAAAGCCGAAAATAAATTTGACTAATTAAAATTGCAAATTGTATATTAAATTGTGGACAGTCGAGTGCACAGCAAAATGTTGATGCAATTAACGCCAGTTTAGCAATTAGCAATGGATATTTAGTGATTAGGAAATATGTGTTTGCCTGGGCAAACATTGAAGTAATATAAACACATATAATACACATTCATGTAAACGCTTTCCCGTAATTGGCAACAGAATTTCTGATAAACGGCTAATTAATTGGCAACACTTTTTGCAGCTCTGTCACGCGGCTGCAAATCTGCCAAATCCAAGAAAAATAAGTAGAAAGCATTTACGTCGATTTAGACGGCAATTACACGACATATTCATGGAATCCCGCATAAATGGGCTCATTAGAAACTTGGGCCAAACAAATTTAAATAAAAAAAAATAAAAAACAGCCTAATTTTTGCGTGGCAAGGAAAAGGCAGAAGCAGCAGCTCCATATGCGATATATAAATTTAATGCGTTAATTTTCCGACAATATTTTCGTAATCTAGCCAAGCGTGAGACACACACATATGACTGCCAGCCATCCGGTCTGGCAGGGGGCGGGGGAAGTGGGTGGGTTCGGCGAGGACACGTGCCTGGAAAATGATGATGGAAACGTTGACGTCATTTTCAACTACGTCTTTATCGCTGCCGTTTCCTGGCGCTACGCCGGCTGCTAATGCCAACTGCCAGGATATCCCTTTGTTGTTAACGTCTTCGACTTTAATCGATGCTAATATGGCAACCAGCACCAGGGCCAATCCCCAAGACAGACGCACAACTGCAGCCGCCGGCGAAGCCCACTAACAACGCACAAAACTCACCTTTTAAGTGCTCCCCAAATTTCCAACCAGTTGAGCATTGAATGCGCCTGTATTGATGTCAGCTTAGCTGAGTGTGTATGTGTGTGTGTGGGTGTGTGTGTGCGAGTGTGTGTGGCATATTCGAAAACTTTTGCCCCCTCCGAAAAGCGAAGGCATATGAAAAATTGTGCGCATAACTCGAACTTCAGTCGAAAATCTTTGCAACAAACAATTTTCGCAAGTCAGCACAAGCATCTCAGGTATTTTTTTTTTTTTTTTTGGGTGGGGTTGGCCACCAATTTTAGTGCCAACTATTTGCAACGGCCACATATTCTAGCAACATAATTAGTTTAGATTAAAGTCTCCCCTTTCGCCCCTGCTAACCCCTGTGGCATGTAATGGAGCCACTTTGAGTTTTGTTGCAGCATCAGAAACTGTTAACGGCAAACTATGCGGTTTATGATGAGAGCAATTGCAGTTTATGTTGCCTAAGTGCTGTTAAAAGTTTGCCACATGTTATGCACACACTTTAACAGCTTGTTGGTAACAGCCTGCTGGCAGCTAAAATGCGCTAGTTTCTAACTTTTACGACTGTGGCCGACTTCACATTCTGTTGCATCTGGTCAAATTTAAAAGATTTAATATATGAATTATACGACAAAAAGTTCTGGACATAAAAAGTTCTTCTAATTAACATGCATTTATCAATATACAATCTAGAATTATATCCATTTAAACATTCTTATTTATAATTGTTTAATATTATTAATTAATATAACTTCCACACTTAATTGGAATCAAAATTCTATATTCTATATTTATCAAATTAAATTTCAAAATATTTTATTTACAAAAACTTTAATTCTCATACTAATTTATCAAATATCTTCTATTTCTTACATAAATCTTCGAATTACTTTAAACTAAATTCATAGCCACTCTCGCAGCACTTTTACTAAATTTAAATATAGCCCATGACTATTTCCTACAATATTTTTCTTTCCCAATATGCCTAATTTAAAAATGATTTTTAGATGCCGAACTATCTTTTTTTCTCTAAAAATACCTTTGCATTTCCTTAAGTTAATTGCACTCGGCAACTTAATTGAATACACTTAATTATGCTTGCATGTTAATTGGCATCAATATTTTGCTTTAGCAAAAACCGCTTTTGTTATGGCGTTTAAGTCCAAAAATAAATGCATAAAAATATTATTTGGAAATATTTTGCGTGCCAAATGCGGCGCAATGTTAGTTAACAGTGACGTTGAGCTTAACAGAGCGCTTGACGCGCTGCTGCCCAGCTGTTGCTGTCAGCTGCGCTGCCAGCGTCGCTGCATCAACTTCGTGTCGACCATAACATAAAAACTTCGGCTCTGCTGCTGCTACTGTTAAGGCTGCTGCCTCAGCCTGCTGCTGTTGCTGTTGGTCGCTGGTGGTCGCTGCAGCGCCGCTGCTCGTATTTCCGTTTTGTTATTTCAGTTCTTGGCTTGAGGCCTGCTGGCGCTTGTCTCAGTCACCTGCCAAGGTTTGAGCGCGTCGCAACGTAGCGGCAACTTCGCAACGGTTTCTAACGGTGTGTTCAACTCTCGTGTTACTTTTCAATGCGTGTGTGTGTGTGTGTATTACTGTGAAGCGCGTCATCTATGCTGTGCATGTGTTTTGTTTTTATTTACATTTTTTATACATGTTATAAAATCCAAAAACACAAATCCTGTTCAAACGCTTAAAACCAGTTTTTCCTTTATCCCATTTGTTATTTTTTCTCCTCGGTTTTTTTTTTTTTGGCTTGCTTCTAACCGTTTTGATTTGAACTCGATACCAATGTTCGATACCCGATGGCAAACGGCTTTGGTAATTGGCTGGCATGCAAGAATTTTAAGCGCGCGCCGCGTGACGTCGCTCGGTTCTAGCTGCTATTTTTCCCTTCCCTCACTCCCCTTGCAGCTGCAGTGCCAGCCGACTTTGGCTATCGATAGAAGCTTTTTGTTGTTGTTTACCGTTAGCGGTTTGCTAGTTTTCATCTAGTGTCGCTCTCTCTCTCTCTCCTAGCGAGTGTTGTTCTTGCTTTTTGTTGTTCTCAAGAGCTGCCCAGCTACTGCTGCTGCTGCTGATTCTAGTTCTTCGTCTTCTTCTTCTGGCTCTGCCTGCTCCTCAGCACCCTCCCGCTGCCCAACGAAGCGTGCGGAGCCGCCGCTTGCTCTTGGTGTTTAGAAAGCCACTCGGCGTCTCCAGACACCAAGTTGTTGTTGTTGCCTCTTCTTCATCATCATCTACTGCTGCTTCTTCTTCTGCGTCATTATTATCAACCGGGTGTCTGCAGTCTCTCCGGTTCTCTAGTCCGAGCTCTTGAAATGTGTTTAATTAAATTTCAAACAAAACTTGACTCTTCAGACATAAATTGACCGACTTCTTGTACCGAAACCGAAAAACCGTTAATTAATTCGATTGTTGCTTATGAACAGAATTTATTGTTGTTTAAGCCAAGAATAAAAATATACAAAATTATTCTAAGGGAACTATATAAACAAAGATAGGAATGTGTATGGAACATTTGATTAATGAAGTTTTTGATTACGTCTGAAATCGGACAAGCTTTTATTTTAAAAATAATTTTAATTGCCTTAAACTTGACAATGAGTTTGTTTAAAAGTTTTTCGCAGTCTTAGCTAGTTTTGTTTGATAATTGATATTTAAATTAGAATTATATAAGAAATATTATATTGGAAACAAAATTTAGCTCTTCTTCTTTTCTTTAGTTTTGGGGGTTCAACCCCATAAAAAACAACCTTTCAAATTTATTTAGGACTTTAAATGCAATTTGTAATTGTTGAAGATTTTAAAAATATCAATTTTAAATTTCAAAAATAAATGCTTTAATTTAATATTAATATAAATATTTAAAATGCCGCCCAAAGCTATAAAAATAATCTAAATTAATATCACAAAATTACCATATTAGCCCATAAAGCACAGCTATTGTCTCCACTTTAGTAGTTTTTTTAAATAAATATTTTCAATTGTTTTGGCAAACAGGTTGCCATACGCAACAACAACAACAACAACAACAGAGTCGCACACCTGCAGGGCCTTCAACAAATGCTAACGAGGAAAATCCACGTGAAAATTACAAAGCCAAAAACGCAAACCACATAAAATTTTCAAAACAAAGCGCGCGCGACAAATAAAAGGCAGAAAAACAACGAAAAAAAAAAATTAAAAAGCCAAAACACAAAAAATGCTGGTAAAAAATTAAAAAAAAAAAAAAAACAACTAAAAAGGAATCAAGCGCTCGCATTTTGTCAAGCAGAAAAGGGCCAAGCGGCAATAAAAGCGCACAAGTGGCTGCTGCTATAACAACAACAACAACAACAACAACGACAACAATTGCAACAACAACAACAACTGCAACAGCAAGAAAAGGCAGCGACCCTGTGAAATATAAAAACACAAAAAACTGAGGCCCCAAACAAAACCCTTTTGAACCCGCAGGCAGGAAAACGCTTGTTTCGACAACGCAGTGACAAAAACAACAACAACAAGAACAACCACACAGGTGAGCAGTGCATGAATGAGTTGAATAAATGAATGAATGAATCGAATGTGGGCGGCGGTGGGTGGTGCCCCGCCCTCTGGCCCCACTGGTTGGCAGCGCCTGTGCGATTGAGTGATTGAAAACTGATAAAAGAATAATAAAAGGCGCCGCCGCTCACAGGTTTTTTCTTTGCCTTTTGTCAAGAGCAGGGCAGCAGCCGTTCCCCGCAACTCCCGTAGCCTGCCACAGGCAACAGCCAAGCCCCGCGGGCCAGCTCAATAAGCAATTAATATGCACAAGTGTCTGTGGGGGCAGCCCCCGAACTGAATGCGAGCTGAGTTTTTCATTTGCCGGCGCACGAATTGCGGAGGAGCGGGCGGAGGGATTGCGTCTACAACAATGAACGTTAACCAAAATCGCTGCCATAGCCCGAAAATCCAAAGTGGTTTTCCTCCATTCTCCCTGTGTGTGTGTGTGTGCTGGTGTGTGTGTGTGTGTGTGTGTGAAGGAAAAACGTGGCACATTGTTTTGGTTTTGCCGCCCAACAAAAGCGACAAAAAAATTGTATTCAACACAGCTTTTTTTTTTTTCATTCCTTTATTCTCCTTTTGCTTTGCGGGATCAATGACAAGCGCCTAATTTAATTTTTTAAATTTTTGGAATTTTATTTAAAATTTGTATTCTGTTGAGTTTTTTGAGAAGAATTCCTTGGGATAGCGAAAAAAATATATGCTCTCTCTCTAATCGAAAAATAATTGCTTCTCTCTTATCGAAATTTAGCTTTATTTAAATGTGTCTATTATATCTCTTCTTTCAATTCTATTTATTATTTTTGTATCATATTCCTTATGCAATTAGATTTAACAAGTTTAATCTGTAAATTATTACCAATAATTGACTTTAATTTTCATAATCGAAATTTCCTTTTGTCAACGCAACTTCTCTCAACTCATTCTCATGGGAAATTCAATTTTATTTTGCGCTGCTAGAAAAACCATAAAAATTCTTTAGCGCTTTGCTGATTTGCTAGACTGTGATTATTTTTAGTAGCTTTAGCTTGATTTTTTACTGTTACAGTCACGACTTAGCTAATCAAAGCCAATTTATATGCGTCTTTGTCCCTGGCAAAGGGGGGCGAAAAATAAATACAAGCACAAAAAAAAACTATTCTATAATCCAAAGTTTGTCGCAAAAGTTTTACAAGTGAAGTTGATAAAAAAAATGGGGAAAATAAATATAAAAAGCATCTTTGAGGGAGAAAAGAATGTAAAAACAAAGAGCACAAAGGGTCAACACAAACGGAGTCGGAGACGGAGACGGAGTCGAGCTGGGGTCGAATTGCAGCCAAATATCGCACATGGCACATATAGCAGAAGTTCTTGTCGTTTGTTAAAATAGAAATTGAAGAAAACTCCAAATTCACTGAAGACGAAGAAGAAGCGGTAAACAGACAGTCAAAGGCAAAGCACAAACATGTAAAACACAATAAAAGTGTCTAACTGTTTAAAGAAATGAAAGTCAAATTGTGTGTGTTCCGTCTGAAACTCGTATACCCTAACCCTATCCCTATCCCCCGCGCTGCCCTGCCCTGCCATGCTGCTCGCAGCATCATCTATGGCATCATTAGCGGCAATTGAGTTTTGGCCAAGTTTACGAGCGTTTTGCCTTCACTCTAGTCACTCTTCACTCTTCACACTTCTCGCTTTCAAGTTTCTCTCTCTTCGTCGGCAACAGCTTCATCAACTGTTTGCGTTGATCGTGAACTCGAAAAATATTTCGAAAAAATGTGCTAAGGTGCCACCGTTGTAGTATTATGCATTGAAAGACGAAAGGCTCTCTGACTAACTCGAGAAGAAAGCGTGCAAATCTTGTCAGAGCACCTGTATGTGTGTGTATCTGTGAGTGAGTGTGCCTGTGTGTGTGTGTGAGTGAGTGTGTGTGAAGCTTAGAAACCGCAAGCAGAACGCACAGTGGATCATTTTTCTGATGCTTGAAATATAAATTTGCATAGTAAAGATGAAGAGTTTAAGAATAAGACTGAACAACTATAATAATCATTTATAACAATAATAATAACACCAATATTTTAATGATGATAATAATTAAATACTGATTATTACGATCTATATATCTGAAATCTGAAAATAATTATACTTTCTTATTGATTGATTGGCCTCTATATATTATATTATTATATCCTACATGATATGTAAAGCCAAATGCTGGTCAATTCTTGGCAATATAAATAAAAAAATGCTAGAACTTAACACTAAGCCTCTCACATATCATCGACAAACATTCATTTTCAGCTAGTTAAAAAAGTGGTTTAATTAAAACACAAATCAAGTAAAAACTTTAATAAGAAACAATTTTCTGCACCAAAAAGAACCTTTCATATTTTAAGGAACCCCAATCAATTGTTTTCTTTAAAAATTCTACGTTTCAGAAAATTGATTCAATTATGCTTGGCGAGTGCTCGCTTTCTTGATGCAGTTTCCCACATTTTTCATTAATTTTCCTGTTGCTCACTTCCTAAATGATTGTCTTACAATACTTAAGTACAGATCTGAATGGGCATTTCCTGCGCTCGCAACTAACCCAGCCAATTTTGTAGCTTTTTTTGAAGTGTTTTAAAGCAATAATTTTCGTAAAACCCGCCACTTCCGCTCGGGTCAATCATTACCGACTACCTGAAAAAAAAACGAAACGAAAAACAAGAGAGCCCAAAAGAAGTACGGAGAATAAAAATTGTTTCCCACTGTGAAACACATAATTGAATTATGATCACCGACTGTGTTAAGCGTTCACTCAAACAGACAAACTAATGAACACGCCAAGCCAGAAGGGTAGTCAACTGAAGCGCATGATGACGATGGCGATGATGATGACGCTGATGATGGCGATGATGATGGTGATGGTGATGTTGCCAGTTGCAGTTGCAGAGATGCAAAGCGAATGAATGTTGGAAAAAGCAGTGCAAGTGCCAGACCAGACCAGCCCGGACCCAACCCAATCCAGCTGAGAGCTCTGTTTGCCGTGTTACAGCAGCGGCAATGAACTCAAAAGAAAATGCCAGACAAACAGCAACAAAAAGCGGCAGAAGAACCGCCTGAAGATGAGGCAGAAGGCAAACACGAGCAGCAAATGCAACCAACAAATACCGAAAAGCGGCAACATTATCAGCCCAAACAGACTTTGGGTTCCAGATGTGTCCGCTGCAGTCGCAGAGCCAAGTTGAGCCTATTAGAGAAGCAACAACTTTAGTCGTGCATTTCGTAGCTGTAGCTGCAACTGCAGCTAATTTTCGTGTACACCCAACAGAAAAGAACAGCAAGCCGAAAAGGAAATACTCTTGTCTTGTACCAAACGATATATGGAACGTAATTCCTTGATAGGGACTTGCAGTAAAATATCTTGGGAGCATGAATTCTTCATTTTTCGACAGATATATATACATATGAGATAGTTTCTTATGACAGGATTTCGCTCATGTTCGAGAATAAGCTAAGCTCGTACATGGAAAGTATTCTCAATTCCAAGTCTGATCAGCAGTGTGTATAGTCTATATATTTATATATATAGCTGATGGAGATACGTCTCCTTCTGAACGCTACACGTTCCGTGAGAAAAATACAATACCCTACGCAAGGCTTTCATAACCCAAAAACGAAGCCGCTAGAGATAGTGAGAGTGAGAGATTGTGAGAGCAGCGGAGAGACGGGGCAGAGGTCATTCATCTCGCAGAGCGTTTATCACGTTTATCACGCTGACTCGGGCGCTGGCTATGCCGCGTTATTAACATATTTGTATACCCTCTAACACAAATATTAGTTGAAGTGTGTTCAGCGAGCGAAACGTAGTTTGGGTTGAAACTTATTTGTTTTGCTAGATTTAACAGATATACAGACACAAGACTAACTGGAACTTAATACAATTTTTTAATAAATATATGTACATTTTATTGTATACAAATTGAATAACTTTATTTCAATTAACAAAAAATGCGATGAACGGCTGTTGAGCTATGTATTTGTGTCCATGTTAACATAGGTTTCACATGTCTCGAATTATTTAATATCTCTTTTATATCTCTACGAATGTCGCTTAATTCTGTATTTTAATAATAAAACTAAGTATATTAATATTTTATTAATACTACTAATTTTCACTAATTTTTGCATAACCATTTATTTTTTAATCCTTTTTATTTGTTATGCCAAGAATCGGCCTATAACACCGGGCTATAATAAGACAGTTATAGTATATATATATATATAAGTATATATATACATATTTCACGCTTTGTCAAAAACTATTATCAAATATTCATGCGTAGTACAGATTTATATAAAACTGAGTTTGACATATTTATTGATAATACCATATATATATATTATATAACGATTTTTTTTGTCTTTGGGAGATACATTAAATAATAAGTTCGCTCCTAAATACTCAAATTTTAGAAAATGTATTCATATGTAAAAGATTATTGCTTACATTTGTTCTAGGGTAACTTGCAGTCATAATTTCGGCCATCTCATGCTCTGGACTGCTGTTGATATTTTTGCCCCATTTCCTCTACACGCTTTACAAGAAAAACACCACAGCCATGGGCCATAGCGGCACACACACACACACACACACACACACACACACAAAGAACCATTCCACAGCACTCTTCCTATCATTCTCATACTTTGTCGTGCCCCTCCACTCTGCCTGCCCCCTGCTGCTGCTGCTGCTGCTTCTGCTGCTGGTGACGCACAAGTTGGTGCCCTTTATGCATTTTAGAATGCTTCGTGTTGCCTGTTTCTGGTTACTCGCATCGAGTTTGGTTACTGGGGTTTCGGCCAGCAGGAAATGGCCAACATTAGACAGTTGGCACGTGTTTTGTGCAGCTGCATATACACATACATAAACACACAGATACACACACAGATGCATACAACATTTTTTATGCAACCAGCGAACGGAAACGCGACAGCAACATTCTATGGAATTTGTTTATAAACCAGCTGGATGTCAACTGTTTGCATTTGGGGCTTATACTTAGGAGGGTTAAAATATTTTATTATTATTATTATCATGACTGCAAAACCAACGAAAGAATTTTATGGGGTTTGGTTTACGGTGCAGTCCAAGCTTCGGCTATGAAGCGGGTTCAACATATCTGTCGGTCGAAGCTATTCAATTTATTATGAATTGTTCAAACATTCGTATTAAGATAAGTCTTTGAGCTATGCAAAAGTTGGGCTGTTCTCTATTAAACTAATTCACTCTAAGCTTCGGTTCGTGGTAACTATGTTTCAAAGTTGTAGGTTTGGAACCAAAGAAACAATCAGTCGAAAAATAGTTTTTGTCTGACAATAAATTTCATATTTCAAGATATTTTCATCAAACCCAGCATTAGGAAGCTAGACCATGCTCACATATCTGAAAAAGAGCAACGTCCAGGGTATAGAATCATCGTTGTGCCAAGGATATATAACTCTATCGTTTATATTATTATTCTTGTTATTATGATTATAATTATTAATATTATCATTATTATTACTATTTTTATTGTTATAATTATTCTAATTATATTTATCACTATTTTCTTAGAGCAGATCAAACTTATTTGACATTTTTATGTGCTGAAAAGAATGCTGAAAAGCAGATCGTTTATCTTTCATCTTAGGTGGAGCTAAGTAAGTTGCCAACAGCTCGATTGTCTACTGATTTATGCAGTGACAGGCGGAGGGTTGGCGTTGAAGGATGCAGGGTGGAGGGTGGAGGATGGGGGTTTCCGCAGCTCATTCATCTCATTAAATTCGCCCTCGCTCTTTTAGTTTGGTGTCACTCTTCTCATTGTTGGCAATTCTTTAGCACTCAAAAGTCACGCTCTCCAAACAGCTGCTGCTATTGCCTTGGCCCCTGCTGCTCTAACCCCCGCCCTGGCCTTTCTGGCGTCTTGCAATAGCCCCTGGCTATTCCCAGCCCCATTCGCGCAATATCAACAGCTTGCAGCTTCTGGCCAGCCCGTTGGTCATCATCGTGGGTTAAAACGAGATGCAACAAGGGAATAAAGGGAAAAAAGTGCCGGAAACATTTTATTCTTTTGTTCTCGTTGGTATTCTTTGGCTCACAGAGTTTTCTCCGTTTTTTCCGGGCAAACGTTTTCATAGTTTATTTTGTGGCTCATTTGCATTATTTTAATTCATTTCGCTGCGGTAATCGCCCATCGTTTCAGCCCTATAAATAAAACCGAATGAATTCTAAAGTGAAAACTTCAAATTGAGAAAATGCTACGATTGCGGCCGTTATGCATGTTGCATATAATTAATTTTCGACCGAGTCCAATGAAAGGAAAACCCCAACAAATGGCAACAAAATAAAATAAATATATTTTATTAAAAAAAAAACAGGAGAAGAAGAAGCAGAGGAATTGCAATGAAATCATATGCCAAAGTTTGCAATTCAATTTATATTTTCAAAACGAAAGCCAAAAGACAAATTACCAACTTTTTCGGGCCAACTGAAATCATAGCAGATAGTTTTACGCTATTTCAGGTAACTCACGGCAGAGGGGCTAAAAATGAAAGAAGAGGAGGACAGGCAGTATAGATTCAGACACAAAAGCCATAGGAAACTTGGTCCTGGCAAATGCCAGCAGGACACTTAAAACAAATTGCAATTTGTTCCATGCCAACACTCAGTACATATTGAGGGGTTAAAGGACGGGCGCGGTCTCTAGGTGGGGGGAGTGGGGTGGCTGTCTTGGCTTTTTCACTTGCTGCGGAGCCTATAAATTAAGTGCTGCAATTAATAATTAAAATGTGTGTTAATTGAAGAACGGGGCGCCTAACATTTGCCGCCTTCGGCTAATTGCAATTTCAATTAGGCGCATTAGAAATGCAAGAGAATTTCTCTTTCGCCCGCTTTCTGGTAAATAATATTCTGAAAATCTAATCAACGCTTGTTGAAAGCCAACGGGACTCCAGAAATTGGCCAAATGAATTTATGGGGTTAAGAACCTTTCTAATCTCAACACATTATACCATTTTAATTCTCTTAAATTGCTAATTGTATGTGTTTGTGTGAAACAGAAATTATGTTACCTTCATGAGAATATTATCAAATATTTTATAAGTTTATTTGGACCCAAGTAAAGCTCTCTTTTTGAATTGTTTTATTGAAATTGCAAACGTTTTTATTGACAGATTAAAATGAATGCTGACAGATTATAAGCTTAAAGCTGTTGACATAGAGATATCCTTGGAACTCTCATGTGAGCATAGAGAGTGAGATAGTATGCATGTGTAATTCTGCTTTGTGATTCGTTCTTAAACGTTTCGATTGTCTGTTTGCTTTTTATTGACAGGCTATAGTGAATGATAACAGATTATGACGAATATGCTGTTGACATAAACTCCAAAAGAAAGAATCACTTATCTATTCGGTCTTACGGGAGAGAGAGAGAGAGAGAGGGAGAGACAGTATGGATGCTTCATTATGCATTGTTTTTCGTTCTTATGCTTTGTACCTCATTCGTAAACGTTTTCGATGAAAAAGTATATGTGTGTATACCATTTCCCCATAAATGTCATTAAATACGACTTATTGTTGAATATTTACGACGCCAGCCTGTTATTGAAATAGATTTATTTCTTGGAACAACTAATGACGTTCGAATAAGTAGATTATATATTTGATGCAAGCGCAAGATATGCCTGGCAGCAATTATATTATTAAAATATCGCCAGTTGTTATGGTAATAATATATATATATTCATGCTATTCTTATCACATTTTCATTTCTTTTCGTTTGCTTCTTCTCTGCTTGCGCACCATTTCATTTGTCGTAGGCCCCAACATTTTTCGCTGACAATTCGCAGAGCCAACCGCTTTGTGCCCAACTCATATTTCATTCCCATTTTCATTGTGCGAGTGGCGCGTAACGAGCAAAGGATGCACCGGACGACTGTTATCCTGACTGCCGTCTGCTGAATATTTCAGCTAGCTGGGGAATCAGTGAATCTTTTATTACATAACACGAATTAGATTTTTGTGGGGTTCCACTGGTTCCTCGGGGTCGCCTCCTGCCTCAGTTGCGCCTAAATGCTCCGCTGTTGCTCTTCGGCCCCGACTCGTGTGGCATGCCCCTCACGTTTCGCTCGGCCGCGTAATTGAGTTACGCTCCAAGCACTGGACGACACACTCGTTGACTGCCCGGGCCAGTGCTCACATATCGATATATATATATGTATGTATTCGCCAGATATGTATGTGCATTGATTATTAACATCAATCTGCGTATTGGCTTTATTTCCACTTTTTGTTTTCTCTTTTTCGGTGCTTCACTGTGGCACAGTAGGCAATTAGCTTGCAACACATGAATTCAATTGCCAATTGCGAATAATTTCATTTTATTTTTTCTGCCAATTAGTTAATTAATGTTGGTGAAAATATTTCGTTGGCTTCGCTATGTAAATGTTGTACAAAACGGTGCGTTAATTTAACGCAAATTAAAACTGACAATCAAGCAAAAAAATTGTAAGTATCAAAAACAAATGCAATTAATGGAAATTTTATTTCATAAAATGCACAAATCATAATTTCCGATATACAAATATAAAAGCATGTCAAATAACTTTTTGCTGCATAAAAAAATTAAAATATGCTTTATTCACACCTGGCTGATAAAATGGACAACAACAACCTTATGGAATTTAAGTAATTCCATATAATTGAGTATGTTTAGATACAGCTGATTTTGATAAATTTTAAATAAACATATCTTTAACCATTAAACATGAACGTGTGAACGCAGCTTGGATTCTGCGTGCAACAAACAGAACAAGTTGCAATTATCACAAGTCTTGTATGTTATGTGCACTTCATGTGCCTGCCAATGGCCAATAACCAGATGCAGGTCCACAAATCGAGCGCAACATTAAAAAATCACGATTGTCAATTAAATGCCGCTTAATTCGTAGCTGACAAATGAATAAATACATAAAAATGGCTCGTTACGTTTACATTTTGTGCAATTGTGCAACATTGCGTATGTGTAATTTTGCACAATTAACCATTTCAATTGAAGTTTTGCAATTTATTTCCTGGCACTCGGTCACCTTGCAGCGCTAAATTCTAATTTTCATTTCAAATGAAGCAAAAATACCAGAAAAATACAAATGGAAAAACTGACATACTTTGAAATAAGAACGAAATGTGAAACTGATTAGAGCCAATTTAAATGAGTATCAAAAATTTCGTTGCAAGCTCGGGAGTGTAGCGCAAAAATGTGTAGGTAATATAAGTTGAAAGTGCCCGGCGTAAAGATACCCTGTAATGAGCTGCAAAGCAACAGCGAGTGTTTATGTCTACATACAGGCAATTTTATTGTTTGTTGTTTGAACAAAGTAAACTTGAGGGATTTTAAAAAAAATATTTCGGGCAAATACATTTTGCAGACTTCGTTCTTTTCTTATAATGTATTAAAAGGCGTGTGTGGAAAATATTTTAGAGGAAGGTTAAAGCCGTATTTGTTCTATGAGCTGTGTTACTTTCTGCCACAATAAGGCTTACAGGGCATTAAAGCAGGAGCAACTGGTTGACTGATGTGTCTAATTGACTGCATGACGAACTGACAAACTGATGGATTGGACCGACTGCAGAAAGCCAGCGAACAGCAAAAGTGCCTGACCCAAATACCTGGCGTTAAAACAAAGCAAAACAGCAACAACAAAAAAATGTTTCTAATGAGGCAAATTAAGCAAGAGTCAAACAATTAAAACAAAAGCAACAAATGAGCGCATAATTATTTTATAATTAAATTCCATTTAACAAAGTCCACACACACATGCACACACAGACACACACACACACACACACGTGTGTGTGTTGCTCTTGTTGTTGTTATGCGAGTTGCTTAATTTTGTGTAAACTTTTGTGCATTTTTCATGGGTTGACTTTCCGCCAGCGCCATTGGCCAAAAGCGCAACAGGTGTAAATTACAACACGGCGCGAGCAGTGCTTAGCGAAACATTGGGCCAAAGGGAGTGAGGGTAGGAAGCAGTGATAGGGTGGGGGGAGGGTCAGGTAGCAGCGGGTAAGCGGTGCAGCCATAATCGCTGTAATCAACTCAATGAGCAAAAATTCTCTTCAAACTGAAAATTAGTTGAGCTTAAAACAGAGGGGGTGGGGGGAATTGTTGAGCAAGATGAATGGGTAACACTTGGTGGCATGCAACCAAAGTTGTTATACCCCTTAAAGTAAGTGTGAGAAGGGATATATTCATATATACTAGCAGGTAGAGCATTTAACATTCTAACCAAAACACAACATTTACTTTAACTAACTTATTTGAAAAAAAATTTGAAATTTGGCATCGAAACTGTACGAAAAAGGGTACCAAAGGGGTAAATGGACTTAAATATATTTTTGCACCTCAATTGTCAATTAAAAGGTAAAAAATATTTGGAAAATATCAAATATTGTTACCAAAATTGGCTTAAGTGCTAGATCAAGCGTGTGTTTTAACTAGTTTACAATCTCAATGGATTTAAAATTTGTGCAGAATTTTATTTAAAATGAAAAAGTATGTTTAATACCCTTGTAGACATGTCTTTTTCGCAGATATGTGAACACAGTGACCGGTTTCTATGACAGGTATATAGTGGTTTGATCTGCTCCGACTATATGTAACGGCTGTAAGAGAAGTCGCATAGGCACAGGCAAACGAACATAGCTATATAAACTCGGCTGATCTAGAATTTATATACTTTATGGGTCCGATATGTCTCCTTACTTTCTATAGGGATATAGAAATGCGTAGTTGACGAAGAATCCAATACACTTCAGGATATGACTAGATTGTGAATTTTATTGGGAAAAAGATATTAAGAGAATCGTAAGGCAAGCTATAAAAATCTTAATAAAGTCTTTTTTTTTAAATATATGTGTCAGAAGACGGCATCTTGCCAAGAAAACAATTAAATACACGTGTTGTCGCTTTGATTTGAACAATTGTTAGAGAAATAATACAAATAATAATTGTGATAGTAATAATGTTATTTATTTTTTTCGTTGTATTTTCTTATTGCCATTGTTGCAATCGAAGCGGCCACAAATTGGTGAAAGTCCACACAGATATTCGAAGAAGCAGCGTAGGCTGTCAGGCGTTGGCTTCTCAGGTGCGTGCAACAATTTGCGCTGCCTCCGTGTGTGTGTGTGTGTGTGTGAGTGAGTGTGGGTGGTGGCAGCAGCAAGAGAGAAAAACAAGAAAAAGAAACAAAAGAAAAATGCCTGCTTGTCGGAAAACAAAAACAAACGAATAAAAATACAACAAACTTCATTGAGCTTCTTGAGAGATGGCGTCGTGAACTAGTTTCCATTTTAATAGCCCATAGTTGTCGGCTGCGGCAGCAACGGCAGCAAAGAGAGCATGAAATGTGCAACGAATTGTGGCAGCCACAAAGATTTATTGAAGCCCAGCCGCGGCCGGGGCTATTAACAAAATTACTTAACAAGCGGCCAACTGCAATGGACAGCGGCAAATGCATCGCATTTTGGTCAAACAATCCCCAAAACAACCAACAACAACTTACGACAACAACAATAGCCGAGCGGCAACTGAACAACGCTGAATTATTGCCAAGCGAGTGAGTTTTGAGTTTTGGCTAAGGCGAACCCAAGAGCTATTTCTGGAGTTTGGATACACTGGCTCATCCATTGGCTTGGGTCTGGGTCCGGTCTGGGTTTGTTCTGAGTGCCAGGCGATATATTCTATTTAATTGCATTCGAGGTCGATGCCAGCACAAAGCGCAGCACTGCAGCCAGAAGGACACTAAGCCTGGCCCTAACCCACTTCCCCTAACCTGTCCCCTCTCCTCCACTCTGTGGCCATCTCCAGCGGCGTGCGAGCTGCTGCTGCTGCTGCTGTCTCGGGGGTCAGTAAAATGTTAATCTCGGACTTTAAGCTGACAGCGAAAGAAGTAAAATGTGTAATAGCACCAAATATACGTAATGCGTTGATTTATGCTCTCAATGCAGTTGCTAGAAAACTACTTGAAGCAAATGCTGAATCCTTTGTCATGGGAATTTAATTAAAAATGTTCTGTTTAAGGTAGTGTAAAAGGGGAAAGAATGCCGCAACGAGCTAGCGATAGACACTTAGGCACTTTATTAGACAATAATTATTTAAGCACTTTAATTATATATTTTTAAATGGATTTAAAATAAATGGAGTATAACTTCTGCATATAAAATCTACTCAGTAAGGGCCAGCTACCCACCATAAATCTTACATTAGATAAAACTCATTGAACATGCCGCGAACGTGGCTCCAATTTTCTCATGAGCATCGTTTACGAATGCGGCACAAAGAGGCATCGATGAATTTGATGCTCTCGCTAGAGTAAATCGCTCACATTTAGTTTAACAAAAGCTCAAGAAGTTTTCTATATATTTTAAGACTTTATAGTCGATCCTCTTGTAAATTTTATTATAATATAATTTCGCAAATGCTTTTCAACTATTTTTTCTCGTTTTGGAATTGACAATATGATATTTCTATTTTGGGGGGAAACTGCATGAAAGAATAAAATAATTTAAAATATTATCTATGACAAGAATCGGATAGCAGTTTTAGCTATAACATACTAGGTATGATATCTTTATGTAGAGGCCAAAAATTTGAATGGAAATAAGTTGTATAATATTTTTTAAATATTTTGTTCCCTTTTCTTTCTGAGATTATGATTCTGATCTTAACAATGCAAGGCCTTTGTTGGTAGCCTTAAAACATAACCACAGTCAGCAACTTTTTCTTTCCGTCGCGTTTAAACTATCTTTTCGAAGTGCAAGTCACTTGATTTTGCAGCTCGTGCTGCACACGCCCCCTTGCCAATTTGCGCTAACGACGCCCCTGGCGCAACGGGCTCGCTTTTCATTTTTAGGGGAGGCAGCAGGTCCAGTCACAGTTTTACAGACAGCGCAACACACACAACAAAAGCAGCAACAATTGTAGCTGCAATCGCGGTTGCCGCCTGCCAATCGGCAAAGTTGCAAGCGGCAAAGTTGACGACCGCAGCGACTAAAAAACAACAACAACAACAACAACAACAACAACAGCAGCAGTAGCAGCAGCGACAACAGCAACAGACAGCAGCAACATCGATGCAATTTGTTATTTTGAATTTTCGCAATTTTCGAGCTCAAACTATTTTTGTGCGCGAGCAAAAAGCAATCACAGAACGCAGAACGAACCCACAAGAGGCCTTTGCTGCCAACTTGGTTAAAACATGTGAGTTGCGTGGAGTGGCTGGAGGGGCTGGAGAGGGGTACGGGTGTTCATTTTGGGGCGGCACACCACTGGCAGCTGCTTTGTGCTCAGACCTCGACAGGCTGCAACAAATATTTAATTAAATGTTGCTTTGACTTCGGGGTAAGAGTTGGACTACAATCGGACAGACCTTCTAGACGCAGCTCGACGGGAGGTTGGGTTTATTTATTTGTGGGTGTTTTTTTTTTTTTTTGCTTCCCCCGTAGTGCCCATTGAAGGCCATCATTAAGCCATGGCATTGATAATGATTGGTGCGGAGCCAATAAAAATGATACCTTCTGCCAAGCTAAATATAAATCTTGAGCTATTTTTGCGGCTGGCCACTTCTTATACTCAGCACGTTGCCAATTTCAAGTAGCTCCAATTGTATAGCGTGGGGCTCCCATTCCCTGTCAATTGATTCGATTTATGCAGCTCTTCTTCTATTCTTGTTTTTTTTTTTTTTTTTGCCACTCACCTCTGACTGCTTTTAATCCTGCACTTTAGCACCGAGGACATTGAATTCAAATTCCAAGTCAAGGGCTAAATAAACCCTGCCACGTGGCGCTGACAAGAGAGGGCCCAAAAAGAAAGCTTTTCTCAACTTTTTCGCACTAGCTGCTTTGCCTGTATACCCTGTAGTTAATAGAATAATGGCTTGTCGTATCTACATATGTGACAGGCTAAATAAGGCATATCTAATGATATGGCGTTTCAACTTCTTGCTAAACTTCATTTCAATTATGATTTTGTTTTATTTTGACAGCAACAATAAATATAAAGATATAGCCTCTGAACTTTTATCTATAATTGCAAAGTTTTATTTACATATTCTCAAATTATAACTTAAAATATTACTCAAACTTATGACTCATATTCTCAATCTAGACAGGGTAACTGGAAGTCATGCACTTCCCACTGCTGCATTATTATTAGCCTTCAACTATCTCGCAACCATCCTCTGGGCAGGGTATCTGCATGTCGTGTAATCCCTGCTGCTGCCTTCTTTGCCTTCGCTCTTGCAGCGAACATATTTTATGTGTCTATCAATTCGACCTGTAGACTGGCAGCCACCGCGCATCCATCCTTGAGCCATACAAAAATGCTCCTATAAAGATACATATACATACATATATCTATATAAATCTATATATATGTATATATCTTTAGACGGAGGCGTCTGCCAGTCTGTCTGGCTATCTCCGCTCACTGTTTCTCGCCATGCAAAATTTATTGAATTTAATATGCATATTGCAATAAAATTTATGCATTTTTCTGTGTCCTTTTTTATTTCAGTTTTTCTTCATATATTTTATTATTTTTTTTTTCCATATCCCTTTGTCATTAAATTTGCAGCGTCAAGGCGTAAATTTGTTGCTGCTTTCCCGGGTGCACAGGATTTTCAATATGATGTTGCTCTTTTGCCGAGAAATTTTGATAGTTGCCGGCAGCTGAGTAAAATATTTTCATAAATTTATATATAAAATAGAAAAATCCTTATTCCTATCTGCTGAGTATCCTGTGCTATGAAATTTATGAACTATTAGCAAGCGAAAGCATAAACGTCAAACTTTCGGATAAACGCTTTATGATTATTTGCCAACTTAAGTAGGAAACTGTGCTTAAGCATTCTTTTCATTTATTAAATGTTCAACTTTGCACCTTCTGTCAGCTCAATACAATTAAATTGATGAAACTACATTTTCAAGATGATCAAATTTGAAAAACAATTTTTATTTAATATATATTATATAAGTTGAACGTACTTCCAAATTACGACCAAAGCCTTCAGCTTTATATTTATATATATTTTATTTCCTATTTAAAAAGGAGAAATAAATAAAAATATTATTTAAATTGTGAATGCGGCTTGTCTGAATGTGACTCTGATATTTGTCATATATTTGTGAGTAAAAAGGGGCATTTTTTGGATTACGTTTAAATAATGAAAGTAATTTGTGTGAATGTCATTAAGACAATACATTCTAAATCCTAACTTCGAAATGCAGAATAGATGTCAAACCAAAACTCGGTCATGCCAATCGCTTTAGTCTTGAAAGATTTTGAGCTTTCCGTGCGTTTTATTTAATTCAATCTAAAACCATCATTTTTGGGTAAGCTTTAATGTAATTTTAGTGCAGTCAAGTTTTGACAAGCTCTTACACAAGCTAATAATAAATAATTTCAAGAGCGTTTAAAAAGGGCTCAAGTTTTTCATCTGACTAAGCTTTAATGTGCTTGGGATGAATTTATTATGCTCCTAAAACTTTTATTTTTATTCAACTTACATATAATACAATTTATTTATATTTAAGATTTTCAATTTAACAGCAATAATGTACAAGATTTATATAAATTTTTGATTTAGAAGTTCTTATTGATCTTTCATTCATTTGAATTTAATTGTATAATAAAATGGAGAATTTATTATTATTATATTTAACTTATATTCTTTAAATTTCTTCTGTCTTTTCAGGTATGTCAGCCGCTTTTACAAATTTGAACCGTTCGCCAAGGTAACCCACAAAACTTCCCATGCTCTTTGACCTAGTCTCCCAATTTTCGCAAAGCTCAGCTAATTACATTTAAAGCTACTGTATTTATGTTGTGCGTGTGTGTGTGTGTGTGTGTGTGTGTTTGTTGATCACTTTTCACAGAGTGCTCTCGAATGACCCATTAAAATAAGCCATTAATTTTTAGCCAATGACCCTCTTAACTGCCAGCAGTCGAGGGAGCTAGAAAAATGTTTGGAAACGTCAAAAGCAAAAGCCAAATTAAAATAGGAAAATAAAATACATATTTGCCGAAACGCACATAAAACTCAAAATAAATATGCAATTAACGGCAACAGCAGCAGCGACGGGGCGAGGGGCGGCCAGTGGGCGTGGCAAAGCGCCACTCTAAGCGCCATAAGTTTGTGCGAAATGTAGTGTGAATTCCATTAATTAGCCATAACGGGCCCGGAGCCGGGGCATGTCCATTTTCCAATTGATCCGATTGGCATATGTGTAAGCCACATGTGGCGCGTGTGTCATGTGTGTGGCCAATGTCGCATGCAACATTTAACTGCAAAGTACAAGAATAGGGCAGAACATGAAACGCACATAAATGCGGCTAATTGTCGGTCAAATGGATGCCTGAAGGTCAGCTTACAGGCTGTCACACGCACAGATACGTAAGCAGCGACAACTACAGATATATTTGCAGCTACGGATACAGATACATTCGCAGTTATAGCCACAGATACAAAGCGCATAACTAATACTTAGTTGACACACATGCGAGGGCTAATAAACTGGGCTGTGGGGTGGGGGTTGGGCTTGGGCTTTGCCGTAGCTGCGCGCCTTGGGGCCCAGATTAACCGTTAATAGCTTCAAATTGTTGCCACGCTTTTTGATTTTTGGGCATTTCGCTGTAGACCCTCTTGTTTTTGTTTTTCTTTTTTTGTTGTTACGCATTTTTCCACGCTTTTCTTTCTGTTGACTGTTTGGTATGCGACTCAACTCGATTGACTCGTTTCTTTATTGCCTGTGTTGTTTATTTTTTTTGACTGCCTCTATACGGTCAACTTCATAATCATGTTAATGCTAATGATGCCGATGCTGCTGCTGATGATAATGATGATGATGATGACGCTGATGATGCGGTAACTGAATCGCCTTTTGCTCAACTAGTTCCATTCGCTCCATTGGCCAATGTTAGCGTCAATTGCCAATGTTTATCTGGCCATTTGCAGTCGCTTTTCGAGTTCGGCTTCCAATTTCCAATTGAGTTGTACAGTTGCCCGAGAAATACCAATCTCCAAATACACTGTCCAGCATAGTTATGCACATTGCCGTTGAATTTATTGGTAACTGACAGCATGTGAGGATTGAGATAATGATTGCAAATGCTTTTTATGTTGTTTCTTTATAAGCTGGAGCTGGATTTGAGTTGAGATGCCGGAGGGAGAGAGTGAGAGAGAGATGCAGGGAGATATGGAGAGAGAGAGAGAGAGAGTTGGGGGGATACAGAGATAGAGAAAGAGAAATATAGTGAGAGAGAGAAAACAGATAGATATAAATAGAGGGAGAGGAAGAGAGAGAGAGAGAAAATTTTCTATTGTTTGGTATTATAATTTAAATTAAATTTTATGAATGATATGTTACTTTTTCCTCAGGGAAATAAGTATTGCCGAATTTCTTTAAATGATTTTTTACTTAATTCCAAGAAAATGAAACATAATTTCCCTATTATATTTGCTTATATATCTCTTGGCATTGTTTAAATATAGTTTCCCCTTAATTTCGTGTGTCGAATTTCTCAACAAGAGCTATAACTGTTCAATATGTTTATTATTTCTGTTTGACCTAACTGTCAATGGGTTTGTTTATACGTTCTATTGAGCACACTCAGTACATCCCACACACACACGCACACGCACACGCACACACACTGCAATAAACGGCAGTAACTCAAGATTCAGATGACAAGCACCTGAGCTACTTCTTGTTGTGCTGTGTTGCTCATATGAATTACATGGACTGATCCCCACGTAAATCTCTTAGCAGCTTGTTAGGAAAACAACACCAAAAACGGGTCTATGAATACGTCGACGAGTCAGAAAACAGTTACAACATAAATACACAACAGAGGCAAGCTGAAGTCATGCGTATTAAATACCAAAAAAAAAAAAAAAGATAAAAAATAGGATAGAAAAAAAGGAAAATTCAAATCGTTGCGCACGACCAAATTGTAGACAATCATTGGGAAATACACACACAGTGAGTGCGTTTGTGTGTGTGTGTGTGTGCGTGTGTGTGTGTGCGTAAATATTGGTAGTTAGTTATGGCTAAATAGCGCAAAATCGTCTCGTATGTGGCTGACTTCATATAACTGCGTCCGAGTGCTCCACTTGCTAATAATTTATATGAAATGTTAAGCGAGCGTAGAGGGCGGGGAGACAGCGGGGCGGGGCTGGTCTGATTTACAACAATCAGCGGCAACTAAATCAGTGCAACTAACAGTGCAACCTGTTTGAAGTGCAACGCGACACAATCCCGAACGTTGACAGCGCTGCGAGCGCACTTGAAACAAGTTTCAAATGCAGCCAGCAAATTGGCCCGCAAATACATGAACCCCCTGCCCCTTCTCTCTCTCTTCCTCTCTCCCTGGCGAAACTGGCCGCCTCCTTTTATCCCACTCTTTGAGACAGCAAACGCAGCGCGCCGCGTGTTTGGCCAAGTGCAGCGTCCACAACGAACGGGACACTTAACGTTTTGGCCATTGACAACGATTAAAAACAAGTTTCCCCTTAGCGAGTGCCACCCGCTCGACCCGACTCGCCTCGCTGTTAGCCTAGCCATACGCCACATCCTCTGGCCTCCAATGTGGCCCAAATACGCGAGAGGCTGCTGCTTGCAACTGGATGTGGCACCGGGACCGGGGCAGCAACAGCAGCAGCAGCAGCCAACCAGGCGAGTGGCCAGGCGCGACAGCATTGCTGACCCAAATACAAAGACATTCAATCGACGCGCTGCACATGAACTGTATTTTGTATCATATTTTTTACTCTCTTTCTCTTTTTATGGCCTTGCAACAGAGCGAGAGAGAGTAAGAGAGAGAGGGGAGGATTGAGTTGGTCATGAAGTTTGAAAGTCTTGAAGTTTGGTCTTCAGACGGCCACCAAGTACAAACATCTCCTAACTGCTTATAAAAGCGCATTGTTTGGCTTTATAGCCGAGCGGAGCGCGACAGCAGAGCTGTAACTTAAGATCTATAAAGTTAAGGCACATCAAGTTAAGGATATAATAATATTTACTGCATGCTCTCCCTTAAATATCCAGCAAAAGGATATATCACAAGCTATATCCCAAACTCATATTTAACAAATGCGGCAAGACTTTGGTTATTTTATTTTTCTTAGAATTATGATTTAACTAAAAGAAAATTTGCTTCTGTTTTAAAAATGGAAATGTGATTTCAATAAAAAAAATTCCAGCGTATTATCTTACATGCAAATTATATTAACGAAAAATTCCTCCTGCCTTCTGTTTTTCAAACTGAAATGAAACTGAAATGAAATAACAGCAAACTGTACTACATGCCATATTGTATAGGTATGCATTGTCTTAGATTTGATATAAAAATATAAATTCAAAATGCTATGAACGGAAAAAATGACAGCTTTTCAAGTGCTCAACAGACGAGCTGTCGGACAATAATTTTACAGTGCCGTATGCTAGAAAATATATCTTGATGCAGTTTTTGGCAAATTCTAACCCAAAATGTACGAATACAAGTGGAATACTAATTTAAATGTTGCGAATCACAAAAATGATCATTTCATAACTTTCTTTTTTCGTGCAGACTATCCTAACGGAGAGCACGAAAATGTTCCCTTCAAATTCATTATACATCTAGGCAACACCCATTTCCCTCCATTAGGCGAACAAAAATTACGCGACGAAATGATATTATATAAGATGGGATAGATGGTATGAGTAGATAGTTTTGCGATAATTAAATCTTAATGCTATTAATACGAATAGGAATGTGAACTTCACATTCGTCTACATATTGTATTTTAAAGGGCATAAGTACTTCGTTGTACAAAGTGTAGTTCGTGACTCTCGTATAAATAAAAATTGAACGATGTTGGCAAAACGAGACCGAAATGTTGCAGAGCGAGACAGGTGCAACAGGGTCAGTGGGTGCGAAGGCGGAGCGGGGGCGGGTGGCAGGTTGGGTGCACAGTTGGCGAATTGGCGAGTTTTTGTCGTCAACAAAAGCGCGCGAATACAGGTGTGTGTTTGTGTGTGCAGGTGTGTGTAAGTTGTGTATACAGCTGTGTGTTTGTGTGTGTGTATCTGATGATTTACCGTTGTGGCCTCATACACACAAAAGAGCCCGTTGCCTCATACACTTGTGTTGGGATCTGGTCGCCGGCTCGTTCGTATCCTCGTCAAGCAACACACGAGTTGCGGTTGCCGAGCGGGTTCTTGTTGCTCTCTTTCTTGTTGTTGTTGTTGTTGTTGTGCCCATTTGAACGTTAGCTGCACGTAGTTGGCTTGTTAGCAAATGTACGGTACTTTTGCCTCCACACACACGCACACCTCAGCACACACACAAGTGTAAACATCAAAGTGAGACATTTCAATTTTGATGCGTAATCAAACTATTGGACAAGTTTTAAATACAATCCAATTGATTCAGTGAACAAATTGTTTCGTCTTATTCTTGAATGCGCAGCATTTAAAAGCATTCACATTTTTTCTTGTGTGGCCTACAAACGAATTTTCATATCAGTTTTAAGCATTTAATACAGTTTTTGGATTTTATACGGATTCAGGTCCGGGATTTCAAAGCTCCACATCTGACGATGCGGACGCTGAGTTTCAGTGAAAAGAGAGATTAAATAAAACAAACTAGATTCAAAATCAAAAACCGAATAGAAATAACAAATGGGCCACCAAATACCCAGAATTAAAGGATGAAAGTTTTCTCCCACTTTATACTAAACGTAATGCGACGGTTTTCACATATAAAATTTAGTTATAGTTTAACGTATTGTATCCAGTATCAACTACATAGTTCTTGGCCAATGCTGCTGTTAATTTACCAGCTGGTAAATTGAATTCAACTGGGAAAATGTAGGCCTTGATATGTCTTCTAGTTAAATTGCGTCTACAAACTAGCTTAATTGCTAGAAATAATTTGTTTTAATAAAAATTGCACATATGTTTTCTGAAGTTTCCATTTGAAATTTGCCCCTCAAATACCAAAAATTTGTTGTGTTTACATTTTAATTACAGTCCGTATTCTAAAATTTGCACAGTCTTGAGTAAAGACTCTTAGCAAGTATTTAAATTGCTGTAAAACAATGTCTAGACTCTCGAAACTTAATAAATTTGATTTTCATTCTATGGAAATATTTCTCACATGCTGCTGATGATGATAAACTTTTAAAGTGCGCCAAATGAGCGCAAAGCGAGTGGCTGCCGGGTGAAGCGGGCTCTAAAAGAGCAACTAAAATATATGGAAATGGGCACAACATGCACTGCACAGGTGCTTGTCACGCCCACACAATGCCAAAAGTGGGCGGCCAGGCAAAAAAAAAGTACACAAAAAAACAATGACAACTTTTGCAGCTTGAAAGAATAAAGCCCGCCAGTCATTTGCAGTTGGAACTGTGCTGGTTGTGGAATGGGTGTAAGGGGGATCGCTCCTGGCTGGGGCGTGGCGCAGCCCTAGTTGCAACATAAGTATTAGCTTCATTTTGTGCAGCGTTTAGTCAGGACAAGAGGCGACGCATGGGCGGCGACCCAACCGCCGATTCTTTAAGCTGCCCCTTCACACACACACACCCCTCGCCCATCCCCTTGGCAGGGGCTCCTTGACTTGGCTCGTCTTTGTAACTTTGTTTGCTTTTTTGTTGGCTGGCCTCAAATGAATTGAATGTGAAAAATTTAAATGCAAACAGCCGCAGTCAACGCAGCATGCAACCTGCTCTCTGATGCTGATGCTGATGCTGCTGCTGCTGCTGCTGCTTTCTGCTTGCGTTGCATTACACAAGTCGACCTCCGACAACATGCCCTCCCCTCCACAACTTTAGTGCCCCCAATGCTATACAAAGTTCATTGTACCGCGCTTAGGCTAAGAGCCGCAGTCGCAGCAGCCCAAAAGAAAAACGCCGCCGCTTTTGATTGCCAACGGCCTGAGTGAAGCATGACGCTGTTGCACGTGAC
Source organism: Drosophila virilis (assembly GCF_030788295.1). Classification (NCBI taxonomy): domain Eukaryota; kingdom Metazoa; phylum Arthropoda; class Insecta; order Diptera; family Drosophilidae; genus Drosophila; species Drosophila virilis. The sequence continues at coordinate 15,548,484 of NC_091546.1, read as the reverse complement.
AGTGGGAGGCGGATAGTGGGGGAGGGGGTGTTGCCGTAAGCGGGGGAGTGCTGCTATATAGTGCTATAGGTAGCCAGGTCATAGACTTCATTGCGCCGGGCCTGTTACTTAGGCCTGGTTAGGCCCAACACACGCATAACATTTTTCTCATATTTGTTTTTCGTTTGTTGTTTTTTTTTTTTTTTCTTTCATTTTTTCTTCTTTTCTGTGAACTCATGAGAAACATTTATTGTTGCAGTGTGTGTGCGTGTGTGTTTTGGGTGCGTGTTTTGGATTTACTGTTACTGTTGGTCGTTCGCATCGGCTGAATGGATTTTGACTGGGCTGCTTTAGTGCCTCGGTAGCTCCGATTGAATATTCTGTCCTGGCGGCAACTGCAGCTGACAATTATTGTATCATATTTTGTTGAGATTTTTTACAAGTACTAGAACAATAAATTGTTGGCCCAGCTACAAATTGGAATGATAGACTGGAAGATACGCTATAGCAAGTTTAGCAGGAATTATGAAGCTTTATCAGCTTTATTAGATGCCGATAATGTGTAGTAGTAGTAGTAGTATGTACATTATTTCGCTTTAGATATTTTCTTATATACATTTTTATATCGCAAATAAAAATATAAATTAATTATTTTTATATTTGGAGCGGGTTACAAACTTTAATTTATTGCGCTTCCTTCAAAAGCAGCTAGCATAACATGATTTATATAAATTTTGAACATCCATTTCACAGTCGAAGTCCATGTCATGCGGTCAGCTCTTTGGCTTTCTTGGTACTCAGCTGCTGTGGACACAATATTAAAGCTGGGTTCGTTGCACTCACAGTCGCACAATGTTTGGCACCTTCTCCGAAATTCGCTCCATTCTCTTTGACTTTGACAAACTGAACTTTCTCGGGCTTGTACGGAGCTGACGCATTCAAAGCCAAACTGAAACCCTTTTGCGGCCCATTCACAGACTTGGCTACAAAATTAGCACTTTGAAAACTACGCATGGCCGGCACATGCCAAAGAAATTAGCGCCTAACCAAGCCGCAAAACCAAACCAACTGCTCTGCCCTTGCTTCTGCCTCTGCCGCTCGCTGACAGCTCACTTCGCTCTTGCCCCGCTAGTTGGGGGTCTCACTTTAGTCAGGTTTATTCGTGGCACTAAATAATACGCCTTAACGCGTTCATAACATTTTGCAGCTACTGAAGAGGCTGCTATTCAAATGCTGCCCGCTCTTTCTCCACCCGGCCCTTCAATGCTCTATATAAATCTGGCCCTGCTCTTGCCACACATTTCGCCCGCAGCGTTTTCATTATGCAGCGCACGCGCTCGCCAAGAGTCCCGGCAGTTATCTATGAAGTCCTAGACGCGCCGACTGCCAGATAAGCAGCCACATTAGCACACACATGCCGCGCCCAGCCCCGCCGGTGCCTGTCACCTGCCCCAACCTCTGCATTATTCAGTTTTTTTTTTGAGAACTCATTCTGCGAGAGTTGTTTATGGAGTAAGTGCTCCATACTTGAGCAGGGAATAATGGCAGGCTTTGTTTTGCTTACAGCTAAACAAACCAAATCTCTGACTTTTACGTGGGATCCTCTAAAGGTCACAGCAATTTGCTAAAGCGACGACTTACTTAGAGAGGGACTTCGCTTTCACAAAGACTACTTGAGGAATAACTTTACATTTATTGTACATTTATTTAGTTAAACTTTCTGTAGATAGTTTTAAATATTTTATGATTTTAGATTAGATCTTGCGCAAGAATCAGACGTTCTTCTTTGGAAAATAGACACTTCTTTGAGTATTAATACAATATTGTATTTATATTGAGAAAATAAAATCAAGCTCATAATATTTAAATTAAAATTTAAGTTGAAAACCTTGAAATTGCCTCGGAGGAATACGATTTGAAAGTTATGCTTTTATTAACATTTATTTATATATATATTAAATATTTTATAAATCTTCACTCAACATTTAAAGGCATTTAAATATACTTATATATCAACAGACGTTCTCTTATAATCGGCAATATATTCTAATTGTGCAATAACTTTAATGTTTACAAACTTAGTAATAGCTTGACTTAACTTAATAGTCTGCTGCCAGGTATTTAAATCTGCCTCGCAAATAGTCCCATTGCGCAACGACTGAACCACCTGGCGTGCCATTGTTCTGTGCTTCATTCATGCCACAGGTCTAGTTTTCAGTGCTATCTTTGTGAGCGCAGTTAATGATTGCCCGCTATGATGGCAAACTTTTCACTAGCAGTCACAACACAACACACACTGCACACACAATACACTCAGCACACTCAGCACACATGCAGTGCACATAAATTACGCATACGCCGCGTTGACCAGCCTGCCAGTCTCAATACATATTTCTGTGTTTCTTTTTTTGTTGTTGTTTTGCTTTGCCTGGCCCCGACTCTGGGGCCATTCATCATTTTTCATGGCGTTGACACTTTCACTTGTTTCAGCAAACAAACAACAACAACAACAACAAGGACAGCGAAAACGACTACAAACCTGCGGCAAAGTTGACAAGTCTATTTTTTATAGCCACACGCCACGCCCATTTTGAACCCATGTCCTGCCGTTTTTGTGGTGCTGGTTACGCGCTGTCAAATTTATTAGTTTCAATATAAATTGACAACACGAAAATTTGTTTATAAATTGTTCGTTTATATGCATATGTATGTAATGTACTCAGTATATCTGAATATACTCAGTTGTTGTACCCTGTAAAGTTGAGTAGGGCCGAGTGGAGCCATGTTCGCTTACTTTAATAAAGTTGCAGGAAAATTATTTTAAATTTAAATTTATTTTTATAAATCGCTTATCGCTTTTCAATCGCTTTCTTGTCTTCCTTTATAAAAAAGTAATTCGCTTGAGAGACACTTGTCTAGCAGAACGGATAGACGATACAACTTATTTTGTTTATAATTTTATGAGAACAGCTTCTTATAATATAATTAATCTTTTTCTTTCCTTTTTACCATCGCAAAACTATCGCTTTGGCAGATAAAAGGACGATAATAATGGTTTTCATATTCTTAAATCGCCACATATTTAATTTTTATGTACAGATATATATTGAAATATAGATTGTAGATTTCTTCTGAAAGTGTATCTCCTAGTCGAGCATGTCCAACATAGGCTACTATTATTGAGTTTATTTATCATTTTGGCTGGCATCTTCTTGACTTTTTGAACTGTTGCAAGGCACTGGCTTTAAATTTCACTCTTAACATAGATTTATGTGTCGACCTTACCTGAAATTATCATAAATTGCCCCTCATTACGGGGCATAACAAATAAAATGTAGCAAAAGCAAAATGCAGTAATGCGAAAAGGCAAAGTGGCAAAAAGCAAAACAAAACAAAACATAAACGAGCCGCACAATAAATATGAAAAGCGTTTTTCATAATGTGCCCATAGCTCACCCCGGTTGAATTGAGTTGAGCTGAGTTCGGTTTCGGTTTTCTCACTAGATGCTTTTCGCCGTTGTCAGTCAGTGAAAATCGCTTTCATCTTTAGCACGTAGCGAAACCAAAGCAAACTGTTGACTGTCCAAGCATACAGCCGTCAAGCGATCCGCCAATCTAACAATCCAACAATCCAACAATTCATCCAGCTAGCTTTAATGCCTTCACTTTTATTGTTGCCGACAGCATTTTTGCTCGCAGTGTGTTGATGTCTTCATTATAAGTAGTACAGAGCATTATTTCTGCAGAGGGGTTCAGGTAAATTTTTGATGAACTTTAATTAACATCTGGCACGACTTTCAATGTCAATGGCAAACGGCGAGTGCACGCATATAAATTATATTATATTGTCTGCCATATCAGGCAAATGGGTTCATTTCTACCAACAGCCAGAAGACAAAACCCCCAACGCCTAATGACAAACAGTCTTCTCTTGTGTTCATTAAACACAGTTGGGTAGCTGTAGAGGGGGGGATTCCTTGATTAATATTGCGTTGGCATATTGCGAATATGTAGCTGTGTGTGAGGGTTAGCTATTTATTATGCAAGTTCTACGTTGCGTTGAGCTGAACAGGTCACAGTTTTAGCTCAACTCGGGACAAGTTCAGATGTCAGCTCGAGCAGGTTAACTTGCAAACACGTCGAAATAATGTTTATATAAGCTACATCTTGTAATTTTGTTATATTTTAAGAAATATTGTCCAAGCTAAACATAAATAGAAGTTGGTTTTGGGTTACGCAAGGCTGCAAGCAAAATCTGATTTACTCAGCGCTTATAGTCTCTGAAATATGGAAGCTATAGAGATATGGATGAGCGCAGAGTTGATTTAGCCTAGGTGAACTACGTTTTTAATGCTTAAAAGTAATTTAATAAAATTTTAAAGACGTACAACATCCAAGAAGAATACTATATGCCCTACTTATGACTCAAACATTACTCAGAAAAATGAACTTCACGCTCAATGCTAACGCATAATATTTAAATAAAAAACTTCCACTTACGACTTTAGCTATAATTTCTCAGTCCCTTAGCTGCAATCAATCTTTTAAACAAGTTCCTAGCTACCCCTTTAAGAAAAGGCAATAAGAAACACCGCCATCTAACACACATTTTGCATTAACAAGCACTTGTGGGTACGAGGCAATTCACTTAACTTTATTTGCTTGGGGAGTCTCGAGTCGAGAGCCAACTATACGACAATCTATCTATCATAAGCTCCATATTCCGTGCAACTCACTTGGTCACACTTGACCCAGCAGAGCCACAAAACTCGCTCGTTACGCAACTCGATCAGCTGCCACAAGCCGCACTTCAATTCGACTTACTTGAAAGTGAATACAAAAAAAAAAAAAAAAAAACTCCACTGCCGTAAAAAGTGTGTGTTTTTTATTGATTAGTTGGTTTTGATGCGACTGCTTGACCTTGGCGAGCGTTTCATCTATTCAAATGGAATTTTAAATTACAAAGCTCGCGCGGCACTTCCTCAATGCGAAATATCAGCTACCAGTTCAGCAGCCAACCCATCGTCATCATCATCATCATCGTCATCGTCATCATCTTCATTATGATGAGTATTTTTGGCATTTTTGGCCATCTGACAATGTTATTTTTGTTTAATCTCTTAACATTTTTTATACATTTTACGCTTCATTGTGCATGTTGATTTTTAGCTGTTGCTGTTGTTGCTTTTTTATGGTCTCGAAATTAGCATATTTCACAACTTTTGTGGGCCCACAATACTCTATAAGCCATTAACAAAAACTTTGTCATTTTTATCTGCTTCTTTCATTTGAGTTCTATCAGTTCCGTTTCAGCTTTTCAGTTTTCTTGCCATTTTGCCGTCTTTTTTTCTACCAAGAAAAACTTTTTGTGCAGTTGTTGTTCAATAAACAGGAAATCGCAGACGAAATGTCGTTTCGATATTGGTAAACACAAAATAGTTATCCTTGTTGCTGTTGTTGTTGTTGTTTTTGGCTGGTTTATTATGCTGCTCGAGTTGACAAATTCATTTGTAATATTGCCTTTTTTGATCAGCTTTATAAGTTCTTTACGGTTTTAATTATGAGCAGCCGGTTTATTTAGCAAGTCGCTTATGACTTATAATAATCATAAACTGGGAATTTTCCATAATCTGGCAATAAACTGGTTTTTATTTTCTAAAACTGAACATTAGTTATGCGCCTAATTGGATAAATTGGTTATTAAAATAAATCATAAATAATGACATTAACAAAGATGTTTTTATGTATTCAATTTTAAGACTTAAATAAAAATGACATTTAAGACACGAACGGACGAAACTGAGGTAATCAAAAGAACTAGTAGATCCATAGGCAGAAGATATAGTACTACATGTTTAGATAAAAAATTAAAGTCGTAGGAGGTAGCAGATGGACTAGTAGGTACTGTAACATTAAAGTGAAAAGTTGATGGTATAAACGAAAATTTGGGAAAGGTTTAAGGTAGACGTAGTAAATAGTATAAATAAAATGAAAATTGTTAAAAACGTGGATACCGAAGGGAATACTAGAAGATGTGTGCAAAAAAAACCCTACAAATTAGGCATACAACTTTGACCTAAATGACATTAATCAGTAAAAGAACTGCTTTTTTGACAGATGAAACTGCACTGCATAACCTTTCGACCTCGGCATAGCGATTTATCTCCCAACGCGCTTGGATCAATATAATGAGCTACGCTTTTCCATGCACTGTCACAACATTTTCTAATGCATACAAATCATATTTTACACAAATTGGCATATGAAAAAATATAAATAAAATGATTAACAACCACGCAGCAAATCACTTTACAACTGTCGAACAAACAATGCTAAACAGCCAAAGGAATTCAGAATCTAGACGGCCCCACTGCGTCCTTGGGATATCCAAGGTTTGACTTTATCACACAAATTGATTGCATGCAGGTCGAAGCATATGCCAAAATATTTGATTGATAACTTATTAGTTGGGTTGCTTTCATGTCTCATGTCTCGAGCTGAAACTAAACCCTGAGGGTGAAGCTGCCCAATACGAGGATGGGGTTGGGGCTGGCCCTGTTTCATCATTTTGCATGGCTCTGCAAAACTTTTGTCTTTTCTCTCGGACCGTTTATCGACTTAAGTTGAACGCATGAATGAATGCCTAATAAAGATGAATACGCCCAAAAGATACGAGACTGTCTACTCGCTCGCTTCCCCTCAGCAGCTGCTTCTACAGCAACAAAAAACAACAATTTAAATATATATGTTACACACATATATATAATATATATATATATAATTCTTGTTGCTTATAAAAAGACAAGTTTTGTCTTTCTACAAATTTAAACGACTTTCGGGGAGTTACATACATTTATTGGATTCCCGAACCGAATGCAAATACAAACAAGCGGATTTTGCGGTTTATGCAAATTATTGCCCAAAGTCACGGCACAAAAATAACAATTTCTTGTTGTTTTTTATACATTTATATATATACATAGATATATATATATATATATATAATTAAGTTTTGCACGTTAGGTTACTATAAAAAAATATATTTCAATTTATTATTTTCACTTAACGGCTACTTTTGTTGAGTACATTCAGATTTGCTTCCCGAATATGAACTGATTTATCTAACTGTTGCGGTCGCTTAGCAAACTTCGCTTTGAGAGAGTTTGAGTCAAAATTGAGTGAAGTTTGAGCTGCGTCAGCAATTATGCGTGGGATAGTACTCTGATGGGAACATTGACAGTGGCGTGATATTTAGGGTGAATTGTTTATGTCTACCAAAGGGGGACAGTTTGATCTTGACCAATGTCGATGTTATCACCAGGCTCTTTGTTTACAATATTAGAAATGTTTATAATTGTGCTTATGCTTATGTGCTAAGTTATGTTAAAGGGTGGGTGCGACTATGGATATGTCACTCCCCCAACCATTAGAAAAGTGCCTGTCCTCAGGTGTTTAAGTTTGGATATAGTGTAACATTTTCTTCTTTTAGAATTGGTATATCTCCTATTATTGTAGGTGTTTCTTCTACTTTGGGTTTTTTATATTTTATAATTAATTTCTTAGGTATGCTTTTGAACTTATATGTCAAATACAGTGTTAAACTTATTAATATGATTACAAATATGGTTATTGTAATTATCTGGAATACATTGTTAAATTTTGTATGTGCATTTATAATTTGTTTCGTTTGTACAAACGAAAGTGGTTCTAATTTTATAACATCATTGCTTACGTAAATGCTTTGAGTATAATCTAACATATTGTTTGAAATTGAAATTTCATTAATTTGCAATGAACAATTAAAGATTTTTATTATATTGTTTCCTTCTATTGTTATTTCGTTATTTATACAATTATGGTTTAATATAGTTTTTGGTAAATTCCAAGTTAAAATTATATTTGGTTCTATGTAGTTGATTTGAAAATTTTGCAAAATTTTAGTATAACTACATTCTGATGTTATTTGGTTTAAAATTCCTGTTAAACATTCATTATTAATTAATTTTTTTGTTTCTCTGCTATAAACTTTTTTATCTTGGGTAAAATATTTTTCATGAGCTATTTCTGTCAAAATATTATTATTTTCATCCGGGTATGGAATTATTTCGAATACCGGGCTTTTTATTATTTCTCGAGGAATATGGGATATTATCAGTATTTCGTTTGTATCTGATTTAAACCAAGTGGAAGTTTTTGTATTCAACAATTTCTCAGAATTAACATGCAACAAATAGTCATGTTTTAGTAATTTTGGGTTAAAAATTCCTAATCTTGTGAGCTGCATTCCCATCTCAATGTCTTCTATATATTCTGTAAAGTGTTGTAAGTTAAATATAAGGATATCTAATTTCTTTCCTTTTTGTTTCTCTTGATCTAGTTCGTTCATGATTTCTATTCCTTTGTTTATAGCTTCTATTATGTAATTTAATTCGTTAACCTGAACGCTGTTTTCTGCTAAGTTGCTTATTTTTTGTTCAATTTCTGCTTTGTCTTCTTGATTTAATGTTCCAAATAAGTATTTATATGCTGTTCCTACTATGTTAACTAAACCTCTTTTGCTACGTTTGGCTATTTTTAAGCCGTTTATTTCTCTGTTTAATTTCTCTACTAGGTATTCGATTTGTATAAGGTTATTGAATTCTTTACTTTGTTCAATTAAATTGTTAAAAGTTTCTTCGGTTTTTGTTATATTAACCGTTAAACAGTGGAATTCGTAATCTGTCGGAATGTCTATGGTTCCTGTTTTAAATATGAGATATCCGTTATGGGCTTTGATAGGATTAATTTCAATACTCTGTGCATTTATATGGTTTACAGTTATTGATAGTAATATTATAATAATTAATTTAAGCTGGTGCTTGTATGTTTTGATCGCTGTCTGTTGTTGACCTGTAATTGTTATATTTGCTTTGATTAGTCTTCTTTTTCTTTTTGAATTTGGTTTTGTAATGTGTTATTTTCCTGCCTCTGTTAGTTTCCTCAAAATGTTTGTCGTCGATTTGTCTTAGTTCTCCTGTTTTCTTGAACGGGGTTGTCGTCTTTGATTTAACTAACGGTGAGTGTTTGTATCTAGTGTCAATTTCATAATTTGTTCGTTTTTTGTTGAGGTTATTTATTAGTTTTTCTTTATTAGCTTGAGTGTCATACTCTGGTGTACCTGCATATATGAATATGTCCGCTGGTGTTCTGTTAGTCGTTTTGTGCTTTGTTTTATGATTGTACGTGTAGAGTATAGTTTCAAATTTTGTAAGTTTATTTTCGACGTCTGAGTCGCTGTTAATGATTCTTAGTTTTTCGTTAACTGTCTTATGAAATCGTTCTACGTCGGATATACCATTTTTACTAGTGGTTATATTAATATTTACTGCTTCTGATTTTAGCCATAATTGTAAAGCTGTACACATAAAAGCTGAGTCTTTGTCTGCCTTTATTTCGATGGGTTTACCCATTTGGTTGAACACTTGTAATATAGCTCGTTTGGTTTCTAGCCAGTCTCTACTTTTTATTTCTATTAATGATGCAAATTTTGAATAGATATCAATGCAAGATAAAAATTGTTTATCTCCTACTATGTAAAAATCCATTACATATTTTTCTCGGATATTAGCGATTTCCGGAGTTATTTCGAAAGTTAATTTTGTATCTCTGTGTTCTGTTTTTGCGATGTTGCAAATCTCACATTCATTTATTAGATTTTGAATTAAATTTTGATAATCTGGGAAATAGTGGGTTTCTTTGAACCAATTGATAGTTTTTTCAATTCCTGGGTGTAATAATTCTTTGTGCTTTTTTAATATTAATTCTTTGAATTCTGCGTATGTTTGAAGGTCTATTAATTTTGTACTAGTTTTCATTGCCTTTGTTGAATTATTCGGACTTATTATTTCTAAGTAGGCTTCTTGAAAAATTGGAAAATCTGCTTCGTTGTGGAAGTATAGCACACTTTTCTTTGTGCATAAGTATTCTTTTATTAATTCTTTGGCATGCGTATTAGTCATGTCTTTGTACGTAATTTTTATGTTGGTTTTGTGAAAGTAATTCGTAACTTTTGTTTCGTTCTCGGTTCCTTTTTCAAATTCTATTTGTCGATTATAATAATTAAGTGGTCTTTCTGTGATTTGTAAATGGTTACTGTTGTCTTCTTGAGCACTATGTATTGTTGCTCTTGTGCTAATTGTATCTTCGCCTAAGAAGTTTTCGTTTAATTGAATTCTGGACAGAGCATCTGCCACATAATTTTCTTTTCCTGGGACGTATTTAATTTGGAAATCAAACTCATTTAGCTTGATCTTCCACCTTTGTAATTTCATGTTAGGTTCTTTCATATTATTTAACCAGACGAGTGGTCTGTGATCACTAAGGATTTGAAATTGTCGACCAAAGAGATAGGACCTAAAGTATTTAGTGGCCCAAACGATTGCTAATAATTCTTTTTCAATCGTTGAATAATTTAACTCATGCTCGTTGAGAGTTCTACTTGCATAGCATATAGGCTTATGCTCTTGCGAAAGGACGGCCCCTATTGCCATATTACTCGCGTCTGTAGTTAATGAAAATGGTTTTTCGAAGTTAGGGTATATTAAAATTGGGTCGGATGTTATGAGTACTTTTAGCTTTTCAAACGCTAGTTCGTAGTCTCTGTCTTTTATATTGATTTTTGCTCCTTTTTTTAATTTAAGTGTTAATGGTTTTACTATATTAGCGAAATTTGGTATAAATTTCCTATAGAAACCACATAATCCTAGAAATGATTTAATTTCTTTTGGGGTTTTTGGAATTGGGAATTTGACAATTGCTTGTATCTTGTTGGGATTTGGTTTTATACCCTCAGTTGTGATTATGTGACCGAGAAATTCAGTTTCTTTTCTCATAAACTCGCATTTATCCAACTGTAGTTTTAAGTTAGCTTCTCTAAGCTTCTTAAATACCTTTTGTAGCGACAAAATGTGTTCCTCCAATGAAGTGGAAAAAATAATAATGTCGTCTAAGTAGACCAGACAATCCTTAAAAATTAAATCTTCTAAGAGATTGTTCATACAACGTTGGAACGTTGCAGGTGCATTCTTAAGACCGAATGGCATGCGAGTGTACTCGTAATGGCCATGTTTAGTCGAAAATGCGGTCTTGGGTATTGAACCAGGATCCATTTGGATTTGGTGGAAGCCTTTGGCTAGATCAATGGTTGTGAAATATTGACATTTTCCAAGTTTGTCTAATATTTCATCCATGATCGGGATAGGGTATTTATCATTAATAGTTAGTTCATTGAGATTGCGGTAATCTATGACTAACCGGAACTTTTGCTTTCCAGATGCATCGTTTTTCTTTGGAACGATTATTACTGGTGAGCAGTAAGGGGATTTGGATTTACGTATGATATTTTGTTTTATCATATCGCTTATTTGTTTATTTACTTCCTCATCGTATATTTGAGGATATTTGTATGGACGCTTGTAAATTGGGTCCTCATGTTTTGTTAGAATTTTGTGTTTAATTGTACTAGTGAAAGTCAAATTGTCACCTTCATGGTACTGGATATCACGAAATTCATGTAAAACTTTTTTTATTTTTTCTTTTTCTTCTGAGTTTAGGTGCTCTAGCCTAAACTCATTGTTTTCTATTAATTCATTATTAATAGCGAAGTTAAATGGTCTGTCCTCTGTTGAGGGTGGATCAAGGCACTCTTGTGCGGTCATGTCCTCTTCGACCTCTTCGTCGTTATATCTAAAACAAAAGTTAAATTCTCCTAAGGTTACGGATCCTTGTGCATAGTCTATTTTTGCTTGACATGCCTCAAGGTATTCTCTCCCAATCAGAACATCATAATGCTCTGAGAAGTCGTGAATATAGAATTTTTGTTTGCTCGGACAAATTTTGCTTGCTCCTAATCGTATACTTTGTTTTAATTCAATAACACCATTTATGGTGTGAACCTTTAATGTTTCGTTGTAAACTGGAAAATTTAAGCGGTTAGTTTTCATTAGATTAATGGTTGAACCTGTGTCGATGACACATTTTAGAACTTCGTCATTCATAATCAATTTTATGAATGGATTTCTTCTGTTTGTTCCGAGGCTTGCTGATGAAAATTTTCGGATGTATCCATTTTCATCTGCCCACTGTTACTATCTCTTTGACGTTTAGTCGGAGGGTTTGGTGCATTCAAGCGTGAATGGGACTGATTTTGGTAGTTTAAGGGATTTTGGTATCTACCTTGACTTAATTTCTGTTGGAACTCGTGGTGAGCTTTCTGATTGTCTTCGGACTTATTATGCTGTTTATTTTGTGCGTGATAACTCTGATTCGTGTTGGAATAGCCACTTGAAATGGTGGTTGGGTTAGCATTTTGCTGATAATTTCCCATGTTCCTACGATTGTTATTTGGATTTCCCTGAACATTATTATTTTTAGGTTTTTCAGTAACGCTATTTTCATATAATCCCTCTCTTTGAGCTACTTGCTTTAGTTTTTGTGTCGACGTAATGTCGTGTCTGGCTAACATCATGAAAAGCCTATCTGGTAATTTTTTTGTAATAACATCTTTGATTGTGTTATTCATAGCATTTGTATAAAGGGTTGTATTGCTAGGTATATTTTCTAGTGCTAACTTATTTAAAATAACAAAAGATTTATTCTCGAGCTCCTCGATGAACTTACGGACGTTTCCTTGGTAATTCGTGTTGTATAAGCGTCGAAGGAGTTCTTCAAATGGTGTCTGCACTTTGTATTCTTCAATCAATGCGTTTCTCAGCTCCTGCCAAGTGTTGGCTGCTGTCCTTTGTGATATTCTCTGAGCATCTCCTGTGACTTGCAATTCGATGGCTCCGTATAAGATGCTATGTTGTCTAACATCTCGGGTTGGATACAGGTGTAGGATGTAATCTATCCTTTTAATGAAGGCGTTTAGTTGATCCGTTGATCCGTCAAAGCTTGGCACCTGTCTAAGTTGTGAAAGGGCCTGGTTGAGGTGTTGTTCTGATAATTCCATTGTCATCTTGGTGTAATACACTTTTTTTGAATAGTTTTGAGTTTGTAGGTTTGAACTTTATTGTTCTTTGATTTTGCACTTTTATTTTAAGTTAAAGTTTGTGATGGATTATTGTGTAAATGTTTTTTTTTTTTTTTGTGTGTGTGTCTTAAAAAGACTCAGTAATAACGTATTGCAGGGATCAAACGATATGCAAAGCCAGTCGTTATTAACTGTAGTAGCTTTATTGCCCAAAGGGTCAATATTATTAAGCTACTAATGACCCGAAGGTTCTTGTGCGGATACGTATTCGAGAAAATTTTTATTACACTCCGACAACACTTTCGGTCGCGATTGTGCGTTAGATCTGGGAATTAATTATCCTTTAGCGATCTTTAATTTTTCCCGACGTATCCTACCGGCTGCGCCAATTAAGTTTTGCACGTTAGGTTACTATAAAAAAATATATTTCAATTTATTATTTTCACTTAACGGCTACTTTTGTTGAGTACATTCAGATTTGCTTCCCGAATATGAACTGATTTATCTAACTGTTGCGGTCGCTTAGCAAACTTCGCTTTGAGAGAGTTTGAGTCAAAATTGAGTGAAGTTTGAGCTGCGTCAGCAATTATGCGTGGGATAGTACTCTGATGGGAACATTGACAGTGGCGTGATATTTAGGGTGAATTGTTTATGTCTACCAAAGGGGGACAGTTTGATCTTGACCAATGTCGATGTTATCACCAGGCTCTTTGTTTACAATATTAGAAATGTTTATAATTGTGCTTATGCTTATGTGCTAAGTTATGTTAAAGGGTGGGTGCGACTATGGATATGTCACTATATATATTTACTTGTTCTATGTATATGTTTGTGGGCACAGTGTTGTTAAATAAAAACTAAATAAAGATTAAATGTTTATTTGCTGGCAGATTCAGAAAAATATAAAAAAAAAAAAAAACAGTTAAGCTAGTTATAAGATGAAGCAGTTGACATTATATTCGTCTATTAGATACCCTCTAGTAAGACAACCGAATCGAACACTTTTTCAGTTCTCTTGATGGGTTATTTGAATACTCTTCTTACTTACTTTCATATCTGAGGCTATCTTTCCTTCTGCTCCTATCTCTTGAATTTTCTTCTCTCTTGCCTTTTCTCACAAATTTCTTTGAACTACGCATTTTCCCATAGTTTTTGATTCCTCTTGATTTTATTTACCTCATTCTTTCTCTTGAGCCCGCACTCCATCTGCTTCTCTCTCCTCTTTAGAAGAAAATATAAGATATGCGCATTTATTTAGCACATTATCTGGTTCCCTCTCATTTCGCACTCTTTCTCTCTATCCGTCTCCTTTCATTTCTTGTTTTCACAAAAATATATAAAAACAATTATCTCAGCTGATTTTACATTTGCGTGCAACAAACACTCTCTTAATATGAATATACCCCATTGAAAAATTGTTAACCAAAAAAAAAAACCAATCAAACAGTTTATAAAAATATATCCAACCTGCATCACAATATCCGTACATATTGATATATATGTATAAACTTATATATCTGTTGCTCAGCTGTCAAACTGTGCAGCTGAAGGCTGACTTTGGTTTTGGCCTGGCCCAGTGCCTGGCGGGAATTGGGCTTGGCTCCGAGTTCAGTTTCATTTGTTGTGCTTTTCCTTTTGGCCCAAAAAGTGCGGGTGGCAAATGCCATCAAGATACTGCCAAATGTTTTATTTGTTGTTGTTAATTCTATTGTTGCCGCTGCCATTTGACTGCTTCATTTTGATATTTATTTAAGAGCAGTCAAGTTTTTGGCGCAGTTTCCTTAAAAAAAAAACACACACATTTGATATGATACATTTTCATTTTCATTTTGGAGAGCTGCTTGTATTTGTGTATTTCGGTTTTAGGCCAGGTCCCTGAATCCCAGCTACCAGGTCCAAAGTAACGCCCAAGAGCAATAATTCATTTTGCAGGTTTTGCGTCGACGTGTTTGAATTTGATGAAAATTCTTTTAAATTGAATTCATCGCCTCGTACAACATTTGGTTAACATTTCAAACGGAAACATTTTTGGCCCCAACTGAGCTATGCGAGTGTGTGTCTGGGTGTGTGTGCAGCTGTGTGTGGGAGGGTGTTCAAGTGTGTGTTTGTTTATTGAAGCTTCTGTTGGTTGTTGGCCAATGTGGATCGTTGTATTGATTGCATTCCATTTTTTATGCCACATATTTGAATTTTTATTCATTAGTTCATTTGATTGGTGAGGTTAAAGTTTGCTTTTGGCACTTCAATCTGCAAATCGCACATCGAGCTTTTGAAAATATTTCGTTTATTTATCGTGCTGTCTAAATTTTTGCAGCTCATATTTGCTGTGTGAATTGATAAGAAAACACACAATTTAGATGAATCAAACGAAAGCGTTTCGACTTACCAACATTTAAAAGGTTTTATTTTTTGCTGATGTTTAAAATGGCACAAAAACAAAATTGTTAAAATTAACGCAAAAATACTTGCTAGCTATTATTGGTAGAGGGTATTTTAATCAAGCTCTTGAGAACTTTTTAAGCAAGGCCTTAATTAAGGTTAGCCAATGTATTGATACTGGGTCAAATAACTCCGTTGAAGCTTAGACTACAAACTAGTTAGAAAACTAGGGATTAGAGGTAGAAATTAAACAAATACCTTTTCTAAAGCACTTTTGCTTAATTAAAAACCAAATAAGGTTTAGTTTACAATATTTTTCCTTCTTTATTTATACTCAATAATTCATTTATGTAATGCATATCTGCATTGTCCCGTTGTCCTAATCGGGCTTTCAATAAGCACCTACAAGCTGAGGCCTAAAACTAGCTCCTAAATTATAACCAAATACAACATCAAATCAAATTTATAAATAGCTTTTTCATCATTTTAAACTGGTTAACAAGAGTTTCAGAAATGATTTTGAAAAAGAATTAATTTAGTTTATTTGAACTGCCTCAAAAGATACTCAAAAGCTCTACGAAATAAAGGTTTTTATAATTTGGCTATAGTTTCTTTTTTCTACTTAACAAGCATTGCGATTATTTGCCCTCTATTTTTATGTACCTGAAAAATAACGCCTTAGTTTATTTCAGCTTGGGTCAATTGCACGTTGATTACATGCTTTGAAATATTTCTCAATTTATTTGCTGGCTCCCAATAAATTTTACAGCCACCTCAGGCAAGTCATAAATACAAGTAAATTGTTTTTATTCGATTCATTTGGTTCTCAATTGCTTTGGCTTCACTTTTGTCAGCTCTTTGTGTGAGATGTGCAAATACTCATTAAACGCAACAAAAGCTATTTGAAAGTCGCTTCGACCATAGCCACTGGCAATTGCTTCCTATCCGCTCGCCCCGCCCGATTCCGCAGCGCACATTGGTTGTTCTTTGTGTTTCGATTTCATTTACATTGATTTTTTTTTTTGTTCTCGGTTTGGGTTACAACAAACACAATTTTTGTCGCTTTTTTCTCTCTCCGTGGCGGTCGAAGCTATTTGCAATTTTATTTCTTTTTCTATTACTATTATTTAGCTGCAACAACAATCGAAAATTGTCAAAAATAAAACAAAAAAGTTGTATATCGTTCTGCGGGCTTGTTCCCCAGTTGGATAACCAAAACCAGAGCCACCCGCAGCAGGAGCAGCGCCACAAAACAGAGCTGCAACTTTTCACATTGCGTTGCCAAATGCACACTCACACACACACACACACAGCCACCCATCCACCCACACATACACATACACACATGGGTTATAAATATAAACGTTGCCCGAATATAAAGTTTTTAGCAAATAAAGTGAAATATACTTTTGGCATTATTTAATATTTGTCTTTCTTTTTATATTTTAAAGGTAAGAAGTGCACTTAAATTTATTGGACATATCAATTGGGTTTATTGGGCCACGGCTAATGGGTAAGTGAAACGTGGTAACTGGTGCAACTTCATCTTGGCACGGGCTCAACAACTTGCCACACAATACCTGACCTTCACGGCGAGCGGAACAATGGGGCACGTGTATCGCCTGGCAATCTACCCAAAGATTCGCATCGAAATTCTTGAGTACGTTTTTTTTTTGGGTCAGTTGGTCGTCGCCAAGTCGCTGCTAGTCGGCATTTCCGTGGCTATACCTGATTCTTTTTTTCGCTTTCCATGATACTTCCGCCTAATCAGTCAAAAGCCAGGAGCGGATTTGCAAAAAAAGGGCGCCAGCTTGTAAGGGAAATAAAACCTAGGGTTGAGGTTGAATAATAACCGTTGCAATCTAATTGAATGACATATTTTTACAGGGTATCATCTGGGTTTTTTGAGGTTTACTGTTAAAAGTATATACTACATAATAGAAAAAACACATTTTTGGGACTAGGAATCTCGTTTTCTTTTTTAATCTCTTAATGTTTCTGTGCTCGCAGGAACAATTGTATTGCCCTTGGGCCCAAAATGCTGACTTAGTCCGCTCCTGGTTTAGGACAGTCAGCGCAACATAGTCTCATTGTCGCCACAGTTGCGGCTGCTGCTGCTGCTGCTACAGCCTTGAGTTGCCAGTCAGCAGCTCTATAGACATATCTCAGACCAAGTTGATTGCATCTAGCACTGTGCCGCAAGTGTTTACTGTTTACACTCATTTTCGTTTAAATTTGCATTTTAATTTATTGTCTTATGTCTGTTTTTGGTATCTTTTCAATACACTTTTCCTTAGGTTGTTACAACAGTGTCTGAGCATATGTGACGATATTGAAAGCAAGAGCCTAAAAATTAAATTTCAACAGAATGAACTGAACAGATCTGAGGTCTCTTTCAAGCTATATTCGGAAAACTTTAAAAAGCAACTAGTTTTAGTTTCAGCTACGTTAGTCCGATCAGATCAATATAGTATTTGGTAATAATCAATTAAGTTTCAGTTAAAATATCATCCACATCATTTAGATATTTAATTGAGGCCTTTCTCTTTAGGTGACTTTATTGGACTCGGCAGCATATTAACTAAAATATTTGGTCCGCTAGGGTATTTCGTATTCGGCTTTACGCAGATACACTAATTCCTTCTTGGTAAAGACTTCTTTTGGCGCTTTTGTGCGCTCGTTGCACAATTCATGAAGTTGTCGCCGCTGTCTTTGTCTCTCTTTACATTTCATTTTCCACTGTTTTTGCCGTTTGTCTTCCGGCTTTGCCGTTTTCTTGCAATTTATGCACTGACCTGTTTTCATTTGCCGCCGTCCCCCAGCCACCGCCCGAGTCGGGGGTCCAGCTAGATGTTACCTTTAATTAATTTTATAGTTGATTTTTAGCAAGAGTTAAGTCGCAGCATGGTCCGATTTAATGACATTTTCCTATTGTTTGCATAACAAACGATTGCGATTACTTCATTAGAAAGTTTAAAATAATAAACAACAGTTAAAATGCACTTTTTATGCTTAATGAATGTACGGATTGATTGAGAAGCTTTTGCACTTACTCAACTTTCAATAGCAATAGAAGCAAAGACAAGTCAAGCATAAGATTAATCGGGAGCTTACATTTTTATTTGGCGGCAAGTGAAAAAAAACATTTCTGAAAGCCATTTGGAGAATACGAAAAATGCACAAAACAGAGGTCAATGGGGCCTAGTTTTAAATTAACGCTTTGCTTGTTATTTTCGTAGATTTAAATGAACTAAACATGAAAATCAGATTACTCGAAAGCTTCAGGTGTTCTTTAGTGGCTAGCAGAAGAAAATGTCCGAAAACTAATTCAGTAGCTTTACTAACTCTTGAGCTTTAAGCCGAGTTTAATATCAAAGACCTTTTAACTATTTTTGGAGATTTTCATGAGGTACTAACAAAAGATTAATCGGGAGAAGAAAATGTCTAGAAACTTTGTAAATACACAACAAATTTACAAAAGTTTTGAGTTTTATGCTGCCACATTTGAAATTAAAGATTCCTTAACTTTATTTGTGGATTTTCTTGATCTGTTCACAATTAGCAGGGGGAGCAGAGCATTGAGATTTATGCTGTCTCTTGAATATTAAAGCTCTACTTACTATTTTGAAATTTTTATGAACTAAACATTGTTTGTTTGGCGAGCAGATAATTGAGATTCAAGTTATCCTATTTAATATTCAAGCTCAAAGCTCTGCCATAATCCACTTTCGAGGCTTTAACTGCTCAATTCCATACTAAAGCTATGCCTCATTTGTTCATAACAACAGCAAAGATTAAATTAAGATTAAAGCTTATTTTAAAAATTTGCTCGCAATATCAATATTGAAAAATTAAATACATATTGTTTAATATTTATGGCTGCTCTGCAGCATTTGTTCCGCTGACTTTTCCGTCATTTGCCAATGCGCCACACAATTTATGCATTGTAAATAAATAAATATAAATAAATATGCATATGCATTTATATGCTCTACAAATGCACATATATACGTATTCACAGTTATTCTTGTTTGCGGCTCATTTAAATGCGTTCTACGCGTGCTTGTGGCAGCATGTGATAAACAATTTTTTGTTGTTTATTGCTAAAAAAAAAAAAAGAAAACACGCTGCAAAGGTGCTTAAAATTAATGCTGCATATTCATTGCTTCTATTGGATTGCAGATTCATTTTAATAAACCAACGAATAAAAAATTGGTACGCGCCATAAAAAGTTTTGAAATGCGAGCAGATGCTCGTGGCAAATTCAAGTGAAATGTCAAATGTAGAAATAAACGTGTTCTAACTTATTGAAATTGTGGTTATTTCATTTCGTCAAATGCTAAAGGTTCATTTATAATTATTTTTAGAAGACCTCAATTACTTTAAAGTGAGAATTGAAGCTGTTTTTCCAAGTGCAGCCACCTATTTTTGTGCTCCTTAGCGGCCTTGACACTATTTAAAAGCAGGTTTTACTGAAGATCACAAATGAAAACCTTTTTTAAACTGTTTTAAACTGAACTTCAAACTTATTTTAGCCAGACAACTCTTAAGCTTTATTCCATTTGCACATTAACTTCACTTCTGTGCGGAAATGTTTTTTTTTTTTTGATATATTTCAAACCAAACCCCTTTAAACCCTTTTGTAAGCTTAAGGCACTCAGAAATTCCAACATAATATATAATTAGTAGTTCACCAACTACTTATCTGGCGGCTTACAAAAATATATAGAAAGACTTCAGTTATTCAACAAGCTTTTTATTGACCCAATTCTGGGTAAAAACTTTGTTCGCTTGTGTTTACCGCTTTATCTGTCCATTTGGCACGCACTTTTATAATTATATTGAAAATTTTTGCAGAGCTAAAAAGAATTCATATTCAAACGAAAGAACGCACTTGAAACAAGGCAAAATGAAAACTCAAACAATCGCCGAAACTTAAATAATTTTGTGCAACTGCAGAAAGTTGAGCAAAACGGCAGGAAAACTTTTCGGTTTATCATTTTGCATTTTTGTTTTATTATTTTATTTAATTTAATTTTTTTTTTTGTTTGGCTTTTGTTGAGCTCCCCTTTTCCCAGACTGTCAGACATTGTCTTGTTGAAAAATTGCGCATATTTCCGTTTCCGTTTTCAGGCAGATGCGTGCGTGTGCGTGAGTGTGTGCGAGAGTGTGTGCGTTAGTGTGTGCGTCAGTGTGTGTCAATGAGTCTGTGTGTGAAAATTGTGTTGGGTTCCTAACCCCCACGGCGACCTGTGCCTTAGTTTGGCTGCCTGTGTCTGCTGATGTCGGCGCATAAATTAAAATAAAATTCATTTTGCAGACAGACACTAAAGAGAGACACGCACACATATGAACACACACTCACGTGCGTGTGTGTAAATTAAAAACCAAATGCAACATGGCATATAAATGAAAACTTTTACGCAATGCAATTTTCATGCCAAATTGCGAGCAATTTTTCTGTCTTACAAATGAAAGTTAACAATTCTTATAAAAAATAAATAAAACGTTTAGCACTGGGCCTGAACTTTGACCATGTGGAATTCCAATCTGAACTCCAATCCCAATCCTCAATCCGATTGCTCAATCCCAAGTTCGTCATTTGCTGACAGCCAATTCATGCATGAACTGGTTATATGGCCAAATATGTCCCATATTTCAATGTTTGCATATGACTTTATATGCTGCCAAAATACATATATACATACCTCTCTCTCTCTCTTTCTTATGTACAACATTTTACATTGATGAAATTTTCGTTTGGCGCACACGTTTTCCTTTTTTTTTTTGGAAAATTGTTGACTACTTTTGTGAAATTGTGTTATGTGTGTGATGAGGCAACACGTCCACCTATGTACATAGGTGCTTGGCCCATATGATATGCAAACACGCGAGCTGTTCAATCAACATTGCTGACATTTATTGTGCGAAAACCCTTCAAACAACTCTCGCAGCAAATATTTGATGTATTTCTATTTAATACCCCTTAAAATTGACTGGGGGTCATTAAGGATTGAAGCTGCGGCTAGTTACTCAGATTGCAGTTAATGAAAGTAATTGATTATTTTGTTCATATATCGACATCACGTCAATATTTGTCTTTTATTTGTTTTACTCTTAAATATTTTTGAAAAGCATTTATATTTTATGCTCACTCACATAGCACAACATGTTCTTCTTAGACATTTGGTTTTTTCCTAGTTTTTATTTTACTATTGGGTAAAGCTTGATAAATAATTTCAGGATAATTTATCATTCTCCCGGGCTATATAAAGCTACTCTCTATACCTCTTCTGCGTCCCTTTCTTATCTTTAATCTGCTCCCTCTATAAATACTTAAAGTGAAGCTTCATACTTAACTCTCCGATAACTTTTTGTTGTTTTTCAGCTCTGTAAAAAATCCCAACACTTTCACTTTCTCCATGAGACTGACTGTCAGTATTTACAGGATATCTCAGCAGTCGATCATATTTGACTAATTCAGTCAGTTAATTTTGGCAGCGAGCGCTGTGTAAATTTTCTGTCGTCAATATGTGGCGTATCCAGACGACGACTGATTGCGTATACGTAATGTGACAGTTTCGGAAAATTGTTGCGTATACGACGTGTGTGTGCGC